>NW_020884872.1:38064808-38239018 GCF_003945725.1 Corapipo altera
CGGCGGGGGCTGCGGGGCATCGGCAGGGGCTGCGGGCGGGGTCCGCGCCCGCGGCCGGCAGCGCTCTCTGCGCCTCAGCTGGGCTTCGCCGGGTGCTGGTGGTGCGCTCTCCCGCCGCGGGGCTGCACAATGGCAGTCGTTCAGTAGGATGGATCCTGCCGTGGCTTTTGTTCTGCAGATCCACCCATCCTCCTAGCAGTCAAGTACCAGGCTATGGTTTTCTCTCTGGGGATCTTTCTTCCGCGTTTTGCCGGTGTCTCCGATGAGGTTTTGGCCTCGGCTGGGATTTCACTATCTTACTTTTCGTTTGGCTTCATGCTGAAAAAAGGGATTTCTTATATTTGCTCTCCACGCTTTTGGTTATAATCCAGTGTTGGTCTAGGGGGAATAACCATTCAGCCTGGCTGAAAAAAAAGCATCCATTGAAAAGTCTCAAAGAAATATACCACGTGAGGAAAAAAAACTGGGAGAAGAACGGGATATAATCGCTTTTTCTATGATAAAACTGGTGCCCCTCTTCAGGAGAACTGGTCTCAATTTATTATTATGCAACCACAAGGATCTCTTCTTTCTCAGGGTGTATAAGCTGCTGGATTGCTTTTCGCCCAAATCAATGTGGTTTCTTTGGAACATTTTCAGCAAAGGATCGCATATGCTGCAGTGTCTTTGTGGCAAGAGTCTTAAGAAAAACAAGAACCCAACTGGTAAGCAATCCATTGCAATGCGCTGTTTTTATTCTATGCTAACCTGTCTGTTGCTCGCCGAGGTAGATCTGCAATCCTGATGAGGGGAGAAGGGGGGATATATAGAGGCCAGCACGGACATGCATGTGCGTACGTGTATGAATAAGCAAGGAGCGGTTTGGATTAGCTTCAGCCGCTGTCACCACCGAAAAGGGGGAAAAAAAATAATCAAAGGCGACCCTAGCCCAGCCGGCATCTCCTAGTTCCTATGTGCTATTTCCAAGGTGGAAACTTTTATATCACTACCCTTATTGAGGGGAAGCCGTTAGACCCCCCACTCCCGACCCCGATGCAAGCCCCCCAGTCAGTTTTGGAAAGAGGAGACTGGCTCTCCTGTGCTGGTGTTAGCCGGCCCTGCCTGCGGTGGGCGAGTGTGACGGGGCTTGGGTCCTGCACAGCACTTTCTGAATAGCTTGCAGTATGCCACCCCACACGCACACCCACCCACCCACCGCCTCGCTCTGCTTTCTAAAGTCAAGCCTGACACCCCCCGCCCCCGGCCTGGGGGCTCTACCTTATCACTCGCCCTCCGGCTCTCTAGGCCGGGAGGGTGGAGGGGGGTGAGGGATGGAGGTGGACACTTTCTTAGGGCTTGTGCCCAGGTGGTAACTCAGCCAGCTATGCTGAGCGGCCGCAGCAACACCGGCGGGTTGTCTGCGCCGCTCCTCCGCGTATCCCTGCCGGGATGACCCCTCTGTGCACACGCTGGTGTCTCTGCGTCCGTCTCCATGTCTGCCTGGCAATCGGGATCATGCGCTTCAGTTCAGCCCGGTTCCGAGGGGGAAACTTGCAGTACATTACATAAGAAATGCAAATGCAGGTGCTCTGGGCCGCCTGGTCTCCGGGGGTCACGCTGCTGCTGTTGCATCCCTCTTGCTCGGGGCGTCCGTGCGGCCAAGCTCGAGGCTTGGCGAGCAAGGTGGGCGAGGAGGGATGCTTGGCAGGCGGGGGAGCCGTGAGTTTTTCAGGGGAGATACCGGCCCTCCCCGCCGGCCTCCGGTCCCCCCCACCGCCGAGCTCGCTCCCCGCGGCCGGCAGGTTGTCTTCAAGCACTTGAGTGCTTGGGGAGGTGAGAGCCGCCGGAGCCCAGGTTGTGAGGGGAGGGATGCCGTGTGTGCGCGCTGGTGTGTGTGTGTGTGCCGGCTGCCCTGCAGTGGCAGCTCCCGAGCAGAAGGCTCCTGACGCTGGTACTGCAGTGTAGTAGATCATAGGCTCTCGTTGCCTCTCTGACACCCCAACATCAACAAGCAGCAGCACTGGCAGTCCGCACCCCCTTCCTCTCCGGCAGCCGGGGTGCCGGCTCCTGCTCTGCACAGTCCAGGTCCGGTGCACAGCCGAGGTGGGCACCTCGGCGGATTTACCCCTCCCCGCCCCCGCCTTCCGTTTACCAGCTCGTCTAGCCCCTTTCCCCCCGCCGCTGCCGCAGCAGCGAAAAGCAGCCACTTCTTAGCATACCAAAGAGGCCGAAATGCCCCGCCGGAGGCTGCGCTCAGCCTCCCGCAAAGTGCCCTTTGCTTCACTCCCCCCTTGAAGCTGCGGCCAGCCGGGGGCCACTTGCCTGCCGTGTGCCCCCCGGGGAGGAATGGAGCAGACAGGGGCTGGACAGCCGGACACTTTCTCGCAGCCCCTGGGGACGCCCCTCTTCCCCTGCGCAGGCCACGCAGGCAGGGCCATGACCGCGGGGGGAGAGCAGAGCCCTGCCCGCTGCTGCCGCCCCACAGAGCCGTGGTGCTCTGGGCAAGAGGCGATGTTCTGGAGGAAGGGATTTTGGAAGTGGGGGGCTGGTGGTTTCTAGACCTCTCAGTTTGCATACCGGTGGGAGAGGTGTATGCCCCCCTCACCCTCCAGCCCTCCCCCAAGGACCCGTGTCCTTCCCTTGCAAAGGGGACGCTGTCAAAGCATCGGCCCCTGAAGCCAAGTCATGTACCTCGGAGTGCCAGGGGCCACAGCACAGCTTTCCACCTCCCCGGGGACTTTGCCGCACTTACCTACTCCCTCTGCACGGGATGAGTGCATTTGGGTGGCTGGAGTGGCACCGCCACCCTGCCTGCGGAGGGCTGACCTGGCCTGAGGAGGGCTGATCCCCTCTCCTGAAGGAGTGGGGGGAGCACGTCTAAGCAAGAGAGGTGAACGGGGCGAGGGGGATGGAGACACGGACTGGGGGTCTGGCAGGTACGAACCCGGCCGGCCAGGTCCACGGTCTCGCTCCCCGCCCGCACAGTTTGCGAGGCTCCTCTCCGGTCCGACGCGATCCCGGCGGAGCAGCCGGGACGCCGAGCCCAGCCGAGCCGTTCCAGGGAGCGCCGAACTGCGGCTATCTGTCTGAGGAGGCTAATAATCCTCTTGGCTGGATTAGCTGGTAGCTCGGTCACAGGCTCTGTTGCTCTGACGGCAGATCATCTCCACCCAGGCTGGGGCAGCCTGCGGGAGCGCAGAGAGCCAGTGCCGTGATGCCCGACCTCCCCGGTGCCCCCGCGCTCCGGGCCGTGGGCCTCCCCCTCTGCGGGCAGCTCGGCCCGCGGGAGCCGGAGATCCCCATCCCCCCTGCGGCGTGGGGCTCCGCTACCCGCCCCCGGCCCCCTTTGCCCGCCAAACTTTTCAGGAATCGCTGGGTTTTTTAGTCTCAAAAGGCATCACATGAACGAGCAGCTGCCGCTGATCCAACCGTGCGGAAAATCCAGCAGGTTAGGCAGCTAACGCTGGCTGTAATTGCAGTTTATTCAGCTATTTTAGGCCTGCTGCACTTTTTTTATCCCTTTCAAGAGCTGGTCTATTTCCAGAAATGGGACTGGGTGGCTCCTTTCCAAATGTTCTCTGCTTTGCGTTTCCTCCCCACTGCTGGCTGCACGTGTGATGACCCCCTCCTGGGCTCCCCTGCCGTCCCCAGGGGCCTCAGGTGCCCCTGCCGGGATTACCGGCACCTATCGGAGCTCTAGAGTGGAGGGGGGAGAGGGGGGGGACGACGACGAGTGGGGCAGGGAGGGATGTGGTGTCCGACGGGCTGTTTGCAAGTCTCTGGTAGAGTTGCATCAGGAGGCTTTGTTTTATTCATCACAGAAATGCAGCTGGCTGAAACCCCTTGGTTTCAAATTTCATATCCTGGATAGAGGAGCTGTTTTTGATTGCTACAATTATTTACCTCTTTACATTTCTTTATAAGGACTAAAACTTTGCAAATCAATAGGTGTTGCTGTGTTTTCAGCTGATTTTTTTTGAGTGTTCCTGATGGTACCAAAAGTAATGAAGCCCCATGTATCCGCAGTGTCCTGTCCAGCACGAAAATGTTTGCTTTTGTAATTATTTCCATCTAACTCTACCCTTCCTGTTTGTTGTACACACAGAGAGGACCTCTCAAAGTGTGGAAAAAAGAGATTGTTTTTTCTCACAAAGAGTTAAAAGTTGCTCCAGATCATATGCCCTGAGCCATGGCTTGCAATAATATGCCATCCTGGTGGCTTCCCCACCACCACCTCCAGGCTCTAAACTGGGTTTGTTTAGTTTGGGAATGGCTACGTCATGGGGAAGATTTGGGGCCTGAGAAGAAATGAGGAAAGAGGTTATCTCTGGCTGCCTTTTGAATCAAATCTAGCAAGTGAATAGATTTTCTTTTCCCCAGATGACAGCTGTTTGGGTGCCTATGGGAGATGTTTTAGTTGGCTGGAGTACTAGATGCCCCCATCACAGGAATTGCTATCACATTTCGCTCCTGGTGGCAACCCAACAGACAGGATGGATCAGGTTTCCTCTCCATTTACCTCCAAGGAGAGGCATCTCTCCAATGCAGTCATGGTTGTTGACAGGAGAGTAGATGGAAAATGGCATTACTATAAATATGTCGCTGATAGAGGAATTTAGTTTAGGAAATAAGTATCAATCCCATATCAATCTCAAATACAAAACCTATTTAAAAAGAAATACAGACTGTGGATGAACTGGAATGTCTGCAGAGTCCCTTGTTAATTTCCTTCTCCATAAAATAGCTAGGTTGTTATTTCAGGATTGCTAACAATTTTGAAAAAGTTTCTAAGCACAGCCGTGCAAGGATCTGTTTAAAATAGAAGCTTGGGTCCTGTCCATAAAACATACAGTATGTGTCTTTAGCTGATTTCTAAAACAATTTGGCCTCCCCACTTTTCTTACTCATAGAAAACAAACATTCCAACAAAAGACAAAGGGTATTTTGCCTCAGTAAGACCTGTGGGATTGGGTCCTTGAAGTTTCTCTCATGTAGGTCTGAAAAGCAGCTCTGACTGCTTGAATACCATAATTCGTAATGGTAATTGAGCCATGATCTGTTTCTCTTGCTCAAACGTAAAATTACCTATTTACATATATTTCACCTTCTGAAGTTTTGTCCTCTATGGAATACATTTCCTGAATTTATACAAATTTAATTATTCTTGATCAAATTAAATTGCATATTCTACTTATTAAGGGGTGAAATTTATGCCTGCTCATGTATCTCCCTACTGTGATAAAACGTTTGCACCTACTTCAATGTCTACTAATGACAGGCCATTTATAAATGAATTCAAATACAAAAAAAGATGACTTAAGCTTAAGGAAAACACAAAAAATGTATTTACATATACCATTGGTTTAAATATTTATGTGTATGTAGTTTTCATTTGAGTTTGATGTTTATTCTGCATAACCTTCTTGGATTATGTTAAGTATATAAATTTTAAGCTAAAATGTCTATTGACCTCAAATCTAGATAAGGAGTGATTTAGATATTCAGAATTTGTCTCTTTGTAAAGGTTTTCTGTCCAGTAAATGCTTGTAAAAATATAATCTGGAGAGTAGAGAGTTGCTTGAAACTGGAAACCAGTTTTTCAAGAGAACTTAATAAATCTAAAGAAACAGGAATCAGGGCATTACACTGACTCTGAGGTGGCATTTTGTAGATGGTGTAGGTTCAGTACTGAAGTTTTCATAGAAAACGTAATATGTAGGATGAAACACTGCAAGTCTGGAATCCAGTTGGATAAATGAAGTGATTGTGTGCAAATTAATCTCTGCTGAATATTTACAGATGTTTGCCAAATGTGCCTGTGAGCAGTGAGTCCTGCTGGAGCATGTTTCATTCAGTCAATGATGATCTTGTTACTTTGGGAGCAGTGATTTTTTCTTTACCTAATTCTCTTCTAGATGGCTTTTGTGATTTTGAACACACTGTTGCTTTCCTTCGCCTTGCTTTCCTGCTTAGAAATCACAGGCAATGTCTGAACATTGCACAACTGTGCTGTTGGACCTTTTGTTTGTTTTTCACATTTCAGTGAATGATAGCTTTTCAAAGATAAATTACTAGTTTACTGAACAACTTACTGAGTAGAAAAACATTGAATGATCTTAAAGTTTTACAATCTTTGTTGTGAAAAAAAATTGCTGAGACATAGCATGAGGCTTGATGTACAATTAATGTACCCGAGAGCTATTTGCCACTGTACAGAAAGAGTATATGTGTGTGTACAGCAGAAAAACAGTGTACCTGGAAATAAACTTTGCAGGACCATGGCCAAGTTTCATTCAGAAAGAGCCTGCTTCTTCCGCAGAATGTGCTTCTACTGTCATAACAAATGAAGCAACTGGGAAGAAACTATTTTTGTTGGAGATCATATAATAAACTGCTGAAAAGAGTATATTCATCTTTAGACAAACTATTAAAAAAAATTATTGTATTCTTGAAGTGGATATTTAGAGCCAACCAGAAGTACTGAAAATAACAATTGCAAAGCGAACTAATGGTGTTTGGTACTATGATGGACTGAACGCCCAGCAAGAAAAATATAAGTAATGTATTCTTATACTCTGCAGTAAAGGTAAATAGAGTGTGAATAGCTAACAAATTTGTTAGTCAAAACAGGAGCACACTGACTCTGAAGAAGAACTTTTTGAGGGTAAAACCTCAACAATAATCAAGTGAAAGGCTTTTAATGTGTAGATGGAATGCAGGTTTGGTGTATCTGTAACATATGCTATTAGAAGCACTCACGTTAATAGTAACAAGGAAAGTAAATAGTTGCTGATGAAATAGCATTGAGAATTCAGAATAGCAATACCTGTAGTAATATTCAATCCACTATTCAGATGAATAACACCTTTGGCAGTAAAATTTAATGCACTAGTTTAGGTAACATACCATGGTGAAAATAATATTTTAATAGTTTTTGAGTTAATATTGAGTGGTTGTGTGGGTCAGATGACAAAAGATGTCATGCAGTTGCTAGCAGAAATTGATAGTCTAATTTTAATGTCTGTATTTTGTGTTTTCACTCTGACACCTGCTTATTTTACTTTTAACTGGAAACAGCATGAGGAATTGCACTGAACAAGTTTTAACATTCGCATTCAGAAGGCAGTATCTTGGAAATTACGTGGCTTAATCTTTTTGCAGCACTAAAATGTACCTGGTCCCATCAGACAGTATAATCAAACCAAGGTTAAACATTTTAATTCAATTGGAATTGTTTTGACTTTTGTTCACAGACAGTGACACAAATAAACTGTAATCCTCTACAAAAAAATTATTCTAAGGAGGTTCTCAAAAAGCCTGTATTTTACTGAACTGGTAGAGGAATAGACTTTTCTGTTCACTGAAAATTCATCAAGTCATCCATGTTTTTTGTGTGTATGGTTTTGTCATCTGGAAGGATAAGAACACAGTGAGGATACAGAATGTACAGGACTTGTACCTTAGCTCTTGAACACGTCCTGTCCCAATCTCTGGGCATTAGATGTTGTAAGCAAAAATACAAGACATGGGGCAAATCTAGGTTTGATACTTCCCCTAATTCATCCTCTCAGTTTTCAGCTGTCACTTGTCTGTCTGAGGTCAGAGCTTATATTCAGGCCACTGCATGTAGCAGCCTCTGAAAGAGCTACACAAATTTACTTATCAAACTGCATTTCTATTTTTGGGCATCAGAAAACTTTGCATGGCAGTGAGCTGCATGTAACCACATGCCATGTGGAAAGGACATGGAAGGGTTTGCACTTTCTGTGGGTACTTGGTTATTCTGTTGAAAAACAGAGGAAAAATAGAGGCTAACCCTGCTATTCCTGCCCTGTGTTTGTGATTACCAATTACAGTGCTTTTCAGGTGAAGAGCACTTCTTTCATGGTCTCTTCTCCTTCCTTGAACTGTCCTGAAGTACTGTGTATTTCTATTGTCTCGGTTCCCACTCAGCATAACTTGCTTTGCTGAGGATATAAGGTATCTTTGGCTTTGGAGGACACAAATGAGGCAGCAGCTGACACATCCCCTTGAACACTCTGCTTTCATCCAGCTAAAAGGAGTTAATTTCTATGGATTTTCTAGGCCTATGGGATAAGGAAATATCTCCTGAAAAGGGCATGTTTTCACAAAGTCCTCTCCCCTGAGGGAAGAAGAAGGATATGACTCCCTCAAAGAAGCTTTTTAAGAATTAAGTTCCAGTGTGATTGAAAACTAGAATTTTTTACCATCGTTGAATGGTTTGAACAGGAGAGAGCTTGCATATAAAAGCAAAGACTTCTATTTACACATGAATCTCTTGGTTCTCACCAATGCTAGCAAAGGAAATACACAGGAATTTCATTGCCCTTTAATGAAGTTTGAGCCGAAAACGTTAATTTAAAGAAGGCAAGTTTGCCGGACTTGTTACTCTTTCAGTAAATGTATTTCTAAGCATGTCCTCCTACATTCAAACAAAGTGTCCAGATTATATAGTTTGTAGTTCATGCTTCTCATTAGAGAAGTGCATTATGGAGCATTGCCATTGCTCAGTAGTTTCTACACGTATCACTCATTGCTGTGTAGGTACATTTATTGACACTGCATGAGATGAAGAGGAACTACTAGTGCAAAACATAGTGGAAAATATAGAAAAAGATGTAGAAAAATTAAAGAAGAGCAAAATGCTTAAAAAATATGTTAAATCATCAGTATAGTAGTATCTTATAGAGTATCCTATCTGGAATATCTTAATAAGGCTTTAATTAATAGTAGTCCCTATTAATTCATAGTGCTCATGACACAAAAAGCCACTTTACTGGTCTAATTTTCTTCCAACTGGAAATTGCAAGTCAAACCCAGAATGCTAATAGTTCCTGAGGAACTGAACCTAGATGTGATTTAGGCAGATTATCCCACCAGGAGATCAACCCAAGATCTCAGATGTGAACTAAATTCACGATGTCTAAAACCAACATGCAATTTTGTGGCTTGGGTTCTTCCATCTTTCACTAAAATCCGTGTTTTAAAGTAGAACTAACAGATAGATTAAAGTTTGTAAAACTTGGCACCCCTAAGAGATTTCTTCCTAGCCCCTTGCTGTTATAAATCTATGCTCCCATGTGAAGGACACTTTCTGCCTCAAAAAATGTGGTTACACAGAGTTTCAGTACCAACATTTTCTAGTCTCCTGGCTTTATTCAGATGTTTATTATCTCTACAAATATGACCTTGATCTATTCCAAACACTGTTGTCTCCATTACTGCCTCTCACATCTCTTTCAGTTCTTTCACCTTCTCTTTGTGCAAGCATCTCACTTTAGATAGGATCTTTGAGGAAAATTGGTTCTTAATTGTATTTCTTTCAGGTATTTTTAAGTTCTCTGCACAACTTCAAATAAGTAGTTAGTGGCCATGAGCAGAATGACGGCACAGGTTTATTTTATTATTGAATGTAATAGGAGGTCTTATTTTGTTTTCAAACTGGACTTTAAACTCTGATAATGTTTGTGGAGTTGTGAAAGTGTGAAAGTAAGTTAAGCTGTTATAGTTTCCTATGTAATACATATATGTGTAAAATAAATCAGTTTATTCATGAGAGGAGGAATTTTCATCAAAGTAGTGGGAATGGAGTCATGATTTTCTGTTCTAATGTCTTTCCTCATTTCAGTTCATCTTTGCAGTTTATAAGAAATGATGTATCTGAAGCATTACTGACATGAAGTGGAGATGAGCCCAGTGATTTGTGTGCCACAGAAGATATTTTCTCCTCACTGAAAGTTTTCAGTGAAAGCATGTCTGAGAAAACATTGGCTTTTTTATCACTTCGACATTATGCATGTCAATTTTGACCATTGCTATGCACCATTGATGAAAACACAGTCTGGGGGGTTTCTCGAAAAGCTAAGTCAATAAGTGATCACGTCAAAATAAAAAAAAAAAAAAAAAAGAAGGAGAAACTAAAAAGAAATGTCCTTAAGTACAATGAGAAAAAAAAAATAATTGAACCTAAGATTATGAAGGTGAATTTAATGGTATTTTGTCTGTAGAGGTATTTAGTTAGGGCTACTAAGATTCTCTTAGATGCTGGATGAGAATGATTTTATTCCAGTTGTGCCAGCTGTTATGTGGGTAAAAGTGGAGGTAGCAGTTTAGGACCTTATAACCAAAGCAAAAGTAAGCTGTATGTTGTGCAGGCTAGGTTAAAATCTTTTAACAAAGTATCAGGAGAAACAGCAAAATGAGGGTTTGTTATGTTTGCCGAAGCCCATTTGCCTTGGACTTCTATGGCTGTCTGGAGAAACTGTGGTCTAGGTAGGCTGCCAAAAAGAACACTTGTGAATAGACTTAAGACAGAAGATGAGAAGGTAAATACTAAGCCCTTGTAGTTACATATGCAGGTTAAGACATTGGGGGTGGAACTTGCTGAAGTTCGAACAAAAGTCAGAATGCCACGTTAGTACATTAGGTGAGATTTTTTCAGAGGCTATGTGGATGATACATGAATAGTGTGGGATGCTTTCTCTCCCACTTATTCTCAGAGGGAGATGAAAAACCAGAATGATAAAAGAAATTATAAAGTAAATAATAAAGGCTTTAAAGGAATCTGTATTCATTTAGACAGGTTAGTGATAGAGAGGCCTACAGGAAGGCAGAATTTAGAAATTGTTTAAGCTACTTATCAATCGAAGAGCAAATAGATCTGAAGTTTAAGGACATTTTCATGGAAAACATCTATTTCTAGAAGTACTTCTTTCCCAAGGACATATCAGACAGTCATGTTTGAGAGTCTAGCTTCTCTCAATTTATTCCATTTATAGCTATCTTGCTAAAGGTGAGATATCCTTGTAAACGTTGCTTTGCTATTATAAATGAAGGTGCTCCCACACTCTCATGAATCTACCAGCTGTCACTGCACAGCTCTGAAGAAGTGGCCTCCAGGGTGACCTTAGGCTGAGTGCCTAGTGCCTCCTGCCTGCGCGCTGTCACACCAATGCCCTACATGCCGCCTACCTGGCAGCCCTTGATGCTTTGGACCTGCATGGGTGTGTGGAGTCCTGTGTGTGTTCCAGCTGCCTGGACTAACACCTGCCAGCCCACCTGCAAGAGAGATGTCACATGAGTTGGCTCATGAGGGTGGCCCTCAAGCTAAACTGAAGCAGCCAGTATAGTTGCCACAGTAACCGCTGGGGAGAGGAAATGTATTATCCCCCTCCAAACTGACTTACAGCACAACTTTTAAAACCTAGAGTATGTACTTCTATGGTTCTTAAGCTTTGTAAATCTTTGTATCAGACACCATGCACTGGGTGGTACAAACTATAGGAAGGTACAAAAGTTCAATATTATTTTGAATTTTTCTTCCAGTAGCTTATTAAGTTCACAGTCGAACAGGCCAAGAGTGTCAGGTGTCATTCAGACCTTGTAGATGACCATAAATTTGCATCAAGAAGCCTATACTTGAGATCTTCAAGTAAGTTCAAAGGGAGAGCCAGTCTCTTCTTCTTGTTAACAGATGGCAAGTCAGAATTGTGAGTAAGAACTCTCCACCTTCAGTTTGGCACTGATGTCCTTCTCCCACCTTACACTCCTCCTAGTTGTTCAGGAACATAAGATTGAATTTATATTGCTTAATTAAAAAGGACCAGGGATTGATCCAAGTCCAAATAGCTCAGGCTGTGTCATGTCTACACTACTTACAGTTACCACCCTCCCTAGCACATTTGGCTTGGAGAGAGCTTGCTCAAGTGGTGCAAAACTGCCTGGGACTTAAGGAAGGGTGGGGGTGACCAGGGGTCTAGCATTTCTTTAATTTAGCGGTCTAAACATAGCCAAAGAGGATCAGAAAAAACCTGTCACTCTCACCAAAGAAAGTTAAGGGAAGCTCTGCTTGTAGGGTGATTTACTTGTGCCCCCAGCCTCAGAGGGGGACTGTACCTTGGCTAATAAAGCATAACACCTTCCTGGTAGGGCTATGGGTATATTAGAGATTCAGTGGAGAGGAGCTCCTTTGAAGAAGGAGCACCTAGTAAGGGGCTACCTATGGGCTCTTGGTTAATCATGTGAAAAACTGGTGGAGGAAGGAGACCAGAGTACATCCACCTCAGAGTGAGTCTGGCAGATGAGCAGCAGAGATCGGAGTCTGCAGGGGATGAATCATAATGAATTTCTGAGGAGGGTGAACCAGACAGGAAGGGAGGCTCAATCTTGCTGGGGAAAGGAAAAAGAACAAGATGGAGTTCCAGGGTAAGGAAGAGCTGAAGGACAGGTGCTTTCCTCTGTCTCTAAATAAAAACTTTTTTTCTGCTGCTTCACTGACTTCCTTTCCTTCTCACTGACTTTAGAGATCACTCCTTCATTTTTGCGAGCATGTGCAACAAAACTGGTCATCTGAGTAACCTGTCTTTTCACTGCACACCCACCTTCTTTTTGCTGAGATATATAGGCATCAACCTGCATTACTGCTGCACGTGCTTCTTGATCTTCCTTTAATTAAGGGTATATATTTCTCCCCACATGACCACCAGTCCCTCTCTTCCCTTATAGAGTTGTGAGGAGCATGAGTAAAGAAATATTTTTTTCTGATTATTGTTGGTTTAGATATGTTGGCGGGCTACATCTGGTGACGGTCTGTGAATTTAAAGGATCTGGCTTAGAGTATGACTGTATGTGTATTTTTCTTAAATTAATGAAAATTAGAAAGAATAAAGTAGTTAGCATTTGGTTCTTGGTTTGCTTGTGGTTTTTTAAAATAGTTTTAGGGAAAATCAGTTTACGGTATTTGGAATCCCTTGATTCTTTTCTTTAAGGATGCAAAGGGTGTGTTTACTCTCGCATTTAATGCTAAATATGAGAAGGTTGAATTTAAATAGTGGATTCTCCACTTTTCTTTAATTCCTTGAAATCCCCTTAAGGTGACTGTTCCTTTACAAGTTGAATATCTGAAGAAACCCAAGTATCACTGCTTGATCTGGGGCTAAGAATGGTGTTGCATTTAACAAGAATGGAAATTTTAATGTTTTCACTGCTTACAATAAAAGCAATTGTGAAAAGCTCCGATGATGAGACACAGTTATGTTTTGCCTTAAAATGAAGCACAATGAGGGGCTGTGTTCAGGCTGTGAGCTTCTTAGAAAAAGTTGGGATTTCTGAAAATGCTTTAAACACTCTGTAAATTTGGAAGTTAAGTAAAATCTTCTAAGCCAGTAAAGTCTTTTTATCAATAGGGAAATAAAAGACTTTCAGCATAAATACATCTCATGTATTAGGTACTAGGTATTAGGTATCTTGGAAACTGTTTCTTCTGTTAGTAGCACATTAACATAACATGTCTAGAGACTTTCATGTGGTTTGGCAATTAAGACAACTTGGGCCAGACTATTTGCATTGAGGTTCTTTCCAGAAATGAAAATATCTTTCCCCCCCCAGGCTGGGGAAATAAGTTTTTTTGTGTTTTCTCATTTAGAGTGTTTTTCTTTTTGGCATGCTAACTTAAAGGACCACCTTTAATCCTTCTTCTGGAAGTTTCTTGCTGTCTGCTTTATGCTGCAGTGCTCCATTGTCAGATTTGGTCATAAAGACCTCCAAAAAAGTGTTTTACAGGAGGATAAAGGGAGCGTACTCTCCATGGGACCATTTTTGTGATGGAAAGTGATCTTTGCCCTCAGAGGAAAAAAAGGGAGATGTTTCTAGGCCTTGGCACACTGCTTTGGGTTTTTAAAATCTAGCTAGATTTAAATACTCAAATCTTTCTTGCTAATCCACCACTCTGTGGTCTCTGTAAGAGAAGGCTTCTGTTTCTGTGGAAGACAATAATTTTCTTGTACAGATTTAATAGTTCTCTGCTTAATCTACTATTACTTGAATAATTCTTACAACATCAGCCTCAGTCTCATTCATCTTCTTCTATTTTAACTTAGAGTGACTAATTTGCAGAACAAGCATGTCTTCCTCAGTTTACATTCAAGGGTGCTAACTAATCTAGGTAACAAACTAATCTGGGTCTAGAGAAACCAAATAAAACAGGCAGCAAAGGAACAGTGAGGACTGAACTTTCCCCCTGATGTGGACATGGTCCTCTTAGATTTTCCTTTATGGAGAACTGAGCTTTTTCTCAGACTCATTTTCTTGTCACTGCTTGGTAAGATACAGGCAACGGTGAAAAACAGAACAAACTGGAAGTTACACAAATGGGTTTCAGAAATCTCAATTTGTCTTCAATGAAGGACCTAGAAGAAAATTTATAAAATGAAAGGCTGACTTGGCAGGAATTTCTAATCCTTTTGAAAAATACTTCTAAAAAAAGGAATATCAGAGAATGAAAGTTTAAACTGCCCACATTGCAGTATACAAATTTGTAAGCAGGTCGCCTGGTAGTCTCCTTGTCCCTGGTATGTGGCACTAATATTTTCTCACTCAGGGGTATGTACAGTATCCTAAGTCCCTGGTAGAGTGCTATCCTTTTTTAAAGTTGTTTGTTTGTTTGTTTGTTTGTTTGTTTTTTGAATTCAGTACAGAAAGATCTGACTAGTATAGAAATACGTGGTATTCAGTAGATCTTAGCAGGACTTTTCAAAGAATAGCACTAAAAATATTAATTCTTTTGAAGTTAGATATAATGGTGAGTTTATAAAGCTTCTGAAAGAGCACTGGTAGTATGGTCAGTATGTAAAATACTGCCCAGAGGCCTGCAGTACTCAATAATTCTGAAATAAAGATCCATTACTGAAACAAAATATAACAATTCTTCCTTTAAGTTCAGAGATATTCAACTTAGGAGGGCAGTTCAGTCAAAAACTTCCATGATACTAAACTCAGTGTTCTTAGTACCCTCCGTGAATGCCTACTAAGACTTTTGAACTAAAAATACGAGACAGGCAGCTAAGGTAGTGAAACAGTATTTTCTGTAGTGTTTATAGGAACCAATTATATGCAATTTGTTTAAATTAGTGGTGAGCAGTTCTAGATTAACAACTGTTTTAGTGCTAGTAAGTAGGAGTGTCTGGAATGTAGCGCTTTGCATAGGCAACTTGTATCTGCACTTCAAGAGCAGCCAGATCTTTCAACACACAGTGCTTTCATAGCAAAAGGATGGAGCGGAAGCTTTCCTGCAGATATTTTTACAAACTCTTCTTTCTTTTTCTGCTTTGTTTAGAACTGGGCAACTTGTTACCACTCTTTTTTGAAGGTAATAAACTGCTGCTCTTACATTTCTTGGAATAACCCTGTTAAAAGGCACAATTTTTGTCAGAATATTCCATGTCTGATGACGGGGGTGATTGCTCTTGCCACTAGATACAGTTACCTAACTAGAGATTATTTTGTTTTAGAACTCCTTAACCTGTGTTTCCTCTTCTTAGCCCACAGAGGACACAGAATCACAGAGTGGTTAAGATTGGAAGGGACCTCTGGAGATCATCTATTCCAACTCCCCAGCTAAAGCAGGGTCACCTACAGTGGATTGCACAGGATCACATCCACTCAGGTTTTGAATATCTCCAGAGGTGGAGACATGAGCATGGGAAAATTACTTTTGCCAGTTCCATGACCTTTACTACAGCCCAACTACTTGTTGTCCTTCCTTTTCCATCTCTCTCTCCCTATCATCCTTTCAGATAAATAAAGAGTGAAAATCCTGTTTTACAGCACCCAGTAGGGAAATTCTTCCACCCGGGGATGGGACTTGGAGTAATGCTTCCTCGCTACTCTTTCCTCTTCTGTGGGTACAATACAAAAGGTGTAAAAAGAATGTTAGTTTTAATTTTTTTATAAAGAGCTTCTCTGTACTTCCATGTACTATACTAACAGTATTCACTGTGTACTCCTCTCCCTGCTTTCCAGGCTCATTGGTACCATAAGATTATTAATACTTATAAAATGACCTATGTTTTGATTCTTCTTCATCATGCAGCAGCCATTTCAGTTGTGTCCACTCAACTTTACTCCATGTTTGGCAATACTGTAATGAGGATTTAAGAAGATGTCTAAACAGTTGTATTTATGATGGATGTACAAGGACCTGAAAGAACACTTACAGGACAATTTTAGTATTACAGCCCTTATATTTCATAGTCTGGCATGTACAAAGAAGCATGAAAGATATTTCAGTGGATGCTTAGTTCACCCAGATTTTGATTTTTTGCAGGCATTTTTTAGTTCAAAAGTTTTAGTGATAATTTGAGAGAGAAATAGGCTAATACAGTATACGAATTCCCATTCTGCTTTGACAGATCTCAAAATGTTCTTAAAGATAAAGTGTAATGCTAACAGTGGGATCAGGCTAATGGCTTATTTCTCATATCTTGGAATATCAGCTGTGTTACAAAAAAATTCCATTTGTTTTGAGCATTCAATTCCAGACCGAGGGTCTTTTGAGTAAGCAGGAACATTGCCCTTGGCTTGGATGAGTGTCGGGGAGAAAATTTCTGTATGATTATTTAATAAAGGAATCTCTTAAGTTAGTAACAATGTGAAATGGATGGTGCCACTTGCCTGTTTGGTTCTTACAGTTAATATTAGCATTCAGTTTTTTAGCCAACCTTTCCAACTTGTAGTGGGTTGACCCTGTCTGGATACCAGGTACCCACTAAAACCACTTTCTTAGTCTCCCTTGCAACTGGACAGAGGAGAGAGTTTAAAAAATAGCTGAGGATACATGAGTTGAGTTAACAGCTGGGAGAGGTCAGTTACTGATTACCTTCATGGGCAAAACAGACTCAAAGTGGGGTTATTAATTAAATTTATTACTAACAGCATAAGAGCAAAAGAGTGAGAGATAAAATAATCTTGAAAACACCTTCCCACCACTCCTCCTTCCTTCCATGTTTTCCCTCCCTTCCCTCAGAAGTATGGGGGGACAGGGAATGGGGGTTATGGTCAGCTGTTGTTTCTCCTGTTGCTCAGAGAGAGGAGTCCTTCCCCTGCTCCTGTGGGGTCCCTCTCATGGGAGACAGTCCTTGATGGACCTCTCCGGTGTGAGTCCATCCCACAGGTAACAATTCTTCACAAACTGCTGTCCTGTGGGGTGCAGTCCTTCACGAATGAACTGTACCGACGTGGGTCCCCCACAGGAGCCACAAGTCCTACCTGGGAAAAACCTGCTCCAGGGTGGGCTTCTCTCTCCACAGGTTGCAGGTCCCTGGCAGGACCCTGCTCCATCTTCGGCCTCCCAAGGGGTCACAGCCTCCTTCAGATATCTACCTGCTCCAACATGGGCTCCTCCATGGGCTGCAGGTGGGTCTCTGCACCCCGATGATCCTCCATGGGCTGCAGGGGCACAGCTGCTCCACCATGGTCTGCACGATGGGCTGCAGGGGAACCTCAGCTCTGGTGCTTGGAGCACCTCCTGCCCCTCATTCTGCACTGACCTTGGTGTCTACATTGTTCACATGTTCTCGCTCCACTCTTCCACTGGTTGGAATTCTTTCTGCTCAATACCTTTCTATTCTTAAATGTGTTATCAGAGAGGCATTACTCTGTAAGAGCTTAATACCTTTTTTATATTACAGTGCCCAAAGCTCCACACAATATTCAAGGTAAGGCTGCCCCAGTGCAGAGTAGAACAGGACAATCACCTCCTTGGACTTTCTGGTGATGGTTTGCCCAATGCCCCCCAGGACATGGTTGACCCTCCCGGCTACCAGGGCACTGCTGACTCATATTCAACTTGCTGTCTACCAGGACCCCCAGGTCCCTTTCCAAGACAATGCTTTCCAGCATCTCATTCCTCATTCTGTCTGTACATCCAGGTTTGCTCCATCTTAGGTGCAGAATCTGATACTTTCCCTTGTTGAACTTCATATGGTTGGCGATTGCCCAGTCCTCTTATTTTTGGGGGTTTCTCTGCAGAGCCTCCCTGCTTTCGAGAGAGTCAACAACTCCTCCGAGTTTTGTATCATCTGCAGACTTGCTTAGTATCCCTTCCAGTCCTGCATCCAAGTGTTCCTGCAAATAATCCAACTGTTTGACTTATCCTTTAGAAAGTAAGAAATTATTATTTCTGTGGTTTGTTTGGTTTTTTGTTTGGTTTTGGTTTTGGTTTTTTTTGCTTTGCTCTTGGGTACTGGAACAAAAGTGTTGCAAATTGCCTTTTTTCCTTCTTCATAGGTTTGGAGTCTTCCTAGCTGTTATTGTACCACAAGAAACTTAAATAAAGACTGATTTTACTGTATCAATCAACTCACAATAAAACATGTTCATACTAAGCTGCATGCTGCACGACCCATGTCACCTTATCAGGTTTCAGGCTGCAATTCTGAAGAACTGTACATGCAAAGAGAAGACACAAGACCCACTGAGATTGCTGGGCCAAATTTGTCACTCATGTAAATGAGTGAAACTGCGTTGACTTGTTAAGGATTTTCTCTTTATAAACTGACATTAAATGCTGTATAGTTTTTTTCTAAAATACCTAGTTAGGGAGTGGTCCAGTGGCCTAATATAACACATAATTAAATAATAAAATACAGCCATATATATAGGGGCAGCAAACATATGCATGTCAAAGAGAGGACAAGACACTTAAGAAATAAAATTAAAGATTCTAGGGTTATTTTTGTTGCCTAAACTAAGGAAAATGTACATATCTAATAAGCAGCATGAAAGTAGATGAAAAGTGAATTCTAATAAATTTCTTCCATTTATTATTATTTTAGCCTAAGATGATTTTACTTATATAAATGGGAAAATACTTTAGTAGGAATTGTACGTTCAGTAGGAAATAAGGAAAGTATCCCATTTTAGCAATATCTTTGAAAAACTAGGAATTACTCAGTGTTTACTCTAGCTAACCTTGATCCTAAGTAAATTTCTATGTTATTCTTCATTGGTCTTTGAAATTGTTCCAGAGGTAACAGGAAGGTAACGCTTGATTTGTCTTATCCGTGGCTTCTTCTCTCTTATTAACTAAATAGATCACAATACCTATAGGAGTGGAGACACTGAAGTCATGGTCATATACTTATTCACTTTTAGAACTAGGATTGGAAACCCGTCTTGCTTGAAATACTTTTTCAGGGACAAAAAGGATTAAGAAAAATATCATCATACAGTTAAAACAGAGTTTCAGATGGTCATTTTTCTTCATCCCAAGACGCCATAGTACTTACTGTCCCCACAGTGCTTTCTATCCAAATTCAATTTCTCCCTGGGCAGTGACAAAGGATAAGATTTTACAACTGATTGCCTCTGCTTTATTGGCATAATATTGCTGTGGTCATGAAAAAAAAGCACTAAAAATAGGTGCTGACTGTGGCAGACACATCTGAAGAAAATCCCCATACAATAATATACACTCATTTAAATGGTACTATTCATATGGTAAGGGTGAAAGTATACTTTAGTTCTGCACTTGGGATACCAAGGACAAAGTAGTGCTTAGCTGATTCTCTCCCTTGTCTTCCTGAAGATTGTCTGGCACAGACTTATTTCTTTTATTCTGGGCATAGAGGGATGTCCAGGAGGTTGATTCTTGATGGAATGGGAAAAGCCGCCTGCGGAAGGCTAGAAGTAGAGCTGTGGGTTGCAGGATGTGGAATAATACCGTATTTCTTCCAATTACAACAAATTGTCTCTGGTGTCACATGGAGTGCTGCAATTCTTCTGATTAAAAAGGCACCTAATTCATAGATTCCTAATGGCATGTGGGACACAACTGCAAAGCCAGTACTCTGCTTTAATACAGACAGCAACTAAAATTGACAATTCCATCTCTTTTTTTTTTGTAATATTTTTTTGAAATGTAGCTACATGCTTCCTTCTCCACATTCATTTGTCCTTATGCTGTAACAGGGAGTTCTACTTAATCTGTAATAAAAGACTCCTGCTTTCCTCATTTCCTCTGCTCATGTACACTACCGCCAAATCTTGCAGAAACTAAAATAACAAGTTACAGGATTTTATTTCAAATATTTGACAAATATTGACTTCTGACTTCAAATGGCCACTACTTGTGGGTGTAAACAGGTAGACGAATGGTGAGGACTTTTAGCATCTTTCTTCTCAGAATGTGAGCTGTAACTCACATAAAGTTGCAAACATACAATATTTACACAAGTGGAAGCAATATTACCTATTCTACTGCACTTTGAGCATCTGTTCAAAGCTGGATGTGGTTGATATCCAGATGACTTGAACGCAGTACGTGCAATGTAGGCAAAAAGACCAGGTTCTATGTTCAGTTGTTGTTTCTTAAGTGAGGGCAACTTTAGGAATCAACAAAGTGAGGGACCAAAGGACCACCTCCTTCCTGTCGCAGAATTGAGATAACTCCTTTTTCTAATCTTTCTGATGTTTTCTTTTAAGATTAGTTCTCTGGCTATGTCATGAAGCTGAT
Source organism: Corapipo altera (assembly GCF_003945725.1). NCBI lineage: Eukaryota > Metazoa > Chordata > Aves > Passeriformes > Pipridae > Corapipo > Corapipo altera. Next base: position 38,085,099 of record NW_020884872.1, read on the forward strand.
GCATGGGTATATGATGTAAATAAACTTCTTCACTGCAGACATCCACTCCCTGTCCAGCTGTCTAGTTTCCTGATTCAGGTTAAAAATGCTGTTCAACATTGACCCCAGGGGGCTGAGATGACAGTGGGAGAACAAAGAAAAGAAGTCATGCCCCAGTTCCTTTGGCTGAAATCTTCCCTCTATGAGCACGTGAAAGAGAATTGCCCAGGAGCCATATGCATTCTTCTGTCTGATGTGGGGACAGTGTTGACAATTCTCCTATGTTTAAGCTGTTGGATGTGCAGCAAGATACCAACAGCCTCAGGAGAAAAATTAGCCAAAACCTCACCATAGAAAGCATCTCAGCTGATGAAAACTGAAAGGGTTTCTTTCACATCAGTTATGCTGTGGAGATTTGCTTCTGTCACAACAGCACTTACTTCCTAGGAAAGACTGCCACATAATATAATATCTGAAACAAGTGCATTACCTTATTTTCTGTATGACTAGAAGTAATTGAAAGTGCTCTAGAATATTTTGTAACTGTAGTGACTTTAAGGAAAAAGCGGTAGAAGGTTTTGGTTGCTTTCATTGATAATTCTAAGCATTTTGATATTTTTGAGGGGGAAAAAGAGTATAATTACTGCTATGGAAACTATCAGATGCATTGTAGTTTTAATTTTTTTTTCTTTAAAATTAGCTCCATTTAAATGTATTCAGTGATGTGCTGAAGGCTCTGAGAAAACAGAGCATAACCAGGAGCTTTGTATTCCTTTGATTACTACATGGTATATAGAAATTCCAGTTTGCAAATGCAGGGTTTTTAAATTTCACTATAGAAAATGTAGCCAATAAAATTAATTGTTTTTATTTGTTGTATCCATCCCCGATCATAAATTATTATGCAGGTGTTAATTAGTGCTTGCAAAATTTCTAGGGGCTAAGAGGGTCTTACTAACCACTGTTTGGATATAAGAAAAGGAGGACTAGAAAATTATAATGATTTAACGTTTTTGTGTAATACTATCTCTAAGAACACAAATTTATTTTTCAATATCTTAACATTAAAAACAGTCTTTGTTCACTAGTCTTCATACTCTGGCATCCAGACACTTGAAAAAAAGTAAATAGCTCCCAGGGATGTTAGGCAAGTTAAACGTGGTGCATATAATCACAGTGCTTGCTTTCAGCTTGTTTTTGTTGCTGTTTGACAATATTTGTCAATACATCATTAAAACAAACAAAAAATTAAAATTAATTAAAAGGAGCTGCAGAATCAAGCATTCAAATGTTAGATCTAATTGACTTCAGAAAGCTGTAATACTTTAACTACTGCAGCAGGATTAAATCCTCTAGTTTGTAGGGTGTTGTACCAGGAAGGAATAAGCAGCCTGGGTATAAAGTAACATCTAGTTGGTAGAGCATTTAACTTTCTTCCTAACTAGTCTCCATTATATGTATTAATTTTGTTCAACTATGGCTTTAATTACTTGATTGCCTATTGGTTTTTATTCTTTGTCTTCACTACCCAAGAGCTGAGCTTTGCCTGAGCACTGGAGACGCACAGTAGGAAGTACCTCACAGGCAGTTGGAAAAGGGGTTAGGAGCAACGAGAGAGAAAATCCTCCCTGCTCACCAGTCAAAATCCTGGGCTGAAGCATGGACAGCACAGACAGGGATTGTAGCTGCTAAATTCTAGTAGGTCTCTTATAAAAACACAGTCCGAGGTTTTCTGTGGTGCTTTTACAAACGTCTGCTCTACTTCACGGATGCACTAGATCTTTTCAGAGAAATGACTGAGAGTTTTTTTAAATATGGTCTAGACGTTTCCAGACAGCTCAAAGCTGACACTAATAAGTCTCAGGAGGACTTATTAGCTCAGGTGTGATTAGAAATCAAGCTGTCTGTGTGTAGTTGTGCTGCACAGTGGCCAAGTGAATAATGTTTCCTATTACGTGGTGTACTGAAGAGTGCAATACGTAAACATCCAAGTAGCTCCAACCAAAGCTGTCTAGACCCATCTGAAACTAGTGCTCATCTGGAGCTAAAAAATCTCTGATGAATGCAAAATGATGCCAAGTACTTCACGGCATCTTTGTACTGGTGTGAGCACAACTGGGGGGAGGACATGTCCCCTCCACGTGCAGAAAGTAGTTAATGTAAGTGACAGTTTCTTACCATGAGTTCAGTGTCCAAACCCCTTTCAAGGGTTGAGAGCTTGCCACCCAGTTAACTACAGAGGCACTGAGGACCTTGTCAAGAGAAATGGTTGCAGCTGCTGTTTGAATTTACAGCTGCTGCTTGTAAACTGACAAAAGTATGCAGGATTCATAGTTCCTTTGTTCCCAGATTTTCTTTATTTTTCTATTGTTTCTTGACTTGTAAGTCGACATGACCAGGCACTGACAAGTGTTTTCTTTGTGGCAAAACTTTACACTCTATTTTTATGAACTGAAGCATAACGTCTCATCAAAAAGAAAATGAACTATGGCGACCACGTTATGTAAAGCTTTAAGAGGATAATAAAAAATAAAAAGTTGTGTTTCACCACAGAATTGGATGGATCTTATTTGTGACAGTGTGAATTGCTTGTTTGGGTTTTCTATCCCCAAATAGGATGCCTTTATGGAAGGCTTATTTTTGTCATTGAATCATAGAATTGTAGATTATGCTGAGTTGGAAGAGACTCATCAGGATCATCAAGTCCAAGTCCTGGCCCTGCATAGGACAGCCCCAGTAATCACATGATGTGCCTGTGAGCACTGTCCATATGCTTCCTGAACAGGCTTGGTGCCGTGACCACTTCCCTGGGAAGCCTGTTCCAGTGCTCAAGCACCCTCTGGGTGAAGAACTTTTTCCTGATATCTAACCTAAAGCTCCTCTGAGTCAGCTTGCTGCTATTTCCTTGAGTCCTTTCACCGGTCATGAGAGTGAACAGATTGGTACCTCCCCATCTGTGCAGGTGTCAAAGATCACAGTGAGGTCTCACCTCAATCTCCTCTTCTCCAGGCTGAAAAAACCAAGAGACCTCAGCCACTCCTCATACGGCTTCCTGTCTAGACCCTTCACTACCCATGTGGTCATCCTTTGGACACTCTAATAGCTTAGTGACTAATTGCTTAATGTTTGTCAAATGTACATAAGCACCTCTATTGAAATACTGAAACAAAATCAGTGTAGCCACTGCAACCTTTCCCTTTGTGCACTTTCTGAAATAAAGCCTGGGTTTTCCACTGTTGTTCTTTCCAAAAGGTGCTATACAAACACACCCAGGACATTGTATGGAGTTCCTGAAATAAGATTTAAATTTTTTTTAAACTATTGTTTTTAAAAAGTAACTTCAGTGCTCAGATATTCACGCTAAGCAAAATACAACATTAAAAATTCTGCCTGAAATATTGTAAAAAAACATTAACCAATTTGATACTGCTTTTTTTCGTAGTAGTATTTGACAGTCTACATAATGCATGTTTATGGAATAAAGAATATATACCTTTGGAAGCACAAGAGAAGGGAAAGGATAGCTTTTAGTTTTAGCTCATACATGCAGATGTGCATACTTTGTTTTGTGTTGACTGCCTGTTGGTTTTTATTCTTTGTCTTTACTGCCTGAGCACTAAGCTTTGCTTGAGCACTGGAGCTGTGCAGTAGGGACATGTGCTGGAGAGTCTACTCATTAAGCCATGGGTGCCAGGAAGGCACTGAGGAAGGTGGAATGAATGCGAGGTGAAGGTAGGTGGTTGTGTCTTGATGAAAATTTCTGACTGTTGTGAGGGATCAGTGACTGGGAAGATGGCTCAAGAGGGCTTACTCATGCCTGACTAGGAAGAAATTTCTGAGGTGGGTTTGAGCTGGGGGTAAGTTGGAAGGGTATTTTCATGTGTAGTAGCTTGGCAGGTAAAGATGCAGACTGGGTCCTTCCTCTTGAGATGAAAGTGTTTGTTCTTCCTTACTTTGATTTCACTGGGGAAATGGAATGGGTTGAGTGGTCCCACATGACTGCTGGGTGCAAGGGGCCGAGCTGTGAGCTGAGACTGCTGTATGAAATGGATGTTTGGCAGCCCTGGCCACAGCCTGAAATACAGCATTTGTCATTCAGGCCTTCACAGGTAAAGGTGAAACAGCAGCACCTCAGATCCAAATTCTTCTTCAGGGTCAGAAAGGTGACCCCCAACTCTCCTACCTCAATCTTCCTGCAATGTCCTGGTTTCCAGTTGCAGAAAGTATAACCCAGTCAGCCTGGTAAACATGAAAATCTTATCCAAGTTCACTACAGGTCTTACACTGTAGCCTGGATGACAATTACTTTTTTGGCCTTCTGACACCAGCTGTGTAGGTGAGCCAGAGCGGGTCTCCCATCTGTGCCTAGATCTGTAACATCCTGGCTCCTTTCCTATATGGTGACCTCAGCACTTTGAACTCAGGCTAAGGGCATGTAGGGGTTATAAAAAAATGCCTTTGAGGTTGACTTCCATAAGCTTTGATTAACCAGTTTGGAGCCTTCTCTTCTAGATATTTTCTGGGGAAGTAGGTGGAAGGGAAGTGTTCTATTTCATTCTCTGGCTTCTTAAATAAAGATGAAGCTGGCAAATTCCTTTTTCACTCCTATTACTGTTTTTCTCTTTTTGCTCATAACTCCAAAGCAATATGAAATAAAATGTTACAGTTTCAAAGGAAAATTGGATTATACTCACTTGGAGGGAGGGAAGGAAGAAGGAAACAGGCTTTATATTTTGACAGAATTCAATCCAGACTTTAAAAAAAATAAAATGAATAATTTTGCAATATTTTGTAAGACTGTGTTTTCTAGAGACACAGCTAATCAGATATGCATGCAAATTTAACACGGGTTGCCAACTCTCATGATTTTTTTTTTTCTTTTTTTTGCTACAATTATGCGGCGTAAAAATTGGCCTCTTGTGAGAACTTGCTGACAGCTCAGCAGTTCTGCTTCAGTGCTGGCTGCAGAGGGTGAGATGGCTGCCAGTGCAGGAAAGTGGAAGATGGCTTTGGACTGGCATAAAGAATGCTTCCAGCTGAGGCAGGTGTTGCACAGCCTGTATCACTTTCTGCTGTCCCAGGAGTGCCTGTGTGGCAAATGAAGAAGCCTGCTGCACCTCCTCATCCACCCTTTCCCTTTACATAGGGTGAAGTGGGAGAAAGAGAAGCAAAGGAGAACATGTAGGAGATGACCAGAATCTCTGTATTTCCCTGTTTTGCTCCCCATGTGCATATAATCAGATCCCAGAGGGGAAAAGGTGAGTGGTGGAAAGGGGTAAGAACATTTTGGAAATAATATCCATGGGGTAAGACAGCTGGTCATCTTGTCCTTGAATTGGGTACACCGTGTGGAAGAAAAGGAAGGCAGAATATTTTAAAGAGATGGGAAGTTGGGCAAAAGCAGTGCCCAATGATAGAGTTCATCTCTATCATGGCCTTGGAGTGTAATAGGCAGTAGAACATGCAGGAAGGAGGCAGTGGAATTTCCCCTGCCTTTTCACAGAAGCAGAAATATGGAGACCTCTATGGAAGGCTTTCCCCAAACCTTTCAAACCAAAAAAAATGACTTTTCCAAAGAATGGGTATAGCCAAGATACGAGTAAACTATTCAATGTTGTGACTGATTTTGCTTTTGTAGGTTATAATCTTGTGAGGTTGGCAATGCTATGTGTGCATATGTATGTATAGCCCCCAATATAATTTGAGAAAATTTGCAAATTAAAAGAAAATGGGAGGCAATAAAGCATTTTAGAGTATTTATCCATTTCTATGATATTTAAGTGCTGAAGAGGTAGCTATACCTTTACCAATTTGATCCTTTATTTATTTGGATTTTTGAGAAAATACCTAACTACCCCTTCTGGATATTAGTCTCTTGATATTAACAGTCCTATGGACAAGTTTATTTCATTTAGAAGACAGATATGCTCTAGTTCATTTTTCTGTTATATTAATTATTCTGTTACATATATATATTTCAAGGCAAGGGCAAATCTTACTTAGCCAGTATTATTACCTTTATTAAGTTCTGATGAATGGCTATGCAAGCCAGCATAGTCTGTACAGAGATTTGGCCAATACAGGTGATTTGGTTTGTGCCAAATGGTGTCTGGAAGACAGACCTTCATGACCTCACTTGTCTCATTATAGGGTCCCTCCAGGTTCAGTGGCTTCAGGTTTCAGACTGGAAAATTCAAACCATGGGAGACAGTCAGCAGAACCAGCTGAAATGAAGAAAACTTGTCATTTTTAGCAGTCTGCAAATATGTGGGAGTGAGAGCTAGATGGTAAACAACTTAGAGTAATGCTAGGCTGACTTTGCTGCTGTGTACCAGAGTGATGCCTCCTGCATTTGTGCAAAGCACAAATACCAAATCTGATCTGTCTGCTTATTGCACTTCCATTTTGCATGGTTGTGAACGGTGTGAGGTATGGGATGAGGGTTGGTGACTGAAATAGCGTATGTTCTGAGATGGGCCACAAGGCCCCAAGGCAGACTGACTTCATTGCTTTGTGGTATTAAATCTTCAACCTGACACTGTTCCCCTAAGCCTGTGGGGTGGAGGCTGGATGTGTGGTACAGCATCTGCAGCACCATGTTCTTGTATCAGAATCAGAGCCCACATTATGCCCAACCTGGAGCTGTTACCCCTCCTGAGTCTCTACCTAGTAGGGAACATCCCATTATGTCAACTTTTTGGGTGTTGCAGAGGAGCGTTATCATGTTGCAACTGAAGTGGTGAGATTAGTTACTCGAGTTACGATTTCTAAAGTGTGAATGTTTTCAAGTGCTAATTTTAACTTAAAGACCAAAGATTTGTAGACTATTTCTAACATAAAGACTTGATTGTCTGTGCTAGGGAACTAAAGATGGTTACAGTCAAAGGATGTTATAAATACAGTGTGCCTATTCTAACTGCTCACTTTCTATTTTGATAATGTAGTGAGTATTCAACCTGAGTGATTTGTATTGTAAGGGAATGTTGACTTTTTTTGCAGGTTATAATTGAAATTAAAAAGAGAGAGATGTAAAACCTCAACTTCGTAGTAGGTGTCTTGTTATATTACAACTTGAAAAAAGAAATGGTCCAGAAAATCTGATACTGCAGCCTTTGTACATATTTTAAGAGGGTCTTTGAGGGTAGACAGCATATCAAAGTTGATGAATACAGAATGGATCACTTATTAGAATCATAGAATAGAAGGGAAGGGACCTCCTTGATCATCAAGTCCAACCCTTGATCCACTACTACTGTGGTTGCTGGACCATGGCACTAAGTGCCACATCCAGTCTCTCTCCAGGGGTGGAGAATCCACCACTTCCCTGGGAAGCCCATTCCAATGCCTGATTACCCTTTCTGTAAAGAATTTCTTTTTAATATCTAACCTAAACCTCCCCTGGCAGAGGTTAAGACCATGTTCTCTTGTCTCACTGATAGTTGCCTGAGAGAAGAGACCAACCCCCACCTGTCTACAACCTCCTTTCATGTAGTTGAAGGGAGTGATGAGGTCTCCCCTGAGCCTCCTCTTCTCCAGCCTGAAAAACACTAGCTCCCTCAGCCTCTCCTCACAGGACTTGTACTCAAGTCCTTTCACCAGACTTCTGACTTCTTGTTCTTCTCTGGATCTGCTCTAGCACCTCAATATCCTTCCTGAACTGAGGGGCCCAGAACTGGACACAGTACTCCAGGTGTGGCCTCACCAGTGCTGAGTACAGGGGAAGAATCACTTCATTGGACCTGTTGGCCACACCATTCCTGATCCAGGTCAGGATGCCATTGGCCTTCTTGGCCACCTAGGAACACTGCTGGCTCATGTTCAGCTTTCTGTCAATCCAAACTCCCAGGTCCCTTTCTGTCTGGTTGCTCTCCAGCCACTCTGTCCCCAGCCTGTAGTGCTGCCTGGGGTTGTTGTGGCCAAAGTGCAGGACCCAGCACTTGGCCTTGTTGAACCTCATCCCATTGGAATCAGCCCAACTCTCCAGCCTGTCCAGGTCCCTCTGCAGAGCCCTCCTACCTTCCAGCTGATCGACATTCCCCCCCAACTTAGTGTCATCTGCAAACTTGCTGATGGTGGACTCAATCCCCTCATCTAAATCATTGATAAAGATATTAAACAGAACTGGGCCCAACACTGATCCCTGGGGGACACCACTAGTGACTGGTCACCACCTGGATGCAGCACCGTTCACCACCACTCTCTGGGCCCAGCCCTCCAGCCAGTTCCTAACCCAGCACAGAGTGCCCCTGTCCAAGTCATGGGATACCAGCTTTTCCAGGAGTATGCTATGGGAGACGATGTCAAAGGCTTTACTGAAATCCAGATAGACCACATTCACAGCCTTCCCCTTATCCACCAGGCAGGTCACCTGATCATAAAAGGAGATCAGATTGGTCAGACAGGACCTGCCCCTCCTAAACCTGTGCTGGTTGGGTCTGATCCCTTGTCTGTCCTGTAGGTGCTGTGTGATTGCACTGAGGATGATCTGCTCCATAACCTTGCCAGGCACTGAGGTCAGGCTGGTGGGCCTGTAGTTTCCCAAGTCCTCCTTCCTACCCTTTTTGTGGATCAGCATGACATTTGCCAACTTCCAATCATCTGGGACCTCCCCAGTGAGCCAGGACTGTTGGTAGATGATGGAGAGTGGCTTGGCGAGCTCTTCCACCAGCTCCTTCATCACCCTGGGGTGGATCCCATCTGGTCTTACAGACTTGTGGGGATCCAAGCGGCTCAGTAGGTCCCTAACTGTTTCCTTCTGGATTACAGGGGGACAATTCATATTCTTATCTCTTTCTACAAGCTCCAGAAGCCAACTGTCCTCAGGACAACTGTCTTACTCTTGAAAACTGATGTAAAGTAGGTGTTAAACACCTCAACCTTTTCCTCATCTTATGTATTTGCTATGAAATTATTAACGCTAAGTGTGTATCATGGCAAGACAGGAGCTCACATTTTCACTTACACAAACAGAAGAGAAGCAGAATTATCTTAATTTCATGTCAAACACACTGTATTTTTCTTCTTTAGAACTTTATAGTCGGATTTCAAGTACGTATGGCTACTTGAGTTGGTGCTCAAAGACAGAACAGAGCTCAAAGAAGCTGTTTCATTTGTATTTCCTGCTGTATGTAACTTAATCTATTTAGGAGAACACAGGTTACTTATAGAAGTAGTTAGAAAAACATTTTTTTAATAATTCCTTGAGAATATTAATGGAATGGACATACTGCAGATCAGATGAGCTATGACTGTAATCAGCAAAAGACACATTCGGCTGAAGATCGGTCAAATTAACTTTAATTTTGAATTGTGAGTATCCAACTTCTAATACATTCTTTTGCAATGAGCAGCTTATTAAGTATCTGAAGAGAGGACACAGATGCATAAAACATGCTTCATGCTCAAAATAATTTTGAACAATGAATGCTTTTATGGAAAACATGTTCTGTTCCTAGGCAATTCTTGTTGAGTAATAAGTGCTAAATTTGACTTAATTGCTGGCTATTATTATTCCTTACTGTTTCATGTGGTAATACCGTTGAAAATGACCCAATTTTGTGAATTGACAATTAAATGAAAAGAAAGTGAAATAGAAAGGATCATTTACTTAATTTTGTACCGAGAAAAGCTTTCTAATCCACTGTGTAAAAATGAGTTCGAAATACCTTGGTAAACCTTCTCTGAAAAACAGAGAGACTTTAATATATTATAATGGCATAAGATCAAATGGAGCATTGCAGTCAGTATGTGCAACCAGCAATGAGAGTGTGATTCTTGCTCTGAGTTTGTACCCAAGATGTCTCATTTGATCCAGTTCCAGCTGGGTAGTGGATTATTAGGTTTTGGGAAACAAAGGGAGTCAGGTGCTATAGGAGCTCTCTCAGCCACAGAAACCAGTGTGTCTAAACTAAGATTAGTTGGCTTAGACTGTCATGGTAGAAAAATTAGTCAGTATTTAGGTAGTGAATACATCCCTAAATACTTTACTAGTTCTTTTGTCTGTGGATATGGGCACACTTGGATGGGCATGTACAAGACACAGAAAAGCTATAGTTGCATACAAAACCTATAGCTAATTTACCATGTTCTTCCCACAGGAAAATAGTATTTATCAGTTACTGTACTTGAGCAAAGCAAAGCATTCGTGGAGTAAGGAAGGGTGACTGACCACAACCTTGTCTTGTGTTGACACTTATTTTGTACAGAAACAGTTGTCTTTTTAATTTTTGCTCTTTTCAGTAAAAACATTAAGTAATATTAATGCTTACTACGACAATAAGTAAATATATTACTAATATAATTAATACAATATAATAATATATAATAGACATTATAATACTAGCTGTTTAATCTTTTTTCTAAGATAAGAATTGTATGGTGTCAAACTAACTGTTCTGACTTCTCAGAAAGTGGCATGTGGGTTGTTAGAAAAGATTCAAAGAAATGCGTTTGATTCAAATGCATTTAAGTGGAAGGTGAGCTCCATCTCTGATGTTAATGTAACTTACTGAGAAAAACCATACTGTAGAAAGTTCCAGTCTTCCAGAAGGGTGAAATTATTTGCCACATCCTCACTGCTTTTGAACTATTAGATATCTTGATATTGCATGGAAAATGCATGTAGTCTAAAACCAAATCTAATAATCAAAATGGATATGGAGATAAGCTCTGTTAAGATGTGTCACTTGGTATTCACTCTTCTGTGTAGATTAAGTTGCTGACCTGCAGCTGAGTGGTGATGAAAGTGCAAATATCCTAGGGAAGTGTAGGACTCACCAGCTAAGAAATAAATGAAACACAGTTTCAGTTTAGTAAGAAAAATCAAGTAAACTCTATCGTCATAATTTCTCTAGACAAACCAATATCCACCAGTCTTTTGTGCTGCTGGTCTCTCCGTATGTATATGCACATGCACACACACATGCGCACGTGCATGTACACACATCATCCTTTCAAATCCAGTCTGGAAGGCAATACAAATAATTTAATGTGATTATATGTGCCATCGACCATGTATATATAGAGTTATATGGCAGAAGGTAGTCTTTATGGCTTTATACAGCTTGATTATGCACTGCTGCCTTTGAACACAATACCTGTACATGGGTTGATATGTCAAGAGTGCAATTAAAAGGTGAGTTTTCAGATAAGCTATTCATATCTGGTAAGAATTGAAAAAGGAGGATGAGCCTTAGTGAATTTACATTTATAAGTGTGTACAACTGCAGATTTGATAGAAATGAGTGTAGTTATAATTAAAAAAGTCTTTCTATAACATTCTCTGTTCATGCAATTAGAGGAAGAAGGGTAACCTTTGTACGGGTCCCTCTTCAAGAACGGCTTCCTTAGGGAGAAACTGAAATCTCTATTTTAATTCCCAGGCTTAATTACTTTTGCATGTAGCCTATATGGCAAACCTCTTCTTTTTGTCTGCCTTTGCTTTTGCATTTGCATTAATTGTTGGGAAAGATATCTTCTTTATATAGCTGGGTGAAAAGTCATAGAACAGAGCAGCCTTCATCCACAGCTGAGACAATACTGGAAAACAAATGAATAGGATTACAATAAGTAGTCATCAAAAACGTTGAAGCTCTAATTTTGAGCTTCAAAAGCCTGCATTTTTTTTTTTAAGTGCAGGGATCTTGTTGGGCAGTGTGCCAAGACTTTGAGTTTGATTTAATATATTCTGGAATAACTAGTCTTAAACAGAGGGAAGTCATGACCATTATAGTAAAGTGCAGCTGACATAAGCAAAGAGACCTTTCAGACTGCATGTTGGAGCCCTTAACCACAGACAAAATAATTTCTTTGTTAATGCTTTAACATTATGTCTCTTATGTGACTGTATAAAAACTGGTAACATACTAATATTTTAGTTGTGTTATGAAAATTCTATTGTATGTTTCTTTTGCTTTATTCATTAGAGAACATTGTTATGTAGATAAGTTCAAAACAAGTCTTGTTTTCTTTTATATTAAATAAAGTTTTATAGATTATTTTGTAAATAAGGACCTGATTCTCTTTGTCATTGTCTCTTGCTGAATTAATTCTCTAAGAGACAGTGAAAATAATCAGTTCCTGAGAGTGATATCAAGAGTCACGTCTGAGCACATGAAATCATCCATGGAAGCTGCTCTAAAAATTGTTTACTAGAGGACAGCCTCCAAAGACGTGATTAATATTAATTTTTATTTTTTTTTTTTAGTATATGAACATGTAACTCAGGTGAGTTCAAGGTTTCCCTTTCTCCCGAAGTTACAGTTAATAAGGTACTACTGTAGGAAGGCAGTTCTGGTGCTGCGGCAGAGCTGCATTTACTATATCTTAGGGGTAAGTGGAATTCATACACTCTGATTAATCCAGCACACAGTTTGTGCATCTCCACTACTGAACTGGTGCAGCACAGAGGGGGAAGGACAAGGCCAATCCTTCTTTTTTTTTTTTTTTGAGGGCTTAAATTGCATGTAATGTGTGTATGGGCAATGAAGTTCAGGCCAGTTACTAGCTGTAAGCACCCACTTTGTGCCTAAACTCAAAGGCAGTAGGTTATGCAGCCCCCCTGCTTAGAAGTATCCTAGAGATAATTACCCTGAGCAACCTGGTATGACCTTGGGACTGACCCTGCTGTGTGTAGGATGTGGGACTAGAAACCTTATGAGGTCCTTTCCAGTCCAGATTACACTATGATCCTAATCAGCGATCAGCACTGATTGCTGTTCCTGTGTTCCTGCAGGCAGTAGCACAATCTCCTGTGTGGGCAGCACCAGATGCTGGAGAACCCTTTGTCCACACAACAGTCTTCTCCAGCAGTACCCTGGCACACAGCTTTGGTCGTGGGACTTCTGGGAGTGTGGAGCACATCAGCAGTGCTGTGTGAATTTCAGCTTCAATACAGCCTCTTCTTTATAGTAAATGGTTTGTGTTGGCACTATGCGGCTGAGGGATGAACTGGATCTTAGCATGACTTGGAAAAATCTCAGGGTTTTTCAAAGTGCTGTCAGACTGTCATAGATCTGACAGGTCGTTTTTGCCAACAGACAGTGCTGGATTATTATTTCTTACTTTTTTTTTTTTTTATCCCATTCTTAGTAATTGGAAGCAGTAGGACACAATTTGTTCTATATTTCAGTTAGAAGGCTCTCACACATTGGCAGTCACTGCATTTGGTTGCACTTACTTTTTTTTTCGTTATCAGGCACAGATATTATTCCCCATTGAGCTCATTTAAATTGTATTTTGTTTGAAATAAGTAAGCAAGAGTGGTTTTTCCACTTGGCTTTCAGATGACTGTAAATATGGTTCTGTTGCAAAGCGTTCTTTGCTTTAGGCCCTGTTTTTATAATATTATACTTACAATACAAATAATTCCAGAGGTAGACATATCAATAGATGCTGACAACTTTGGCCATCAGGCACAAAGAAAATAAAATCAATTCTTTATTTAAATAAGGCACTTATAAACCTGGGATTTTTTTCTTTAGGTTTATGTGTCAGGTGACATTCAGGTGTTAGGATTTTATTCCTTTTATGCATTCCAGTGAAATTTCCCTTTTTCACTTTACATAGAGTTCCTAAGTTCCTAAGTTCCTAACTTCAGCTAGAAGTATTTTGCCTTGCTTAAAGACATATTTATATATCAGAGTCCACGAAATGGCTACATCTCTATTATAGCTGATTTATATATTTTTCTGAATAACATGTGATGATATGCTTGATTGAAAGCATTACTTACATGTACCTGAATGCCAAAAATTTTGTATAGAAGTCTTTCTTTTTTATCACACAATTGTATACTTCTGTGTTCAATTTTTTATAAATACTATTTTCCTTTTTATTTCTCAGCACAGTTGTTTGCCTTGAATAAGTGAGATATCCAGCCTTATATAGACTTGGTTCAATACATAGCAGTAAGCAGAAATCTTTTAGGCTAGTATTAAGATAATAGCAAGGCAATTAGCAACAGTTTAAGTGACTCTGTGTACTGATGGTGTGCTTGCTGGAAAATCAGATATATTTGAAAATACTACATTGAATTGTTTTAAAGTATTGGAAAGTATAGATAAAAGTACATTTGCATCTATGTCCATTTCAGTATAGCTTAAGTATAAGGGCAGAGATCATAAAGGATAAAGGTTATTGCAAACTTGCTGGTGTCTTCATATCAAAAAAGGGTAATCTGAAGAAGGCTAATTCTGTGCAGCACCTCATGAAAAGTCTGCTAAAGTTCATAACAGGTCCTTAAAATTTCTGTGGGTTTTGCTTCAAGCTTGTGAACTATAAGAGAGACACTAGATGTGGGGATTTGCCTGCTGAATTGCAGATCTGTAATAGCTTTCACTTTATGGTTGGCAGAAATGTTTACAGAAATTGCCAGTGTCTGGTAGCAGACTTTGATACTTTGCCACGAAAATATACTTAATGCAGCATGTTAGACTTTTTTGTTTGTTTTCATGGATTATTTGTTCACAGAAGACAGGGAATATCATCCCAGTTTTTAAGAAACTGAACTCTTATTGACATTCACAGGAGTAAAAGTCATAGTACTTTATAACACTCAGTATCTTGCAATATCACAGTCTATGTTGTCGGAATAAAGTATGACAGGAAAAACTGAAGGGTATTTAAACACTGTGTGCCATTACCAGTTCTTGTGTTGGAAAGAGAAGTGTTGAATGAAGCTCAATGCAATGAAGCCAAAGCTTGGTTTCAAGTACAGTTGTTTGTAGTTCTGATGATAAAGCTGATGATAAAAGCAATTCTCACTAGCAAATACTTGCCTGCTTAACAGAGATTTGCTCTCAATTGAGCAAGTCATCTAAAAATTTCATGACCAGGCTGAAAAATTTTAAACTTTTTATTTCAGGATAGTTGCTGCATATGAATCAAGTTTGTTTCCAGATTCAAGGATGGGAATTTAAAGTACTATTTGATGTTGTCATAGTAGTTAATCAAGAAGAGAAAGTCAGGGTTGGGAATACAGTATGCAGGAGAAGTCTATAGTTTTGATTATGTATAATTGCAATGTGATGTACTGTGTACTACAACTGGTATATTACTTACTCTATATGTAGGCAATATTTACAGCATCCTTTTGGGATGCTTATTTACTGTCTCCTTGAAGCTTATGGGTATTTCTCAGCATAAGTATTCTGTAATGTTATAATAGCAGAATACTTATTTAAGATGTCAACTAATAGAATTTACATTTTATTTTAAAAAGTGGGCCTCTACACATGTTATACTGTAATTTTGTAAATGCTTTTGTCTCCCACAATTCAGATAGATAATGTACCTTTCTCCCAGGTCAAACACTAGAATACATCAAATTGCAGAGTGGATTATTTTGGTGTTTGGAATTTGCGAAGTTTTGTTATCATGTTGGATTATATGTTTGAATCACAATAATATAAAAATAAATTCAAACCACAACCTGCCCCCAACAAACTACTTTCTGAACTCTGAGACCTAACCTGCATGTTCAGGCAAAAAGAAATTCAGAGATTTGGGAAACACAATGTCTTCCGTGTCTAGAGAGTATAGTAAGTGCAGCTGTTCAGAAAATCCTTGGAGAAAAAGCAGGAAAAAAAAGGGTGAATTAACACAGAATCACAGAATATACTGATTTGGAAGGGACCCACAAGGACCATTGAGTCCAACCCTTAGCCCTGCACTGGACCTTCCCCAACAGTCCCAACATGTGCCTGAGATGCTTCTTGAACTCTGTCAGGCTTGGTGCTGTGACCACTTCCCTGAACCTGTTCCAGTGCCCAACCACCTTCTGGGTGAACAACGTCTTTCTAATATCCAACCTAAATCCCCTTGACACAATTTCAGGACATTCCCTCAATCCTGTCACTGGTCACCACAGAAAAGAAATCGGTGTCTACCCCTCCTCTTGCCCTCATGAGGAAGCTGAAGACTGCAATGAAGTCTCCCCTCAGTCTCCTCTTCTCCAGGCTGAACAAAGTGCCCTCAGCCACTCCTCATACGACTTTCCCTGAAGGCCCTTCACCACCATCGTTGTCCTTCTTTGGATGCTCTCTAATGGCTCAATATCTTTCTTATATTGTGGTGACCAAAACCTCCCCATCTGTATAAATCTTATTCATGCCAGTAGAGCTGATAGTGTTACAATCTCCTCTGTGTCTGCAAAAAGAGAATCATGGAACATCTGCAGAAGAGAATTGACCAAAATATTCAGCTTTCTTAGACTCACTTTTCCTATGGTATCTATCCAAACAAAAAAAATGCAGTTACTACTTCCCCAAAGTCTACAGTAAGAAGCCTGTATAAGTGATAATGTTTTATTGCACTTTTTGTTGATACTCTTTAGAAATTGTAGTTAGGGTTGATGACTGTGAGAAGGAGCTCCTTCTTCTCATACTTAAAATTTAATAGACAGTGTGTAGAGTCCTTCAAACCTTTAAATTTCCCAAAACTTTCAGAAAGCACAGAGCCTCCATCATTTATGAGTCTTATGTGAATAGCCAATAATTTGATACATATTTTAGCTCAGGAGAAATCTATGCTGTCCAAGTCTTGCCTGCTTCATCATGGAAGCTCTTCAGTGTTCAAAAACAAAGACAATACTGTTGTTTCATTGCCAGTCTATACTTTGTTGCCAGGAGATATCAATACTGACCCTCTTGAGGTCAGAACAATGATAAGAATTTCCCAAGTCCCTAAAAGGCACTATATTACATATATTCATAGATACCTAGCAGATTTATGTCTTATTCTTCTTTAGGTCAAGTTCTGAACGTCTTCTGCTATTAGGTTGAGAAAAGAGGAAAGGCCCCTTTCTTACTTCTTATAAGTATTATCCATTATTCATGCACCTCTCTCTCTCTGTGTGCTACATTACTATTTCTAATGTAGATTGTCATCTTTTGTACTGAATTTTCAAATTTAAATGTCAGAAATTATGCTAGATGTATTACAAAGGATGGTAGCTGGCACTGCAGAGGCAAAGTGCATTCTTCTTATGTCTGCAGATTTCCCAGAAGGTTGGGATAAGCAAATCAACTCTCTTAGATCCCCAACTACAACACAGTGGTATTGAAAAGATACATATGTACTGGATGATGTGCTCAGAAGTGATGCAATATTTTGCTGTATTTATACAATGACTTTTACAAAGCCTTTTGCTTTTGATTCGAGTAGGATAATGAGATTCTAATACAGACAAATGCTAATAATTTATTGAAGTACATGGGGTTGGATAGTTTTGTGAGGACTTCAGCTTCTCGCCTTCACACCATAGTGTGCATTTTAAAAAAAAAAAAATTATTTTGTTTTGCTGTGTCTGTGAAATAACTTGTGGCTGGGAGCCACATTCATTGCTTGAGAAGGGGGAACAATGCCTCAGGGGGTTCTGTGCATCACTTGTGTATGTGTTTTGTGAAATCTGTTCTTGGAAATGCTGCTATGCTATATTTCTATGACCAAAGAAAAGTACAAAGAAAACATGTCAGAAGTCATCACTACTGTTGGAAAGCCGTTGGAGTGTAAAGGATCAGTGTATTGTATGGATATCCATATACCAATATCATGTTATGAGTTATGGATCTCATTTTGGAGTAAAATGTGCCTGTGCGGGTCATTTAGCAACCTTAATCTCATTTTATAAGAGAGTAATTTATAAATGTCATGATCTCTGAAGAAATGAAATTACTTTGCATACACTTTGTTTATGCAGGGTACACTCATAGCCAAAGCATTGCATGTATTGCAATTTATTAATGTTATGTCCATCATTCTCTCTAATTTAAAGCACATAAGTGAGCATTACCAACAGTCTTTACAGGGATAGAAGGAAAGTCTGAAAAATGGTACTTATATATTTTTTTTTCCTGCTGTCATCTAGTTGTTTCAGACTCTGAATGTCTCTGTTTCTTTTCAAAACTCATGCAATGTTACAATTTATTGAGAGGTAAGCAGCTTTCAGGTGCATTGCAAGTCATTTGCCTGCATTGCCTTAAGGTTGTGTAATACTGTAAATGTCAGATTTAATTTCATTACATACATACTGCTTATGTTTTAAATATTCATAGCAGTAGTCTGTTTATTATAATGGCATTAGCCAAATGCTTATGATGATTCTAAATGTGTAATTCCTCTGTAGCATTTTATGGCATATTCAAAACTTCTGGAGGACATATAATACCCACTGTTTTATGAAAGTGGCATAATGCTTAGTACACTATTCTTTAAAACTTTTTTTTTTCCAGTTATTTAAAGGCTTCCAACATTAAATGTATTTCCCATTATTGTTGTTTAGCAAACCTATATATTCAGTAACCAATACTTCGCAATTAGTATGAGGTTTTTTTGTTTGTTATTGACATATGTCTTTCTAAACACTCATTAAATATGAATTCTTAATTTTAGTTCATTCCTGTCAATTACATTGTTAAGATTTGAAATACTTGCACAGAGTTAAACAATGTCAAAGCAACTCTTTGTTGCTGAAGCACTGTCTTACACCGCAGGCCACTAAGCAAAACATGTATTATTCTGCTTAATTTCCTTTCTGGAAAATGATGTATTTCTGATTTTCATCTTTCCTATTGCTGTAGCCGCTGCTGTTCCTTTTTTAATATTACCATTTTTATTGTATTATCTGGTCAAAGTCAGGCTTTGCTGCTAAAATTTTTTTGCACCTGTATACTTAAATAGTATCCCTCAGTCCTTCATTATTTTATTATTCGTGAAAAATTTCAACTGCTTTTCTTTATCTACTTGCAAGCTGTTATGTCTATCATTCATCCCTATTCTTTTGAAAAAGGCTGAACACTAGATGTGTTTCCATCTTCCCCAGTGATTGGAGAGGAAGATCAAATAAGCAGCTGCTGTTGGGTCAATGCTGTTTGCTTCTGAGAAAATGATCAGCAATTAGCCAAGCACACGAGCATTGATTTCGATGAGGCCAAACAGATGAAATGTAGAGATGAAGCTCTTCAGAGGACTCAAAGCTAGCATAGCTCAGGCTGCATACACCTCTACCTATGGAAACCTGATTGTAATGCTCCAAAGCATGACAGTAGTGCCAAGGAGTGTTTGAAAACATTCAGGCAGCATAATACCCAGTTTATGAGACAGCCTGAAAGTCACCTTCTCTGTTCTCATGTAGTTTTCCATGCTCAGGCTTTCTTTTTATATTTGTCTCAGAGAGGAGGTGAATATATCCACTAAACCAAAAAATGTGCTTGTGTCCATGTGAGTGTATATAAAATCTTCAATTCGTCATTGGTTTCCAAAGAAGAAAAGAATATTCCATAGAAATCTTGATGGTAACAAGACTGAAGACTGTGATTTCTTCACAGAAAGTTATAGAACCATGGAGGCATAAATCTGTGTTAAAGACTAAAAAGAATATTTTTGAGTCTACAACTGCAATAATGGTGATTGCTTCAGACCAAAAAGTTCTATATTTAAGGGGCTTTTGGGTGGCTCTGAGGAACATTTGCTTTTGTGTGTAACAGCTTCATTCCTACAGCTGTAATTTCTGAAAAAAGAGAGAAAAGTCATAACTGTGTTCCTAATTCAGGCTCTGACAAGAAATATGGTGACAGATTTGATTTCTACCTTGCAGAGAAGGGAAAAAAGAGACAAAGAAATCATAAAAGTGTCTCAAGCTGAATAACTGGCTTTGGCTTGGCTATGCCCATTGGTGAGGATTAATAATGCCAACAGGATTTTTTTCTGTCTTCCTGCTTTCTGCCCATCTCAGCATTTATAGCCATCACTTTATGCATTTGCCTCTTCACATGTAGGTAATCAGATCAAGCAGCATAATTATGCTTTGCTCTGTAGAGCTAAAGCTCTCCACAAAGAAAAGCAAAGGTGGATCTTTTCTTCTTGTGGCTTCATTTCCGTATTACTCAGGTACTTCGCAAAACATAAAAAGTACATGTCAATGACAATTACTCTCTTTTTTTCTACTTCCAAAATAATAACAGAGCTCTATTATTCTTTTGATTTCCTCAGGGACAGTAACCTGTCTGTGACTGTTAATAATTTGTTTTCTCTTCTAGGAATTAGTTCTAGCTTTGAGTGTGATGTCAAGAAATAGTTATAATGCTTTTATGAATTTCACTGTTGAAAATGGCAGCCCTATCACTGTAGTGGGATATAGTTGTTCTGGAGGATCACCTGAAGTTGATTGCATGGCAATCAGCTTTTAAAGAGATCTTGATACTATTGAATGTGACTCATCATTTAACGGGGAGCCGGGCAGCGATGCACTTAATCACATGTTATTGATTTCTCTGTTCTGCCTGAATTAGTTCCTTTAAAGATTAAAAGTATCATAGAGAGGTGGATTGCAAAGGCTACTCAAAGCTACAGCTATGTAAATAATAAGGAAGCTTTACATTTGAGAGCATTAAAGTTCAGTTTTCATTTGACAAGAACAAGTCCAACCTTCTTTAAACCCAGGAAAGTGGAGGGTGTTTTTATTGCAGCGGCTCCAGTTAGATATTCAGAAACAGCCATAAATTCAGGTGAATAGCCTAGTTATTGAAGGTCCTCATGGTCTCAGGGCAGACATTCATCATGGGGATTGCTACTGTGGAAGAATTTGTGTATTTCCATCTGCTTTTCTCCTTGCCAGCATCACTTTAGTCTTCCTAATATTCAGCTCTTCAGGAGACTGGATAAGAAGTGCAAGGTATATTGGCCAGGAAACAATTATTGTAGGTTTCTGTGGACCATTCTCTGCTTTATTCATGTGTTCATGTTGGAGACTGAGTGCTTTATACCCTCAAGAAAGCTGGTTAGCTCAGCCTGGCAAATACAAGAGTTTCTGGGAGGAATGAGGACATTTGAATTGTGGACAATTGTGCAGTGCAGCATCCTCTTTCTAGGATTTCATGTGGGTGAGCTGAAAGAGAGGAAAAGAATTCTCCATTAGGAGGTTTATATTTATTGTATTATTCTTGACTGGAGAATGTATTTTGTTTTAGTGAGGGAGCTGAAGGGACTTTTGCCTCTCCACTGTGTCACAGCAACATGATGGTTATTTCATGACAACATGATGCAACATTTTGTAGACAGCACAGGTGGCATGGCATCTTCTCTTCTGGAAAACAAGTTGGCTAAGAATCCATTCCTAACATTTTGCTTATTGCAATACACTGTTTTACACTGGAATAAAAGCAAAGTGCAACTTAGTATGGAAAGTGTCCAAACAGGCACCATCAACATAGCCGGAGAAAAATCAAGGGCTAAGCTTGGAAAGCAGCAAGCTAAACTTAAGGAGCCTGTCAAAAACATGTGCACATTGCTTATGCTTCAAAATTTGTCCTTGTTCTAGACCACAGTTTGTTTTATAAAATACAAGGTTTTTTGTCTTGTGTTTATTTCTTAAAATAAAATAAAAAAAAAAAGGTAGAGATCTGATAGGCCCTGGCTGATTGTCAATCTATTAATACATGTCTCTGCCTTTCAGACTGCTCAGTTCTGCTTCCCTGCCCCTCTGCTCCCAAAATCTCTGTTGGCAATCATATGTTGGAGATGCAGATGGCTTGAAAAAATGTCAGAAATCCTGACTTCTCGGACACACAAATCTTTGTAATTTTAGTGTTCTAAGGGCACCCCCAGGCCACGGCTTTGCTCCTAGAAAAGATGTCTATTATCTGCTTATTTGCACAGGAACTGAACACATGCACACAAAAAAACCTCTGCTTGCCAAGGCACATCAAGCACTCCTGTAATAGAGAATTTAAATGGCAGTCATAATGGATTTAATGAAATTAACTCTTTTTCTGAGAACAAGTAATCTATTCTGGGATTTTGTCTTGCTATTGCTGTTAAGAATGTGTCAGAATTTTCACTGCAGAGATGTCTTGTGTTTTGATGGAAAATAATTTTCATCAGTCTGAAAATTGGTATGCTAGTTCAGCCCTTATTTAGGCATCTAAATAAATGTACTGGTTTTATCAAAATATTCATCACACTAAATTCAACATGCTAGGGCAGTAGAAAGCACTGCAGCAGGACTTGGTGTTCAGTGCTTTTGGAAATATGGCACTTATATTTGATTTAGGAAGCTGACTCTGCACAGCCATATTTTAAAAATTGTTGGTTTAGTGCAGAATAATATGTAATGTAGAGTTTCTGTGTCAAGCAGACACCATCTTAAAATAATCTACTCTACCAGCCAAAATGTCTTTTCCTATGTTTTTTTTTATCATGATGACCTAGCTTTTTTTAAAATATTTTTATCTTTAATGAAATGTTAAAAAACTGGTTGTTCCTGTATTTGAAACAGATTTTTTTCTACCTCTTCTAAGCTGTGTTAAATGTTCTACAACACAGCCTGCACTGTCAAAACATCATCAGTGTCTTGACATAGTTTTAAAGTGGGAAGTCTCAGCAGCTGAATGCAGATTGGCAGTGGAAGTAATGCTGTCTGGGGACAAAGAAGTTAGGGAGAGGTTGAGGAATATAGGTAACACATAATTTTGAGCTGAGTTCAAGGAAAAAATGAGAAAGTTTACTCACTGATTTTCTAGGTGCTGGCTGATACGTGCTGGTTGGCTTGGATCTGGGAGTCATTGAGTTGTTTTCAGCAGATCTCAGGAAGTCTTTGAGGCTAGAGAAATTAGTACAAAGCTGTCCGGTGGAAGGAAACAGCTGACAGTCTTTGCTGACACCTCCGCTGGCTCTAATATAGCACAACAAAGACTTTAGGCCTTAAACAGTACCCCAGAGCCTCAGACTCTGTCATGCTGCTGGGTGAAATGAAAAAACATAGAATAAGATATAGAGGTAAGAAAGACACACAGTAAGATCCTAGTATGCTAATGAGGGTGTAGCAACTAATTTTGGAGACCTTAATAGCATGCTTTGACAGTCACTGCCTTAGAACAGAACAAAAAGAGATACTAAGGGAAGAAAAGTCTAATGAAATAGTCACAGGTAAGAAATATAGAATAACATTTCACCTGCACAAATCTCACGGGCTACCAAACAAGATCATCATTTAGGGAATCACAGGCTATGAAAATCAGGTTTAAGCTTAGACTGAATCTCCTGGAAACTGGGTGATATCCTAATTACAACAACTTATTATAATTATACTAAAATAGCTTCATTTTAGTGATTAGGTAATAAAAGATGGGATTTGCCCTGGAGCAGTGTTCTTCTGGCAATGACTCATATTCATCCTCAGTTCCCACTTGCAGTCAAAAAGGGACAC
This sequence comes from Corapipo altera, assembly GCF_003945725.1. Lineage (NCBI taxonomy): Eukaryota > Metazoa > Chordata > Aves > Passeriformes > Pipridae > Corapipo > Corapipo altera. The sequence goes on from NW_020884872.1 coordinate 38,108,281, forward strand.
CTTCTTCATCCCGAAGTGGCACCTTTAGAGAAGCCAAGGGAAGACTTAGAACAAAAGGGCTGCTAAAGTTTAGTGTCATGTTTCAGCTTGCATAAATCTTATCTTTTTGCTATGTTAATAAATTTAAATGCCTCATGCCTTTCTTTCGTGCAATGCTTATGTTCCATGACTTTGGTTTGTTTACTCTGTTCTGCAATTAATATTTTATGTAATGGCCTTCTAAAATAAGTCCCATGGATTATTTCATTTCATTACAGAACTCATTTGGTGAATACTTTCCTTCTCATTTGGGTGTCATCACTTCTCTTCTGCCTATAACTCAATGTATCCCTTGTCTGGCAGTAGGTACATTTTTTAGTGGCACAGTACTCAGTGGTTCAGGAGAAATGTCAAGGTTTGACAGCAATCTTTTGGTCCAGATTGGTTAGGAACCACTAGTTAGACTTAAAAAAAAATGGTTTTTTCATAGCCTTCTTAAGCTCCTTCTCACCAAGTGCTAGCTACGTAGGTTTCTAGTGCTGAAGCAGGTCAAAGGGCTGTATCAAGTATATGTAGGAAGGTGTGGGAACATTGCTTTAGAAATATTGAGTCAGACAGAGTAGTAAAAGCTGACAGCGTGTGCCAGAAGTAAAGGCAAGGTAACCCAACACAAACAATACGTCTGCTTAACATGATTGCAGGCTGTTGGCCTTGATTTGTTGTTGTTGAGGAAATTGACCTAACAAACACATCAGTGGTTATGTCAATGTGCTTAAGAGAAGGACACAATATGATTAATTTCTGTCAGAAATAATCTGTAGCTTCAAAGTCTTTAGTTGTTTCTACTTCAACAAAGTAAAAATTAGAAAGTCATTCAATGCAATCATCTTGAAGAAGCAAAGGAAACGAGAGGGGTGTGCTGTTGTAGTATTTCTTTTGCTTAGGTTTATTCAAATTTTAAAAAGGGATACTGACCCAGATGTAAGGAGTTGTATGTATAAGGGCTTGTCCTGCCATGTAAGATGCTGTGGAGAGTGCTGGTTCAAATTCTCTTTAATGGCTGCCAGCTTATCAGTCCTTCTGTGAAAAAGTCATCTTGTTAACCATCAAGACCTCTACATCGGTCATGAAGCAGGGGACAAAACATGTGCATGTGTAACAACTCCTACCTGTTCTCTTCTTTGGGCTATGGTGCAGCATGGAATGAAATCATGGAGATCAGTGCTTTTCTGAAGAGAAATTCTGCTCCCCCTTGAAGTGGTTCCTAGCATTTTGCTGCCCCAGGAACAGTCATAGCTGTGTTACTTGTGCTGTGCTGGAGCTGGTAGTAAAGGCTCTGGCAACCACAGTGTGGGAACTCCTGAAAGCACTGCAAATGAAGCCACGTTCACCATGTACTTACCACTGGAGAAATAAAGAAAAGACTGAAAGAGTAGAAACTTGCTGGAGAAAGATGTACCATTGCTCTTGAACCATATGCCTGGAAAGAGAGGGAACTCCTTCAGGGCTCAAGGCAGTCAGTTCCTGGAGAAAAAAGCTACTTGCTGTAGTTGCTACTAATGTAGCCTTTTGTTTTTCCTAAAAGTGACCAAAATGAAGTCAGTCAAATTGGAACAATTATGTCAAATTATGTTGGTTTTCCCACCCTTTTCATGAGTTAAAAAAGATAAATCCTTGGATGTTTTCCTTGTTTTATCATTTTAGCAGCTGGGATTGCTTGATCACACTTTACCATACTTTACCAAGTCTCCATATGGCATATGAATGTAGGAAAAGCAACCTATACATCACGTACTTTCTCCTCTCTAATTATAGAACAGAATATAATAGATAGGGTCAGAAGGATACAACAGAATAAACTATTTCAGTTGGAAGGGACCTGTAACCATCATGTAGTCCTACTGCCTGACCAATTCAGGGCTGATCAAGAGCTAAAGCACGTTGTCAAGTGCATTGTCCAAATGTCTCTTAAACACTGACAGTCTTGGGTCATCAATTGCCTCTCTAGGAAACCTATTCTCAGTAAAGAAATGCTTCCTACTGTCCAGTCTAAACTCCCCCATACACAGTTCTGAACCGTTCCCACACATCCTATCACTGGGTACTGGGGGAAGAAATCAGCACCTCCCTCTCCACTTCCCCTCCCCTCAGGAACTTGGAAGCTGTACAGAGTAACAAAGTCACCTCTCAGTCTCCTTTTCGCCAAAGCAGACCAGTCTATGAGGGCCTTAGCTGCTCCTCATCGGACATGCTTTCTAGTCCTGTGATCAACTTTGTTGCCCTCCTCTGGAAGCATTCAATGGCCTTCATATTCTTCTTAAACTGTGGGGCCCAGAACTGCAGCCTAGGTGAGGCCACCCCAATGCTGAATACAGAAGGATAATGACCTCTTTTCACAGAATGACAGAATATGCTGTGTTGGAAGGGACATACAAGTATCATCAAGTCCAACTCCTGGCCGTGCACAGGACTATCCCCAAGAGTCACACCATGTGCCCGAGAGTACTGTCCAAATGCTTCTTGAACTTTGTCAGGCTTGGTGCTGTGACCACTTCTCTGGGGAGCCTGTTCCAGTGCCCGACCACCCTCTGGGTGAAGAACCTTTTGCCTGGTTGGTGATGCTATGTTTGATGCAACCTAGAATGGAGTTTGTCTTCCTGGCTGCCTGGGTTCCCTGTTGACTCCTGTTGAACTGCTGCTGACCAGCACCCCCAGATCCCTTTCTGCAGTACTGCTCTCCAGCCACTCCTTTCCCAGTTTATACTGGTGCCCTGAATTACCCATCCTAGGTGCAGAATCCATAATTTTGACTTGTTTGCATTAATCATAGCCCAATGCTCCATTCTATCTAGATCCCTTCACAAGTCTTCCTGTCCCACAAGAAAGTCAAAAGCACCTCCCAGTTTGGTATCATCAGCAAAACTGCTAATAGCGCATTCAACTCCCGCATCCAGATCGTTGATAAATATACTGAACAAGTCCTAGAGCTGAGCCCTGAGGAACACCCTTAGTGGCAGATCACCAGCCAGACATCACCCCCTTCACAACAGCGCTTTGATCTCTGCCCTTCAGCCAGTTCTGAATACATCTTTTATGATATTGATAAATCGCTGCTTCTCTGTCTTGAGGCATATTCTCCTTCACAGCCTTTAAAGCACAGGAAGACATATGAGCGGAAGTAGGTCTATCTGCAGAGTGTGTAGGAGGGTGGTGCCAGTCCTTTCGAATTGAATGGTTCAGAGGTGTCCATGCTAGGGGGATTTAGTGATCTCTGTGTAAGGCACTGCCTTGCACTCTGCCTCTAACCCCAGAGCAACCATTGAGATACAGATCCCCCGAATGACCTGTCCACCACCGTGATACATATGTGCAAGGTAAGAAAAGTCAGACTTGATAATGTTGGGCTTGGTGCATGCGGCAACAAAATAATCAGCTTGATGCATGAGGCCACAGGTACCTGCTACCAGCTGACTACTAAGTGAGTGGAGGTAGGGGAAGGGGAAGATCCAGGGCTTCCCAGGTACTCTGCTATATCAGGCAGGGTTGACAAAATCCTGACTTTTGGCACACAGGTGTTTGCCAGGGAATGGTATGCTTTAGTTGAAAGAAGAATGACCATCCACAGGGATGTATTTTTGCCCTGTGTAACTGCCAGTGGCTTGCAGTGTTGCCTGTCTTCATATAGATTGCATATTAACTGATGAAAATAAGACTAGAGACTTTTCAGGAGTGCTAATGGACATGCTGTTGACCTTAAGAACTCACAGCGACCTTTGGTGATCCCTAGAGCATCCTTCCCCAGAATGAATAAAAATACGGTAGTAAAAATAATCATAGTTAATCTAGTCTCTTCATGCCAAACACCAATGTTTTTCTTAGATATAATTGTGCAGGTTCTCTTACCAGATCAGCGATGTCTCTGTACACGGAGTACCAGCACTATGCACGTAAGCAACTGGGCAGGACAGATGCATTTAAACAAATCGTTATGTCTGTTCTATAGCCAGTGGTTCTCTAGAGGTGTTGTCTGCATAATGCAACATAGCTCACTCTGTCACCTCCCAATCATTTTCTGCTGAAGATTGAACAGAATTGTTAGGAAAATCTGTGTGTGTGCTGTGGAGGAAAGATCAGTCTAATTATTCAAAAAGGCAAAGGGACAAACATAAGAACTCTACATAAGAACCTAGGGTAGGAAAGGGAGTATTGAAGACAACCATTTTTTATTATAGTAATATCTCTTATCCTTATTCAAAAATATCTTTGTGGTTGTGCACACTATATTTATCTTTATTAGGAAGATACTGATAGGATGACATGAGGATGTCCATGATAGCATGCTAAAAGGAAGTAGATTTGAAAGAAGATCCTAGGCTTGGCTTTGATTTCTTCTTTTTTTTTTTTAAGGTTGCATCTTTCAGTTTCTTTCTTTTCATCACCTTCTCTTCACTCTTTTGTTCTCTGCTTGTTCTAATCTTTTTCTTTTATTGTATACACATGACCACACTTATTTTTACACAGTAGCTGTTGATCTAATGGTGTTACTGGAAGGTGAGAAGCTGAAACAATGAGCAATGCGTCACTGGTAGGCTTGACCTCATTTCTTTTTAATTCTTTTCTTATAGTATGAGTAAAAGTCACTCATAAAAGTTTGAAGAGGGCACACCTGTGCACTTGCAGAACCTATTTGCACATGTGAAAGCAGCTGAGGAGATCTCTGGACTTGGTTTTCTTTTTCCCATCTTCCCACCTCAGGTCTCCAACTTCGTGGTTGTACTGATATAAGGGATCTGTGGATCCTTACTGCACGAGACTGGAAAATAAGCTGGTTTACAGATAATTTTCAGAAAAGGTGCATAGCTGATGCATCTGAGAAGTGTGGCAGATGCATAGTGACCCAAAGCCAAAAAGGAGAAGTCCCTTAAAATGGCTTTGCCTCTGAGAACAAGTATTTGTGGAACTACATTCCAACACAGAGAAACACACACAAACAAGCATACATAGATATCCCTCACACAATTATGCAGGGACAGTTCAGATCCCTACCACCCCTTCTAGTATGCTCCACCAAGCAGGTATTTGGCAGAACCTCCCTTTGGCAGGTAGGACGAGCTCTTCTGATCTGCATATCTGAACTGCAGTTGACTGAGCAGCATGGTCTGGCAGCAGAGAATGGCAGCTGGAATGAGGGAATATGATAGGGAACCATCTGTGGGGGCCCAAATACTGCCCACCCAGGGCTTGGGATACCTGGTAGGGGACTATTTGCAGGGGACACTTCTTTTCCCATGCATCCTACTTTGAGGCTTTGTCTTTTCCACCTTGGAAAACAGTGTTTTTAAGGAGCCTGTGGAGTGATAAAAAGTAGCAGGACTTAATGTGTCTACCAGGGGAAAGAAAAATCTTTGGCAAAATATTCCTGTTTTTTTTTTTGTTTTCATAAGACTGTAAAGCATTTGTTTTATAAGGACTATTTTGATCTATGATTATTGCTTTTTTCTATGTGGACTTATACTTCAGCAGCTATCCTTGAGACCTTTTCATCGTTTCCTTTAAACTAGGACTTTATATTCTAAAACTATTAATGTCAAAATAGGTCAAAATAGGTAAAAATATTTATCATCTTGCCAGATACTGTTGCAGTGACATATACACAGTTTTGTAAGAATAGTTCCCTGCATGAAGGAGGTAGAAGAGCTGAGATGACCTTTTCTATTTTTGCTGCTTGTTTTTTCCTTGATAATTGTTGAATATTTGTACACTTAGCAGGTTTGTCTGCTTTCTAAAATATTATTCATGTATAAAAGGAAACTTTTTTTTTACCTTTGGTATTTTTTAGAGGAAAATTAATAAAACATCTCATAAATTAAGACCAAATTAAATTATATTTGTGGCAGCATCAGTAGTGATAGGAACACAGTATCTGTATTCCACCATAAAAAGAAGAAGAAGAGCTGCAAAGACACTCAGCTTACAGACAATGTCTTCTGCCATGTATTTTCAGAGCAGATGAAGGCTCATAGCAGATTTTAGTGCAGATCGATGGCAAGAGATCACTAGGCAGAAGTGATATATCACCTTCAGATTTTGCTTTGGTAACCTGAAGCATGTGTTGATAGAGGCAATTGTAAAACATATTCCCCTTTTTGGATTTTTTTCCTTCCATTTTCTTTTCATCAGCTTCAGTGATAGAAAATCACATCTCATTTGAAATCCTCGAAGTTATTTAAAAATCTACCTTGAAAACTGCTCACTGATTGTGTTAATATAAAAGAAATATCCATCTTAGCTATTGATAAAGTGGATTTTAAAAGTATTTCTTACTGTGATATATAGATGCTGAATCTTGATTAGGAAAATAACCAAGATTTCTTGGCTTCTGGAAAGTGACAATGATGGTTCTGAATACTGTGAGATAAGATGATTTCGTGAGTTTTACAGAAAATCACAAGCGTTAGTCACTTAAGAAACAATTTCGATAGGAGTTATATCTGAGCATTTGATATCAAGTTATTCATGTTTATACAAATTTTACTGATTAGTGGGACTTAAATCCCCAACATATGAAATACTGAAAATGTGATATTTTTAGGTTATAACGGTGAACAAGGAAGGTATGAGAAAAATGCAAACTGACAGTAGTACTAGTTTGAAATTTTAACTAGCTGCTTTCTCCACTTTATACTAAGCCTGTGCAATTAAAGATTGGCTGTGGGTTTCAGAACAGCAGGACCTTCCTGGTACTTTAGAGGAGGTCCCTCAGTTACCCTGCAGAAACAGAGACTGAAATTTCCCTCAAAAATGCCATTAATCTAGCCATGTGAGCAACTTCACAGTTACGAAATGGATGGACTTAATGCATTGTGATGCCTCAATTTGTTTAATTTCACTGTGTTTTATAACTTCCACACTTTTTGAAATAAAGTTCCAAGGTTTTTTCAGTCATATAGTTGTTTTTTTTCCCTCCTCCCAGGTTTTCTCCTGTGCTGTCAAGGAAACAAAGGTTCACAAGAAAATAAAATTATTTGTCACATTCTTGATTATTTTCCAATTCACTTATTTGAAAATAAAGGGGAGAGATATTTTAAATTTTTTTTTCTAACCAAATATAAGTTATGTGAGGAAATGTTGTTCACACACAATTACAGAATTCCATATAGAAATTCCATACCAGAATTTCAGTTCCTTAAAAGATAAACAAATGAAACAGGACTTTAGAATCTGGTATGGTTATTCTTAAAGACTGTCTGGTGCCTATAATTCTTTCCAGGAATTATCTCCCACATCCCACTTTTGATCCAGGCAGAATGAAGGCATTTCTTTCATTAGGAGACAACTGTTGATTGTCAGCACTATCATTACCTGCAGATACTGAGGACCATTAAAAGCAAACAATGCCAAATCAGGGCTGCTACCCTTTGTTAAACTAATACTGTTTTACCAGGAGTTTCCATAAGTAATAAAGCAAAGAAGTTTTTCTTCAAAACCCAAACATACAATGTATTTATAAATTAGTTGGAGTTCAGTAGTGGTGCAAGAAAGTATGTTCTTAATGTTCAAAATTGAAATTAGTTTAAAAATTAGTCTCGTGTTAAAAAGAGGTAGTTGAATAGACGACTTTTCTAGTGCCCACCTGTGAACAAAAGAAATAGTCAGCAATTGTTCATTTGGCAAAGATACTTGAGGTGTACTGAAATGAAAATAAGAAAAGTTTTTTTTAATGGCATTTTCTAAGTTTCTCTTAGGTGAGAAGAAAATAGCTGTTAACTGATGAAGAGCAAAGACCACTGGAGATAGGACAGGCCATGCGATACAGTAATGTTTGGGAAGTGAGGAGTTTGAGGCACGGATGTGGTTGAGCATGGTACATTTGCGAACTCAGTTTTTCATCCCCAGTCATTTTACCAGCAACCATCCATTGATTGCCTGGTAATGGCCGATCTCTAGACCTGTAGAGAGACTCAGAGAAAATCTGCCCTTTCTCTGTCTTGACTATACAGAGCTGTGTGAGGCTGGTGCTGGAAAGCAGAATTTGCATAGCCATCTGGCCACTGTCTGTCAAAACCTTTACTGGCTCCCAGTAGTCATCTGAAGGGCTATCAATTACTAATGAGGCTTATCCAGATCTTCTGCCCTCTTGTTTTTGCATTGCTTTGGTAGATAGATGACAAACATGGAAGAGAGAGAAGGTTTTTCCCTGTAGTAAGGTAGTATTTCCTGGTACAAGATGTAAAACAATGAGTGAACATTGTTCAGTCTTTCCACAGAATGATTGAGGCTGAACCACCAGCACAGCACTGTGGATTGGCCTTGTAGTCATTCAGCATGTTCTGCTTTCACTGTAGTTTTTTGTAATCTGTCACCATGCTGCAGCTTTCCTTCCGTTCTTTTTTTTTTATGGAGACAAGGGAAGGGAAGAATAAGTTGGGCTTTACCTCGTCTGACTTCATGTCTGGTAGTAAAATCATTCTACAGGAAGTCCTAAGAATAATCAGACTAAATGACTTAGAAGTGTAAATAGAACAGAGTAAAATAGAGTATTTCAGTTTGAAGGGACTGACAATGATCTAGTCCAACTGTCTGACAAATTTGGAGATGACCAAAAGTTAAAGCATATTGTTAAGGACATTGTCCATATACCTCTTACACATTGACAGACTGCAGGTATCAACCACCTCTCTAGGAAGCTATTCTAGTGTTTGACCACTCTCTCAGTAAAGAAATGCTTCTAAATGTCCAATCTAATTTGGACAATCGAACTGTGGTGCTGGGTTTCCATGAGACATGGTCTGGTACACCAGCAACATATTGTTCTGAGGTAGTTCAGAGTTGAGTGGTCTTACCCTGCACCTTTGAAAAAGTGTTGGAGCTCAGGCCTCAATTCAAGAGGCTCTGGGCTCCATGAGTTGACTCATCCGAGGACACACAACGGTTGAACGCTAAGTGAAGTGACAGAAAGGAGTTGTCTTTCAGAAAGCTGCAGATTGTTATAAAAATATTTTGTAGAAACTGACTTAAAAGTAACTGTCATCAGATGACAAAGAAAAGACTAAATAAACACAGCATGCATTTCCTTAGGAAAAATATGCATCAGAATGTGGGTATAAGAAAGTAGAATCCAATCTTGATATTTGTTTTGGAAGATTTCAAAGGTTTAAATCTAAGATTTTTATTCAGTCAGGACATCCTACAAAGATCTGCAAGGGGTAAGCAGATGGATATTCAGTGTGTTCCTTTTCCTACTCCCTCGCTGATCTTGGATCATTTATATGAAAAATAGCATGTACTCTGAATAAGAAGCCTTAAAAAACTGGAGGGAAAGAAGAAACTTAAGCGTATGTTAGAGTATTCTGTGTAGACATATAGAAATGAGAAGGAAGTTTTCCTTTTTATGTTGATCAAGGCATCATAGCATTTACCCTCTAAATTTGATCTGGTAATCCTAATTTAGTTTCATAGATTATGGAGGGAAATGGGCAATTTCAGAAAGTGCTTCATTTGACCATTTTTAGACACATTTTTTGTGCTTAGCTGGATCACTCTTTGCAATGATAGTTTATTTCCTTTGAATACAGAATGCTCAGGCTGACTTCCTCCAACCTGGATGTCTAAGATTATACTCCTATGTTAGACTGTGTGAATTGTAGGAGGCAGGAAATGTTGATCCAGACTTGATCAAAAAGTGTGTTTTTTCACGATATTTTCATTCTAATCCATCTGCAGTGAGTGTGTGATTCAACATGAGGAGCAGTCAATATTTACCTGCCTCGTTTTCAAAGTCAGACTGTTTAAAAAAAAAATTAAAAAAGCAGCTTAGAGTCACTAAGAAGGAAACATACTCTTTCCATTCAATCCATCAGAAAATGTGTATAGAAAATGTTCTGTAATGGTCAAGAAGACCATTTCATGACATCTCATTATCTAAAGTGATTATTTCTCAAGAGATTCTCTTTAGTGAATCGAGGCTGAATAGCACCAACTTTCTGAACTATTATAGTTCACGTGCAGCACTGACAGGCTGACCAGGAGACTGACCAGGTTTTACAGAGCCACAGTCTCCCACTTACCTCTTTCCCAAAGACTGCTTTATGCCACACTTTGTGGCACCATGGGTTGTTTCCTCCGAACAGTAATTAAATTTATACTGGGAGTCTCAGCCTCTGGGAAGCAGATTTTCATGAGAAACTAAGCTATCTAATGCTGAGGGCCCTCCAAGGAATGTTACACAGTGTTCAATGTTACATCTGCACCAAAACTTAAATCCTTACATTGTTGATATAGCAGAAATCTTTGCCACGTATAAATAATGTAGTTCTCAAATTTCAGCACTTACTAGAAATGTTAGGTTTTTTCTCCTGTGATTTAAACATGTTTAATGATTGTATATGGAGTGTATAGAGAGCGGTTATATTGTCCCACCACACAAGTTTTTGTTTCATGACTGTATATTGCAAATATTGGGGCACAGTATGATCCTGATGATCTTGCTTGTCAGTTTGTCTTTTGGGTCTTCTTTCTCATTCACCTGTATTTGTAGTGCCCTCTGGGCAACATGGGAAAAGAGAAGAGGTAGGCCTTGCAGAGTACAATATTTCCATGCACACATTTTTCTGGTACAAAGTTATTTTTCTAAGCTCTTGCTTTGACTGTATTCCTGGACTCTCCATCTCTCCCTGGCACCGTTTATCTTCCCTCTCACGACCTTCCATTACTTTTCCTAATGATATTATGTCATTTACTGTTTAGACCCAGTTGGACCAGGATGCTCAAGTATATCTTCCATTTTCTAATTTCAAACAAGTATTTTTGGCTTTGCCCCTTAAACTAGGTAAGGTTGCTCCCCAAACTTTTTCAAAACTCTAAAATTTTATGTGTACAATGAAAGCGTTAACTGAAAAAAAGTGCTTTTTCCTGGTGAACTATAAATTTTTACCTCTACAGTGGAAGAGAAAAGCTTATGGACTTGTTCAACATTTCGTTCAAAAGTTTCTCATGCATTCTGTGCCTTATTTTATTTGTTTAGGGTTTTTTTGGTTGGTTGGGTTTTTTTGCCTAACTCACTGAAATCTCTCACATTTAGGGCTTAATATCTTCACTCTCCATATCTTCTGGTCTTTCTATGACTCTATAGGCTTGGGGTGGAAGGAGTTACCTGCAATTGCTGTTGCTCTTCTTCACTTTCAGAGATCAAAATATGGTGTTCCAATTAAGGTTGTACTGATTCATGTCCAAACCTTATAATCAGTCCAAAATTACTTTTTGTTCAGTATCCTATACTATCCCAGCTGCTATCCCAGCATTGTTTGTTTTATTGATTTGCAGGGTGAGCATTTTATTTGCAATAATTTCTTCCCATTTACTACTCATTTCTATTGACTAGAGTGAATTATCTATTTTCTGAAGCATGGAAGTACTCACCCCTTTCCCATTATTTTCTTCCTCCTTCCGTACTATTTAAAGGTATAAGTACTGGTATTTTACAACTTAAACTGTTTTAAACCCCAGAGTTTTCTTTATGCTGTGGTTAAAATGTTTAGTTTGCTCACTCTTCTGTCTCTTTTTGATTAACTTATACACTTTTGTTTTTAAAAAATACTCCTCTGAGAAGATTGGTGCGACAATGTTATTTCATGCTATGATTACTCCATAGAGGAAGTTGAATTTAATTGCTTTGTGTCACTGTTAATTAGTGACTTGGCTCTAGTTACTTATTAAACAAATTCCAGGATGTTTTAGAGGAGGAACCTGAGAATAGGTTTGAGTTCTGCAGACTGTGAAAGAGGTTGCTCTAAGAAACCATAATTTTAGGGATTAGGTTTATGTAACATATTTTTTATCTGCAGTTGAAATATAATCACTTAACATTTGGAGCCTTTTCTTTAGTATCCCTTAACTTTATGAAATTAACTTCCTTTTATTGGTCAACTGGCTTTTGAAACACCAGTATTTTACTACATATTTATAACTCAAGATCTGTATTCATTGATACTGTATTCAATGTATTTCTTCACTGATTTCTTATCATGTTTTTCATATATAATGCTTCGTTCTTCTACTACAAAATCATTGTCTTTCTTGTGTGTTTTACAGTCAGGATTTATATTTATTTTCATTATTTATCTTCATGTACAGTAATTTTCTCTGTTTCTGTGATGTCTTGTATCATTACCAGGCAGAGTAGAAACAAACACCTAGTTTGTTTCTCAGATTTCTCCCATTGTTTGCTAGCATTTTTTTTTTTTTTAATGAATGTTGCAACTGTTTTAATAAAACCCCTGCTGTCTCAGAGCGTGTTAGTTTTCAGGTTTTATGTCAAATGTTCTGCTGTCATACTTTCAATACATCATGATTTCTTGTCTGTCCCATTCCAGACAGAGTTGTGTGTAACACAGGAAAAAAGATATTGAATTTGAATAGTGTATACTCTGTTTCACACAAGAAATAATAAAACATTAATGTACTTGAAACAGATAGGAAATATTGTCTGAGCTAAAGAATATTGCCTCTGGAACAAGATAAATCATAATAGTATCATAGAGTCATTTGGGTTGGAAAAAACCTTTAAGATCATCAACTCCAACCATAAATCTAACTCTACCAAGTCCACCACTAAACCAAGTCCCCAATCACCACAACTTTTAAATACCTCCAGCGACGGTGACTCAACCACTTCCCTGGACAATCTGTTCCAACGCTTCACAACGCTTTTCATAAAGAAATTTTTCCTAATATCCAATCTAAACCTCCCCTCATACAACTTCTGACCACTTCATCTCATCCTCTTACTTGTTACCTGGGAGAAGAGGCCAACCCACACTTCTCTACAATTTCCTTTCAGGTAGTTGTAAGGAGTGATAAACCTCCTTTTTTCCAGAATAAACAGTTTCAGATCTCTCAGTCACTCATCAAAACCAGAGCAGCTTCATCTCCAGATGCTTCACCAACTCTGTTACCCTTTTCTAGGTGTGCTCCAGCACCTCAATGTCTTTCCTGTCATGAGGGGCCCAAAACCGAACACAGGATTCAGAGTGCAGCCTCATCAATGCCAAATACAGGGGGATGATCACTTCCCTAGTCCTACTGGCCACATTATTTCTGATAAAAAAGCCAGGATGCCACTGGCCTTGTTGGCCACCTGGGCACACTGCTGGCTCTTATTCAGCTGCTGTCAACCAACACCCCCTGGTTCTTTTCCCCTGGGCAGCTTTCTAGCCACTCCGTCCCCAGCCTGTAGTGCTACATAAGGTTGTTGTGACCCAAGGGCAGAACCTGACACTTTGTTTTGATGAACCTCATACCACTGTCCTTGGTCAATTGATCCAGCTGGTCCAGATCCTTCTGCAGAGCCTTCCTGTCTTCTGACAGATCAGTGGTCCCACCCAACATGGTATTGGCTGCAAACTGACTGAGGGTGCACTCAATCTCTTCATCCATGTCATTGATAAAGATATTAAACAGGACTGGCCCCAGTATTGAGCCCTGGAGAGCACCACTGGTGACTGACCACATTTGGAAGTAGCATCACTCACCACCTCTTTCTGGACCTGGCCACCCAGACAGTTTATTGCCCAGTGAAGAGTGCACCTGTTCACACCATGAACAACCAGTTTCTCCAGGAGAGTGTTGTGGGAAATGGTGTCAAAGGCTTTACTAAAGTCCGGGCAGACAATATGCACAATATTTCAGTCCCCCACTAAGTGGGTCACCTTGTCACAGAAGATCAAGTTGGTCAAGCAGCACCTGCCTTTCCTAAACCCACGCTGACTAGGCCTGATCCCCTGGCTGCCCTGCACATGCTGTGGGACGGCACTGAAGACGATGCCCTCCACGAACTTCCCTAGCACCAGGGTCGGGCTGACAAGCCTGTAGTTCCCTGGATTCTCCTTCTGGTCCTTCCTGTAAATGGGCATCACCCTAGTGAGCCAGGACTGCTGGTAAATGATGGAAAGTGACTCGGTGAGCCCTTCCACTAAGGTCCTTCAGTACCCTGTGGTGGATCTCATCTGGCCCCATAAAGCTGTGTATGTCTAAGTTGTGGGACATTTTTTTCTATTTAATAGATTAAGAGCAAAAGAAATGTTGGTAAAGGTGTCAGTCCAACATGGAATGAAAAATATAAAATTGTTAACATGATTCAGGAAAAACAAGACTGTTCAAGAAATATTTCTATTCTGTACTTGGAAAAATTGGGATGGTCTATTCTTATTACATGAAAATAATTTAGACATTCTGATTCTGGTTCATAAACAATTAGGATGGTAAACAATGTCTGCTAGGGAAATGCAGTTTTAAATCAGCAGAACTTGTAAGTAGTTGATTGGGAGGTTATCTGCCACCCTAGTGTTAATTTTTAATACCTATCAGAAAAATATTGCAATTTGAGAGAACTATCACAGGGAAACATTGCTTCAGCATTAATTAAAGGTAGTTTGTCTGACATGAGTAACCATGAATGAATGACGCCCTGGGGAAAATAATGAAAAGTTGATACGGAATGTAATTATTAATGTCTTAGAGGATAGGAAGTTAATTAATACCAGTCAACATGGTTTTATGGAAAACAAGTCTCATCAAACAGCCTTTATTTCATTTTGGAGAGATTATAAATTAGATTGAAAGACTGAAAGAAAGCTGTGTAGGTAAAATCCAGTTTCATGAAACCAGTGATTTAGTTCTACATGTCATTTTAGTTTTGGGGGTTTTGGGACCTGAGAAGTTGCTTGCTTTTTTTTATTCATAAGCTTTCAAGATTAAAATTTAAAAGTTGCTGCTGATTTAAAACAAACAGAAAGATATCACCACAGGAGGACTACACCTTCTAGGAAGAGTGTTCACAGGGTGTGACTTGGAGGTTTGGGAAGGTCTATCTGCTAGACCAAATATACACTGGAACAAAGGATGGAGACTATATTTACAGAAAGGAAGACTGCAGGAAAGTAGAGTTTCAGCAAGACTTGGGAATTATGGTAGATGAATATGTCAACATGGACACCTGGGTGATAATTTGCCAGAAAGACTGTAATCAGTCCTTGACCATGTATAAGTTTGTGTGAATATAAATATTGTGTGTATACCAGCATTTTCTGATTGCTAATACACAGTGCAGTGTGTGTAGTTCTGATGACACTGTTTTCTCAAGAGGCTTGAGCAAAAGGAGAAGATGCAGAGGAAAAACCCAAAAAAAGGATTTTAATTTTGTAGAAAATATATTTTAGAAACAGATATGTGGAGCTCAGGCTTCTGTAACGTGTCTTCATTACAACCACCAAGAACTAAATGACAGTGTCAAAAATGAAGTTGTTTTTCACTTTAGCTAGTGGGCCCATGAGAGTCTCATAATAAGACTTTATAAGTTTAAAAGGCCAAGATGAAGGTGCTGCACTTGGCTTGGGGCTTCAGTATCAATACAGGCTGGAGGGTGCACAGATCAAGAGCAACCCTGGTGAGAAGGGCTTGGAGGTGCTGGTGGTTGAGAGGCTGGACCAGAGCTGGCAATGTGTGTCTGCAGCCCAGAAATCCAATGTCCTGGATTATGCCAAAAGAAGCATGGCCATTAGGTCAAGGGAGGGGATTCTACCCCTCTACTCTGTTCTGGTGAGACCTCACCTGGAGCACTGCATCCAGCTCAACAGAGAAAGGACGGTGACCTGTTGGATTGAGTCCAGAGGAGGGTCACCAAGTTGATTAGAGGGATGAAGCACCTCTCCTATGGGGAAAGGCTGAGAGAATTGGGATTGTTCAGCCTGGAAAAGAGAAGGCTTTGGGGTCAACTAACTGTAGCCTTCCAGTACCTGAACAGAGCCTACAAGAAAATGGAGAGAGACTATTTGCAGAGCATGTAGTGATAGGACAAGGGGAATGGCTTCAAACTGAAAGAGAGTAGGTTTAGATAAGATATTAGGAAGATATTCTCTACTGTGAAGGTGGTGAGACACTGGAACAGGTTATCCAGTGCAGTTGTGGCTGCCCCATCCCTGGAAGTGTTTAAGGCCAGGTTGGATGGGGTTTTGAGCAATCTGTTCCAGTGGAAAGTGTCTCTGTCCATGCAGGGGGGTTGGAACTAGATGATTTTTAAGGTCCCTTTCAACTCAAACCATTGTATTATTCTATTCTATGATTCTAAGGGATAGGAGAAACTAATGTCTGATAGCTGAAACTGGACAAAGTCAAATCAGAAATGAGGCATCATTTTTTTAATGATCAAAATGACTGATAGATGGAATGAATTATTGAGAACTGTATTTTCTGCCTCTTAATGTTTTCAAATCTACACAGACTACCTTTCTGGAAAACATGCTGAAGTTAAAACCAAGTTATTTAATTTAGTAGCTTTTCTACATTGGAATTCAACTGGAATCACCAGACACTGCTTAAGGGATCACTTTATCTTTGTCCATACTAGCCAAAGGGTCTGCATGCTGTCTTTACAGCTAATGCTGTGAATATCCTCTCCCTAGATATTTTTTTCTCTTTTTTCACTAGGCCAGTACCCTACCATAAAAATTGATGCATTGCCATAGTTTTAAAGTCATTGAAAGTAAGGAATTGATACTAGTATCATAGGCATTGCCCTTTTGTATATCTTGCCTTCCTTTCTGTAATTCCCCTATTCCTTTTGAACATCACTAACCTGAGAGTTTATCCTACATTCTGCTTTGGGAATGCAGATTTTCCAGGAGACATTCCACACAAACCCCATTTACTTTATTTAAATCCAAATCTTTGCTTCAAATTAGAATTTTGAATGAGAAGCTAGGAGGGAATTTTTAAGAACATTCTAAGTGATTTGATTTTTCTTTATGTTTTTTTTTTCTTTTTTTTTCCCCGGAGAACTGATTTAGCTGATATGTCTTCCCACACCCATAACAGAAAACTCAACCTAGAAGTCAAAGTAGACTTTTTGGCCTAAAAGAAAAAAACTTCACTAGATTAAGCACATTTGTTGCCTTTTATCTTGTTTAATGTATCTTATGTGCTACAGGGTTTTTAAAGCGACATTTTCCTATATGCTTTTTGACAGCCTATCTCATTTCTTCTGACTTCGCTTTCTAGAATATATCCTTATTTAATAAGGGATCTTTGAGATTTTACACCTTAGGAAGTTGATAAAGGACTTGTCAGAAAACCATTTTTTGCAGTCATTTCTATGGAAAATAAGCCTATTTAGGCTCCTTTCATGTTTATCAGCTGGGTAAATGAACCTGTTCATCATTTTAGACTACAACACTCATAATCCAGGAAGCTTTTTGCCTTAAACATTAAAATTGGTTTTGACTATTTTATCACATCTAATTAAAAACATAGCATTTAATTTTTGCTAACAGAGGTGTGTGCACACATGCACTTTATTTTTAGGGTTTTTAATGCATTAAAGTATCAGATGGAGGATACACCTGTACTTTGTACTTTTTTTGGTGGATTTTCTCTTATATAAGTATTTTCGTCTTTTCACTCAACTGCTAGAAGGAAACAAATGCTTTAGTAGGCAAATTCTATTTTCTTCTCCCTTAAATGCCTTCATTTTAGCAGGGAGGAACCATCTGCACAGTACTGTAATTTCTTCCCACGATGTATACTCTGACGAGAAACAGAGAGGAGAAAACCAGTCCTTGTTATGGACAGATTTAGGGGGTTGTATTTGCTTGACTAAAAGGCCTCCTCACTCCGCTCTTTTTAAAGCACCATAGTAATAGTGTTTGCCATAGGTATGGCCTGTGTCTAGGTGGTCTTTTCATTTGCATGAAAAGTGATTGATGGCAACTATTTGCATTTTGCATTGTGTGCAGGCTCATGTTGCAACAGCTTTTGCAAAAACCTTCTAGCTGTAACCAATGAATGTTTAGATGCGCCTGGTCACAGTAAGGTCTAGACAAGTTATTTTATGCCTTCATTTCTTTAAGCTTGAATCTGGGCATTTTATTTTAGATTTTTCTTTGAAGTTCACAATTCTGAACTAGCCTTATTTAGTCTTAATTTTAAAAACACTACTTTCTCCTTTAAGAATAAATATCAGGCGTTTCTTCTTTCAAGTAAACTTTTCTTTCAGCCATTAGAGATTCTCATCTTGTATGTCTCCATACTCAAAACGGGTTCCAGTTTAACAAAGGCTTTTTTGAGTTCAAGCTCTATTAAGCTGATATAACACAAAAGATGGTCAAATAGTTAGACAATTCCAATGAGAAATACAAAAGAAACTCATATAGACAATAAGATGTTATTCTGAAATTTAAGAAGTACTGTGACTGTCAAAATCTGAAAACAAGGAAAGATTTTGCAAGAGTGTATGTCATTTTGTTGTAGCAAATTTACACATTTCCTGTTTTCCCATGAGTAAAGGGTAGGTTCTAGGAAGCAAAAACCCTTGCATTTGAATATTTCTTTCTCACAGTAGCCTTGGATGGTCTATAGACTGTGTGTCTTTGTTCTGAGGCCATCCCTTCTATAAGTACTATATGTAAAACATTCATACTTACTTCTTTTTAGAAAGAATGCCTGAGGTGGGTCTGGTCAAAAACCAGTCTTGCCATTAAATACATCCAAAATGAAGCATTTGAGATAAGTATTGCAGAATCATGGGGTAATTTAGGTTGGAAGGGGCCTCTGGACTTCACTGGGTTCAATTCCTGCTCTGTGTGGGCCCAACTAAATAAGGCTGCTGAGGGTCAAGTGTTGAATATTTACAAGGATGCCAAAAACTTCTCTGGGCAACCTGGTTCAACATTTGAACTCCTTCTATATATTAGCAGACAAATGCAGACATTTAATGGAAAATCTCTTTTACGCAAGTTGACATTACAGAGCCTCTTTTTCTAAGGTACTACATCTTCAACCTCAATGAATGGTAGGAAATCAAGGGAGTTTCCCCCATTGTTTTTCTCCTGTGAAAGCAATATATTCCTGTTTGCTGATGAATAAATCATATACAAGAGTAACAGAGATCCAGGGGATGCCTCACCTGAATTCCTTTCTGTCAGTTGAGTTATCTATACACATGCACACCAGACTCATTATAGTTTTGTCTCTCATTTTGTAAGGCAAAATTTGTATGTTGTCTGTGATATGGAAGGATTTTTAGCTGGCTTATTTTTAGTTTGGATAATGTCTGATCAAAGGAGACAGGGTTAAGGTTTATGCAGGAGAAACACTCCTTAAGTTAATTCCATAATTACTCAGGAGAGCATCATTTTAGAAAAATGTTAGAGTGAAAAAAAAATGAAGTGTACTTGACAAATCAAAGAGAT
Organism: Corapipo altera; assembly: GCF_003945725.1. NCBI lineage: Eukaryota > Metazoa > Chordata > Aves > Passeriformes > Pipridae > Corapipo > Corapipo altera. Next base: position 38,127,501 of record NW_020884872.1, read on the forward strand.
TTAAAATAATTGGTGCAACAGAAGCACGGTCACATATATTTTTGATCATGCCCTGGAGTAAACTAAGGTGGAATTATACAGATATAAGATGGAATTATACAGATACAAGTCATCTTGAATAAAGTGAGGAAGGAAGGAAGGAAGGAAGGAAGGAAGGAAGGAAGGAAGGAAGGAGGGAAGAAAGACAGAGCCTGGCAATGAATGACAGAGAGGGACCTTTTCTTTCAGTGTGCTATGCTGAGGAAATGGCAGCATGTTGTTTGTTTATTAATAACAACAACAGAAAGGTCAAATACTGTTCCTTCTGCTATCAGTTCTATTTTCCGTCTGCTGTTGTCCCTAGAAAATTCCTAGGACCTAGGAATGAAGGTCCTGTTGTAGGTTCACATAAAAAAAATAATGCTGTCTGTTCTAGATGTTACCTGGGAAATAATAGGCAGAATTGAGTACATCTTATAATTTGTTTACTGATGTGTGTCATGAATCATTAGGTCAAAGGCATTGGAGTGCATTTTTTCCAACTTTAACACATTTTGGTGGTATTTTTATTTTAACGTTTATTAGTAAAGTGTAAAGACTGGTTTGTGTAGAGTGCGTACAACAAAGTTGGAACTTGCTTTCAGTCACCTGGTGCCACGCAAAGGACTACAAAGATAGTCTATGGTAGCATCTCCATTTCACTGCCAACTTCCTTATGTGGAGCCTGAATGATGAGGTACATGGAACCTTGTTGCATGTGAGGCACATCTGTAAAGCTTTTTTTTTTTTTGGTCTGGGAACAATGTCGGGGATTTTGTGCTGTGTATTGATTAATATTATTCTACTGAAGGTGAGATTTTTTTTTTCTCCACTGTTAAAAATATGACTTAAGATCAATGATGAGAGTGTTTTTTTAACTAGACTGGAAAAGCAGAAGGAGAAAAATTATTTAAAAGATTGTGACCACTCAGTTCAGGAAGGACATGTATAGTAAAGAAGGCAACAGGATAAAAAAGGTAAATTAAAAGCTTTGATTACTCAGAGATGCAGGAGCAAACAAACCAAAGTACTGCTAGAAGAAAAAGACATTTAATATTTGCACTGCAAGAAACTCCTGTGGATCGACAGTGCAAATAGATATCAGTAAAGAAAAGAGTTAAGGTTAAAAGTTTTATACAGAGTATAAAGCAATCAGACATACAACAGGGATTAGAAAGAAACACCAGTAACTAGGCTGGTACCTCAGCTACAGCCTTCAGTGCTGTGACACAAGCCTACAGATCTACCTCTGTAACTCTGGAAAACTCAGTATCTCAACACTTTGAGTCATAACCCAAACTTTGATTATTACTGAAGGATATTTTTTACTTCAGTAATGTAGCACTTGCCTATTTCATTATTTCTTTTAACTAAAGAGCTTCAAGTGTGCTGCTGTAGAAGATATTACTGGACTAGTCACGTCACCAGGCAGGCCTAGCTTAGTGTTTCTGAGCTATGCTGGAGCATAAGCTCTGCGTGTTTAAAATGGAGCTCGAGCCTATTTAGTAGTGTAGTGTGATAGCTACAGTGTCACCACGATGCTCCTAAAATAGAATTTAAAATTCTGCAAACTCTCACAGCAGCTTTCATAGGACCAGATGCTTCAGCTCAATCTGTGTTGAGTCAGCTCAAGTGAAAACTGCTTGAAGTTTTGCATTTGAGGGAGAAGTTGCTGTCTCCAGAAAAAAAAAAAAATTTTAATCTTCTTTTACAGATTTAAGAAACTGCAACTTTATTTTACAAAAAATCTTTTTGAAAAATCTTACATCCTGCTGTGAAAACATAAATCTTGAACTGGATTTATAATTACTAAAATGGAAAGAAAATATATCATATTTTTTCAATAGATCACCCATTCTTTGCAGTTATGTAAATATATATCAAACACACTTTGATCAGATTTCAGCTGCAGAATCATAAAAAGACCTCTTTTTTAATTTCCAGATCTGTCAGTAAGCTCAGTATACATCTTCCTCATCCGTAGAGCTCCTTTCAAATGGAGTGTAGCTTTTCTGAGAAAAGTAAAAATATTTTAATCATCATGTATCACAGAATCACAGAATATGCTGAGTTGTAAGGGACACACAGGATCATCAAGTACAACTCTTAACCCTGCACAGGACCACCCTCAAGAGTCACACCATCTGCCTGAGAATATCATCCAAATGCATCTTGAACTCTATCAGGCTTGCTGCTGTGACCACTTGCCTGGGGATCCTGTTCCAGCACCCAACCACCCTCTGGGTGAAGAACCTTTTTCTAATATCCAACCTAAACTTCCCCTGACACAACTTTAGGCCATTCCCTTGGGTGCTGTCACTGGTCACCACAGAGAAGAGATCAGTGCCTGCCCCTCCTCTTCCCCTCATCAGCAGGTTGTAGACTGCTATAATGATTCAGGTTTTATGTCATTTCACGGTGGGTGACATCTGAGTGCAAAATATAAGAAGGTATTTGTTACTGTAAATGAATTTGTTTTAAAAAAAGCTTATTGATACTTTGAAAATTTCATACAGTGCTTCTCTTGTGGGAGGGGAGCTTTGTTTGAAAGAAGGGACCATGACTTCCTTGTCAAGTGTTGTTAAGAAGTAAATCATTGATTCCTTAGAAAGAACAAACATGATTTAGTCAGTGATGATTCATTCTGAACTATATATGACCAATATTCTTGAAAGACTTCTCTTTTTCCCTTTTTGCTGCTGTTTTGAATTGATAAAAATTGGAAAAATTTTTATACAATAAGTCATTGCAGCTTCCTGACAGTTCAGATAATTTTTGTAGTGTTCTGTCATCCAAATGACTTGATGCATTTGGTATGAATAGAGATGGGAACATTTTGTAAGTTATAACCACAAGATAATTTATTCGTGCAGAGAAGGCATTGTGTTTGATAACTGATAAATTTCATCCTGTTTTCATGATAAAAGCAAAAATGGGTGTGTGGATTGCAGCTGCTTATTTAATAGTGTTACTGATGACTAAGGAGGGAATGGATCTTTCTGTGGGTTATATAATCAGTTTAAAAACTCTCTATATCCTGCCTGTGACAGTTTATTAAAAAAAAAAAAAAATTAGAACCCATGACATAGAGATCTTCTTTTTAAAACCCTTATCTGTTGTAGATGAGTGTAACAGCCAGATAAAGATCAAGTATGAAGTATTAGAACAGTAGCTCTAGGAGTAATTTTAAAAGTAAGCACTGAATCTCTTCTATATTCAAATGACACTAAACAATATGTTTATTTAGGTTAAGAGATTCTCATTTAGCATTGAGCATTTAGCTCACACTAATTTGGAACTTGTTTAGAATTATAATAATTATTAACAAGGAAGTAGTAAGACCTCTTTTCTCCATACACCAGGGGTTAGTGCTTTCTAAAACAGAGCTCTGACTGAAACACTGATAGCTTAAGCAAGCACAGATCACAGGGTATTCAGGTTGCTTTTTAGCCTGGGACTGATTATTGGCTCAGCAAAATTCCAAGTGTGTGCTTATCCTCTGTCTCACTAACAGTCTCTTATATACATAACATTTACATCTATCTAGACTCTCTTTAAATGGACCAGCAGAAAACGCACAGAAAGAAGAAAGGGGTGAGTCCTTAAAGATAAACTCCGCAAACCTCCCCAAAACCCAAACAAGAAAAGGAGATATTTTCAAAAAATGTGGGCTTGGGTGTTTTAGGTATGGGGTTTTTTTGTTATTTGTTTGTTTTGGTTTTGGTTTTGAGCAAACACAGAGTAGAGCAAAAACCTTTTATCACCTAAGTCCAGAGGTTTCTTATCATCTCCGGGGAGGATGAGGGTGCGTTTGCATCACTCGTTTTCTTCTCTAGACCCCAGAGAAGGTTAATGCAAGAAGCAGACATTGGCATTAAGGTGGTAATAGGAGATTTCTGCTTTTATTCCCTTACATGGGAACAGAGTCTGTCACAACTTCACCCAAATCCAGAAAACAAACAACAAAGAAAACAAAATATCAGGTTGATCATGATGGCGAACAATTTAAAAAGAGGTAGGTAGAAGAATCCCACAACAACTAAAGTGGTCTCTGGCCTTTCTCTGACCTTGACCTTCATCCTGTGGTCAGGTATATAGCACCACACACAGACTGCACTTCTTCTACTACCTACATTTTTCTTCACTCTTTGTTTTATTGTAAATAAGGAGCACAATATTTTGAGACCTTGGCTGCCTCAGGTGTAGGATGGAAGAATTATTCCCAATATCTGGTAAAACACATTAGCTGGTTAAATAGAAAGTGTCATAACTGTATTATTGAACACTTCAGTTGGGTTATTTTCTGCAAGACATTTTATTTTTCTCTGCATTTTCTAAGCTGAATTTTATTTTTCTTTCTTCACGGGATGTTTTAGCCTCTTAAGGTCCTTTTGTATTTTCCGTAATACCTGAATGACTTCACAGTTTTACAAAAAATATTTCTTTGATGTAAAAAATGTATGTTGAAGAAACCAAATGTTAGATACAATGAAATTTAACAGCTTTTCAAAGATCAGGTTTGGAGAGTAATCAGTGAAGACTGGCTGAGCTGTACAGGTCTGTATGTGAGACGGTGATGTCCATATGGCAGGGAGAAAAGAGAGAGGCAAAGGATTTATAATCATAATTTTGTGACAGTTTGACAGGAGACATTAAAAAGAGTAAGAAAAAACATCAGTAATGTGGAAGTGCTTCTGTCCATTTCCAAATCCTTTTGTGCTCATTTGTTTTCCTCATGTTTGTTGCTGGAAGCATACACTTATCTCTTTAAAAACTGGGCATGTATACCAGGTCTGGCAGCAGTTCCAAGCAGTCTGGAAATAAATTGATTCTGGGAAAACACCTACCTGTATATTCAGATAGTATTTCTCAAATTGTTCTTTCACATGATTTTCATCATGTCAGAAGATATTTTGAAGGATTCAAAATCTGGTAATGAAACAAGGGTGGTAACAATATTGACAGCAATCAACAGGGCCTCAAATACTCCTGGAGAGATAACTTAGAGAAACATTACTAGAAACCACAGTCCAAGGTGAAAGTTTAGCGCTACAGTCAAGTTCAGCAAGCAAGTTGTTGCAGCAAAAGTCTCCGGCAGTCCTATTTCAGTGCACTTGCAAGCTTAGTTTCTTCTTTGTTCTACATCCTGGGTGCAGGGAAAGTCCTGTAGGGACTTTATTGACTGCAGTGCTTGGCACATCTGCTCTACCTGACCATGTGTGATGAGTCCAACAACCAGGTTCTCACTTCTCTTTTATAGGGAAGCAGCTCACACATTTGTTCATGCACGCCAAAGCATCATGAGAGAACCAGCACAATCCTTTTTGGCTATTGACTTCTACATAAATAAATAAGTATAGTGGGTAAAAGTGTTTGCTGTATGATTACCTAACGTAAAGTCAGATGGTTTTCACTTTGTAATTATTGAAAAAGTACACTGAGCTGCATGATCTTTGTACCAAAACACTTCGGACTTACAGGGAAAGAAGAAACAGAACAGATAAAATTTACTAGCCTTTACTGCTTTTGTGCTATGCAAATAACAGTAAGATTACAGTGTTGAACAGAGCAGCTTTTCAGATATACTAAAATTTGCCACATTAATTTCTACACTTGAAACTGTTAAAAGCTTAGTGTTTCTGTCAAGTAAATTGTTAAATGGCTACCACATAATTTATCATTTTCTGAGATAACTGGGGCATACATGTAAAATTAGAAGGAGCTATTAGTTCATATGTTATAATTTTGTCTTGGCTGTCAGGAGATCAAAAGACAAATAACAGTCCTGATCACTCATCTGACCGTCTTCCATGTCATACAGTTCTGGGAGACTATATCTACACCACCTAGATAATTGCACTGTTTAATAGAAGGTTGCAAAGAGGCATGTTTATCTCCTGATATGAAAGTTAAGGTAGGGCATTACCTACGATGATGTGAGCCTTGCGCTGTGCTGCCTTGTGCTGTGTTGATGTGCAAGCTAAAGCAAAGCCACTCCTTACAAAAGCAGTGTGTTTAGATATCCCCAAGTTGGTGTGGCATAGAAGCAAGCAGTAAACACTGTCATTTCAGGCATCAGTATTGCTGGAAGAAGTGTAAAGGTGATAAAATATGACTTACACCAGTCTCTGGTATTGCTACCTTTTTCAAACAGCATTGGTAGAAGAAGACAGTTCCATTGCACAAAATAGTATTCTGTGACTGCAAGGATAGGAGGCTCTATCATGCTTGTCTCCTGGAAACATAAGATCATTTCCTGTATTTCCATAAGGAATTACTGTATTATTAGTTTATTATTGAATAATACTGACTTCTATTTTAAAACCCCCAGAAAATGAGATTTGTACCTTTTCTCTTGCCAGATTGCTCTGTGACTGAAAGAAGGGTGCTCTTTTTGGAAAGATGGGTAAATGTGCTTCTTCCTGATGTAATCATAACATATTATTTACCTTTCTTTTCATTATGTGTTAAATTAACTCTTTTCCCAAAAATGGCTTTAGCAGTCTCCATATACTTGTAGGACACTACATTACTCCCCAAAAGAAGTGGCTAGTTTGTAGTAAATGCATCTAATCCTTTTTCACACTAAACCATTTTGTGCTCCCTCTTATCCTCTTTATCTGATTTAGCCTTGCTCTTTACGTAACATGGTGCCACTAATTGAATCTGATGATTCAAAGGTAGTTGCATGCAAGTGCTAAGGAAAGGCACTCACCAATTGCTAAAGAAAGCGTTTTAAAAGGATAGAAAGTGATTCGGTCATTAAAAAAACTGAAAGAAATCATCTCTGACTTTAGTAACTTGAAGTTCAGTACCAGTAAACATATTTATTAAATAAAAGAGTGCAAATCCACTGAAATGAATACATCCATCATGCCTGCAGTTTCAGCATTAACTCTCACTTTTAAATCTTTCCAGTTTTCTTTTTGTAGCAGTCCACTGTCAAGTATACTTTAGGTGTCCAGGACCTGTGTACTTAATTTTCAAATATGGAATCTGTATTTCATGTTAATACTGGCAGGGTTTGAAGATCACAGATAAAAGTGACATATGTCAATTTACTCAAGATGTAGTTTTTGATTTCCTTCAAAATTCAGGAGTGGTTGAGTTGAAAGTTAAGTGCACCTTCTTTTTCTTCAATAAGAAGATTGCTTATGTCTCCTTTCTTTTAATGTCCTTACTAAAAATTCAAACATTTGGAATATTTTTTTACATATCTGTAGATTTGTTTTCATGGAACGTTGCCATCTGATGATAGGCAGCAATACTGAAGATATGGTACATTCCAAATTGTTTATTCATTTTTTATTTCACAGAAAAAAACTTTCCTTTTTGGAATAAATAGTTTCTTACTTTTTTCTGGTAATTCACAAGCTTCCTTGTACTGCATGTGTCTTATGCAAATCCACAATGTTTCTATTTTTTTCCTCTCTCTGATACTCAGTGTGGAATAATGTAGTTAAAATTACAAAATATGTATTTTAAAGCTGAATAGATAAGGGAAGGTTTTTGCCTTGTACGTTCACCAGCACCACAGCAGATTTTTATCACCAGAACAAGATTGCAAAGAGTACTGTATGGGGCTCCTAGAGAAAAAACTCCATGATCCTTTCTTCCCCTTCCTGCATGGAAAGGATGAGATCCTCAGCATTTATAAGCAGCATAAGTTATGCTGCAACTTTAAAGAGCATTAAATTATGTTGAGGTCCATTTTAGCACTTCAGAGAACTAAAATTTATACAGGTGCTATAAATTCAAGAGTATATGCTAGTCCTCTGCAGAATGAATCTGTTTTATCTGGGCTAACAGGAACTGCCTATGTGCCATTTAGTTCTGGGCACAAGCAGAATGTTTGATATGCAAAAAACTGCATCAGTTTTACCACATCCAAATGCACACAGCCTGTTCAGTGCATAGGCAGGCATCCCAGGAAGGGAAGACTATGCTTGTGAACTTTGAATCTGATCTGTATTTATGTAATAAACATTTGCTTATGGTTTTCTGAACATGTGGCAATGTGAACAGGGCTCCTGCTACTGTACTGACCAAGCTGGTAAACACTCAGACTCTTCTCATAAACTCCTATGGGTGTTGTGTTAGTATAATGTCTAGGTGGAAAGAGAGATGTGTGCAAAGCAGATGTACTTTGTGATATTTGTCTTGTGTTTTGCAGGATAGTGCCTGACGTGTTGAGCCAGACAGAAAATTGTCTGTTTTGCGTAGGATCTGGACAGGCAGCAATAGCGCTGAAACAGTCATTCATATAGTGGGTCAGAAAGGAAATACTTTCCTGCAAATAAATAGGAGATTTTAGACCTGGCTACAAATCTGTTTTAATGATTTCGAAACTTTAGAATCATCTCATTCACATTGAAAATCTCATGTTTTCAAGAATTCAGTTGCAGCAGTGTTATTTCATTTCCCTTCATTAGTCAGGGTGACCTGAGTTTGGATCAAACTGGTTCTCCTCAGAATTTAAGATAGTGCTAAGGCAGGAATGGGGAGCAGAAATGAAAAAGACATATGCACTCTTGGGTGACAGTGAGAGGAGCAGAAGGCAGCAGCAGTACCTTCCCCATACAGCTCTGTGGGCAACACTGTGTTTATCTTGTTGCACACCCAACAACATTTGCTGCTCATTTTATGTCACTTTGGGTCAGCAAAGAATTGGGTCTACTGCAGGAAGGGTTTTGAAGTAGTCTGTCTCCCAGAGCACAGGGGACATGGCTTGGAGCACCTTTTGAATCAGATAAGGCAGCAAACAGAAGCAGCAAGGAAGTGTCTCTGCAATTTAAGAACTTCAATATGTAATCACAGTACAAATGAATGATCTAGACAGTAAAATGAGATTAGAATGAGATTACTAGATTACATCATGTTACTCCATTTTTCTTTATTAATATATTTACTTACTTGGACTGCAATATAACACCAGTTTTAAGAGGGCACCTGACCACAGATTTTAAAGAAGGATAATGTGCCTTGTCTGTCACTTTTAAGATACATTTTATAAGTAAAGTTTTTTTAAAAATAAATGATACAGTGACAATTCTGTTAGTCTGTGTATTAGGGTTTCTGAAGAGAGTCAATTTTGCTCATACTAGTAGAGGTGATCGTAGTTGTCATCTGAACATCAAAAGAATGAAGGTGCTCTGAAGGAAACCAGGAGGGATCAGTCAGTATCTGTGATAGGTTAACTTGTTCTTACCTTACAATCAGAATAACTCAGTTTTCTTCTCATTGCTTCAGCTACTCTGTAGTTTTAAGTTGTCCTAAGGCTTGGTTTATTTAAAAGTATGCTGTGTGACACCGGACATCTGATGTGAGTCCTTAGCACTGTGAGTTTTCGTGCCACAGGGAGGATTCAGAGAGGACTGCAAATAGAGTTGTATGGAATGTTATCTTCAAGAGAAAAATACTCCAATTTTTCTGTCTTCTAATGAACAAACTGTTTTGAGGAACATGTAGTTATTTGCTGAAAATATTTTTGTCTCAGTGAAAATGTTTATCTAAGTTGCCTGCCTGGTTTGTCTGCAGAAATGCTAATGCTATTTTATGAGCTGATTTTGAGCTTTGAGCTGGGCTGGAATGGACTACTATCATGGTTAAAATTGTATTGCATTTCTTGATTCCATACCATTGCAGAGATCTCTATAAGTTACTGTAATTCCTCTTCTTAAAGGTTGAGATTTCCTTTTGAGTCTTTTCTTAGATTCAGGTTAATAAATCATACTACATAGTTTTTTCAGTGGTTTAGACAGTTTCTGTTATAATTGAATGACTTTGAAGGTTTTAATTCCCTTCTCACATTTTCAGAAATCCAAACAAATTTTGCTCTGGCATTCAAATAGATTTTACACCAAGGTAAGGGACTAAGGAGAAGAAATGATCTCATCATTCTATGCTGTTTGGGTATACTTATATAGACTAGGTAAATTCAAGTGAATAAGGTGGTAGCTGAGATAATCAAACATTTATTCATCTTCACTGCTCAAATTTATCTTACAAGGTGCAAAATACTGCAGATGAATAAGGTAGCCTTGAGGTGGTCATTTGTCTCTGAGCTAATATCAGATGTTCACGACTACTCAGAATACAAAAAGGTGCCATTTCTGACATTTATCCCTTTCTCCCATCTTTCTGTCCTTCATATGTTGAGTTTCTTCTCTTTTCCAATATTTTTCTCTCTTTTTTCCCCTATTATAGAGAAAAAAGTTCTTATTATTAAAGGTCCTTTTTCCTACTTTAGAGAAAAAAGGTTCCAAAACTTAAATACAAGCAGCAGTCATGGGCACTGTTTAAGTATAAGTTAGGAGAGTGGTATATGAGCATCCAGCAGATATGGAACTGATAATCATAAGGCAGTGTTCAGAAAAAGCAGATGAATTAGACTTAAACACCGTTGAACGTTCACTAATATGTCCCTGTCAGGGACATCAATATTCTAAATCTCTCAGCTGCTTCAGGTGAATAGTCAGTAAATATACTCTGCTACAAATAATTTGCTTGCTTCTGGCAATTTATGGTACTCTGTCCCCTTCAGTACAAAATATGCAGCCACTCACCAAATGATGTGCAAATCAGGTGAGTGAGAGTAAAAACTTTGGTGTCCCATGTTCCTGAAAGTTTTTCACTGCAGTAAAGGTTTTATTTATGGTTCTGGAAGGTCTTAGACATATGCATAGCAAACATTATCTAATTAGATATCTACTATCAGAAAGATAGTACGCTTAAAAGCTGTGACATTTTTATGTGTAAATGAGTTTTTCTATACATAAATATACAAGTCACCAAAAAAAATAAAAGGTAGCTACTTCTTAATATTATGCATTGGAACTTTTTTGGCTGAAAAATCTTCTTTGAAAAAAACAGGTCTTAAACATATTTTGTATATTTAGAAATGCTTACATAAAGTATGAAATATATTTAGTTCTCAGAAATTAATGGAAAAAGCTCAATGACAGTAACTGTCTCAAAACCCCCCACACTTAGTGTAGGAGAATGATAAAAACCACAACTTATAAGATAAGGCAAGATAACAGTAGTAAAAGGAACTAAATAATTCAGTCCCAATTATTTCACATTTATTATTTCTGTCTTTTACACTACTTAAATGCCTGTCTAGTTAACCAGAAAGTTTTAAAGAACTAAATGAATCCAGGAAAATGCAGGAACGTGTGTGTGTATAGACAAAGATAAAAACGTGGAAAATGATATGGAAAGTGATGTGATGTGACTGTGATTCAGCTGTAATATATTCAATTTACAGCTCTTTTAGATGGTTTATAAGCTGTCCCTTAACTAGGAGATAGTACAATAATACTTATATGAGCTTCCACTTCTGGAGGGATTCCTTATCAAAAGGGCAAGGAAGAATTAATTTTTCTTTAATATTCTTGGGTTTATTCTTTCCGGTGGCATGAGAATGTCTTACTCAAGACATTCCTGTGCTGTGTTTCCACCAGACAATAACACATCTCGGAGCAGTAACCCCATGTATGTAACAGAAGAGAAAAGTAAGAGAAACACGCATAGAACTGCTGGTGCTATAGTGGTGACTGCTTAACGATATCAGGGTTGCTCAGTGTGCAGTAATGTCAACTGATATGGTCAGAAAAAAGCAGTGAGCCCACATGCGACTTTCACCCTGGTGTGTGGGACTAAAAGCTCACCTGCAACTTCTGACTGTCTTAGGTGAGAGAGAAAATATACCACCTCTCCCCAAAAACTGAGTGGTCCTTGCACAATATGGAAGCGCATCTGCTACTGCCTGTGAGCTGGGAACAGGGTTAGATGCTTTCTAGACCTTCCTTCTGAGGGAGTGCTGAAGTACTGAGCTCCTTTAAACATGAGCTTTTATCCTACTCATGCCCACTAGATCTCCATGGTAGCTCCTGAACAGCTAAGACATTTTTGAAAAAAGCTCTATTCCCTCATCTTGTCAGCAAGCACTGTTTCTGTTTTGCTATCAGGGTGAGCTATGCATGAACTACTATGCATTACCTTGTCTACTCTGGATCCATTATAGCCTGTGTACCTGTAAGAGGATCACTGAGACTTAGCAGGAGCCATTAATGCACTTATACACCCATCACAGTTTACTTGCTCTTTTTGCTAAAATCCTGTGCTTTGGAGTCAGACGCAGATTATACATATCATTGTTGGAATGAGCAAAACGTTTACAGGATCAGAATTTGATCCCTATGCAAGCATGAGGCTCACAGGTATAAACAGCATTCAGTGAATCTGCCTGCTTTGAATGAATACAATGAGAAGAGAACAGATAAGATACTTAGAGAAACAGATCTTCTCTAATCTAATCTACTCTATGTATAATTTGATTTTATTCAGACTCAGAGGAAAAGTGATTTCTTGTTTTGACATCTTTACAGAAGCCAGATCAGCAGCCTTTCCATGTTTAATGCTATGTATTTTAATTAGTTTAATAGCCCCAAGGCTGCAACTTTAAGTCCCTTGATGTGAAAGATGAGGAGTCAGGCAAAGGAGATGTCACAACGAATGTCCATACACAACCTACAGACTAGTAGTCACCAACTTCTGAGGATCTCGTTGGGAATTAAAGGTTTTACAGACACTCTTACTCAGGCTCATCAAGACTATCATAGCATATTTAGGCCCTCAAGCAGCTGACTCAGCAGGGCCACTAAATAACTTCTATCCTGGCCAGCCCAGCTTTGTTAAAAGTCCATCAAATAAGCAAAATAAGAACTAAGCAAAGAAAAACCTTTTCAAGGAAATATCATCTTCTCCCTAGACAAATCTGTTTGCCTACAAGTTTCTCAATCCACCTACATAAATTGGCAGCAGAATTAAAAGAGTTTGGATTCATTTTTTGTGGTGCAGAGCTGATCTTGATCTTATTACCAAGGTGCCCCCTTTGTTATGGCGCAAAAATCCTGTACTCCTTTTCTGTTCTTCCTTCTGCAGCAAGGATTTGCAAAACACTGGCACTAAGACTTTTATATACTTTTTTAGAAAATAAGGCTGTGTCTACTGTTAATTAAACAAAAGAAAATCAAGGACCTTTATAATCATTTTTTAGGACTAGTTCCCCAGAGCTGTCTGTCTGTCTGGAAACAGCATAGTACCTGGCCTTGGTTCTTCACTGGGCCCTGCATGGGGAATGTGTGGCTGCCTTTCAGAGCAGTATTTCAGTGTGTGGTACTCAGACTGCTGCAATGCCTGGCTAAGGAGTGACTGCTTAACCCTGCAGAACTTGAACATAGTTGGAGCACATCACATGATGGTTGATTGTATTGCCTTTTGACCCAGTTTACAGTTTATGAAGTGTCCACAGAAAAGTGGTTAGGACTCTTTTTTAGAGAGGATAGAAAATGCAGGATTCAGCTGTGTGATGAAACATCAAATAAGCAGTGGGAAAGCTTCTGTGACTTAGCAGCGTAGGTGTACCCTAAGAATCTGGCAAGTTGTGGTGCAATGTTCAAAGACTCCCTTTGAGCTGTGTGGTTGAGGTGACAATGTGGGCACTTGAGATTTTTAATTTTTCTGCAAGAAAGATACCTGGGAGAAGTTAACATGACTGCACTGCTTCTGTTATCAGAATGGTGCCTCACAGAGACGGTTGTTTGTTTACTATTGCTAGGGCAGTCTTTGCCTTATAGATCTTAGATGGGACTAGTCAAGGCACCAAGGCCCCTTCCTGCTACCTTAAACACCAGTATATCCTCCTACAGGTAGCATTCATGGATGGATCTCCCCTTAACTCTTTAAGACAGATTTTTCCCTCTAGGATTTTCATCTAGTCTTTTAAATAACCTGTTTCTTTCTATATGTCTCCTCTATATGTTTCATCTCTATTTGGGAAGACCTAATAAATGCATAGTATATTCTTTTTACCCTCTGTCCTTGCATTTTCTCATTGTTGGTGCAAGCCTTCAAATTTTGTTGTAATGAAAAATAAAAAAAAGACAAATCAGGAAGTCCACACAACTTGAAAAATGTTACTTTTGTCTTTCACTTATCTATCTAGATTTTGAGTCCTTTGCAAACTTCATCTTGGTAAGACTAAGTAGAAGATACATAATCTTTATAGCCAAGGGCTTTCCAGCCATGTATAATGATTTCTGATGTCTAAAATTCTTACAGTGAGGTTTGAGCCTCATTAAAATACAATCTCTGACTCCCACTGACCTTTAAGAGAGACTTCTAAAACAGACATTACAATTTTTCCACTGGGACACATTTTCTTTTGATATCTGCTATAATATATAGAAGGTGAAATGGAAAAACAAAGTTGTATTTGTTGAAAAGTTGCTATTCCTCATCAAGTATTTGGCATATTATCTTATGACTGAGCAAAAAGTCGAAGTTATGTTATTCAGTTTCTCACTATTACTGCAATTTCCTTGCTGGGGTTTAGTGCGGGTTATCACTGGGGGCTTTGTGAGGCAAAATCCACAAGCAGATGGATCTCCATGCTCCTACAGTGTCCTGAGGGAATACAGAAAGTGGTGTTTTCATGTGTATTATTTAGCACTGCTGATTCCAGTTACAGTCCTGTTCAGAAATCATCTATATGAATCTCTGATTTAAGTATTTGATGTAATCAGGTCAACTAATTTATGTATGTAAAATTCTAGACTTATATGTTAAGAGATATCCTGGTTTTATAGACATTCTGTCTTCTTTTCTTCCAAGAGTAGAAGATGATTTCTCAAGGTCCTTGATGTCTTTATCTTATTTCCCATTCTCAGCTACTGGAATTGATAGTAGGTGAAATGTAAACCTTTAATTTGCTTGTAGATTAACAAATACTAAGGCTATAACCTTAATTAAGGAACCAGAGCACCCAACGCTGAAGAACAGTTCTCTTGGTCCCAGTGACAAAGGCATCTAAAAGCCACCTTAAAGGCATCTTAGAGAAGAGGTTCCAGCTGATATATGAACACTTTGCCCAGTATTTCTTTGCTTCCTAAGATGCATCAAATACTGTAGTATGAGCAATAACTTTTAAAATTATAGCTCAGCTACTTCTTGTTTTGTTTGAAAGGAATGGTTCAGTGTAGGAATAAAGATTGGTTCTTACAAATGTTGTAATATAAAATATAAGGCTTCAAGAAATTTTAACTTTCCTGTTAACTTGTCGTCTTAAGACGAACAAAAAGGAGCTGTTGCACTGGTCAGTGTGAGGAGTGTCCACTCATTGCCCTCGTCTTGAGTTTAGTTCATTCTTCTCTATATGTAATATGATTTTGCAGTCTTCATCTTTAGATAAATAATGGAGCAATAATGAAGCTTGAAGATCACAGAATCACAGACTATTCTGATTTGGAAGGGACCACAAGGATCATTGAGTCCAACTCTTAAGTGAATAGCCCATAGAGGGATTGAACCCACAACCTTGGTGTTATTAGCATCATGAGCTAACCTCAGAGCATGATGCTTGATTAAGAATGGAAATAAAGAATGTATTTTCAAATTAATGTAATACATCATCCTTCAGTACAATAGGAACTTCTTAATCGGTCTAGAACTACTGAGGAATGTGTGGGGTTTTGCTTGTTTCTTTGCCTTTAATATTCTTCAAGCCCATAAACCACCTCTTTTTCCCCACCAGAATACCTTTTCCTCTGATAACCTCAAATCTGCCAGACAGTTGGTGCCTAAACTACCTCTCACTACAGCCTCATCTGAGAAGACAGGGTTTCCTAAGCTGCTTTCTCTCTAAAAGCAGTTTTTCTCATGCAATTTTGCCATCAATGACTTGCTTTCTTCTCCTGAAAAGTAGAAAGTGGGTTTCACTAGCTAGCTCTACTTCTCTACCTGGACAAGCTCGAGAAGTGGGCCCATTCGAGTTTCATGACGTTGAACAAAACCAAGTGCAAGATGCTGCACTTGGGTCAGGGCAACCCTTGGTATCAATGCAGGCTTGGGGATGAACAGATCAAGAGCAGCCCTGTTGAGAAGGACTTGGAGGTGCTGGTGGATGAGAGGCTGAATATGAGCTGGCAATGTGTGCCTGCAGCCCAGAAAGCCAATTGTATCCTAGGCTACATCAAAAGCAGCATGGCCAGCAGGTCAAGAGAGGTGATTCTACCCCTCTACTCTGCTCTTGTGAGGGCTCACCTGGAGCACTGCATCCAGCTCTGGGGTCTCCAGCACAGAAATGACATCGACCTGTTGGATCAAGTCTAGAGACAGGCCACTAAGATAATTTGAAAGATGAAGTACATTCCCTAAGAGGAAAGGCTGGGAGAATTGGGATTATTCAGCCTGGAAAAGAGAGGACTTCAGGGCACCTAATTGCAGCCTTCCAGTACCGGAAAGGAGCCTACAAAAAAGATGGAGAGAGACTATATACAAGGGCATGTAGTGACAGGACGAGGGGGAATGGCTTCAAACTGAAAGAGAGTAGGTTTAGATCAGATATTAGGAAGAAATTATTTGGTGAGGCACTGGAACAGTTTACCCAGTGTAGTTGTGGCTTCCCCATCCCTGGAAGTGTTTAAGGCCAGGTTGGATGGGGTTTTGAGCAACCTGGTCTAGTGCCTTAGATTCTGTGATTCTAGAAAACCCCTCTTAATAGTGCTGCTGCAGCTAAATAGGTCCGTCTCCCCTGTCCCCCCACTCTTCTGTCCACCAGTTCAGTAGTCACCAATGAGTTCTTACAGATGCCCCTGCTCCCTAACATGATTCTGTCCGCTCTTCCAGGTTGGAAATATGGCCCCTGGTTGGATAGTTTTGCTCAGAGGTTTGGATTTCAGGGCTCAAGTGAATGGTCCAGATAGTATCAAAGGGTGCCCTTCAAATTCTCCTGGAAAGTATCTCTGTGGTCACTGAGTTAAATGACCGCTTTAAATACACATTTGAATTCTTGAGTCAAATCTTGTCAGATAATGAGGAAATTATGGTTTCTAACAGTAAATTTACTTGGTGGTGTACTCAGGATTTCTTGTGTTCATTGTGGAAGTTACAGAACAGGCATTAAATGAGTATTAGATCATCTAGTATAGTCTTACTCCTTTGGAATAAATTATTCCTTCCAATTTGGTGAACTTGACATTCAAGGCAGGGGCAGGAAGAGGAGACATCCAGAGTACAGATGTCAATTCTCAATTTATATAGAGTTAGTATTTTATTTACCAGAGTTCAAGCCTTTCCAATGTGTTGATTCTCACTTTCATCACGAGTAGGGCTGTGCTTGCCAGCTGCCTGCCCAAATGAGAACTGTGCATTCAATCAACAACAGAACTAGGGGTGCACCTTTACAAATAGTAGAATAGAATAAAAAGGTAAATAGATAGAGATAAGATACTGGAGCTGGCTGATAATATCTTGAGGATCTGTACAGTTGTGTGTTTTCCTTTTCCCTAATATTATGCTGACACTGTATCAAGTATCTGTCCTCAGTGCATAGGAGAATTGGGAGAAAATATTGCATAAGTGGAATATTAGAATTTAGTATTGCCTTGGTCTTTGCAGGTATAATTTGTTGAGGTGAGATTATTCATTGCTTAGTCTATGCCTTTTTGCAGAAGTTTCTTTAGGCCCTTTCACCAAGGATCTCTTTTCTTCTTTTTTGAAAAGACAAATTGGTTCTCTGATGCATGTTTCGTACTTCAAATGATGCAGAATGTGCTAAGACATAAGGAATATATATACCTTGTGACACTGGGAATATCAGAGTTTATACACATGATTTACAATAGGTACTTACAGATGGAATTTCTGGAGCTAAGAGGAAAGATGAGGATGACAGATATGCTGAATAATAAAATGTATTTCATTTCAAAAGAATACAGAAGTGACAATTGCTCATGCATCTTATTTCCTTGTGTGTGGTTTGCAGCAATCTCTCAATGAAGAACTAGGTAAAAATAAATAAGTGAAAAGGAGATATTCTGTGGCTGATATTGGGGCATTGTATTCCAAACCAACATCCATCAGTAAGAGAAGAGGGTAAATATCAAATTGCACCCCTTCACAGCACACTCTAGTTAATTTAGGGATCAGAAAGGGTGTTCTGAAGGGAAACTTTCCTACCATATGGCACTCTGCAAATGAAGCTACATTTTCCTTAAGTTTTCTTTAGTTTGGGTACACTCCAGTTCCAGCCTCTTGTTTTCTCTTTGATCAGTAAAAGAGTTTGTGCTCTCTTAATTACTTCAACAAGATGCTGTCTCTGTGATGAGCAGGATGAGCTGGGGTCCTGTGACTGTGCTGTTGGACCAAAGTGGCACTCGGGTTTTCCTGTGGCTTCCTCAGGCGCTGGAGACATCCAGTGCCCACTTTACAGGAAGTCTAAACTTTCACTTAATACAAGAAACTACAGATGCAGGATCAGGATTACTGCTGTGTTTGCTGAAATCCCCTCCTTTCTCTCAACTAGAGGAGAGCTCATCTTAAAAAATTCAACTTTGTTTTCTAATTTGGTTCACTGGGTAATCTTGATAACTGGAATTATGTTCCTTGTCTAGTAATGATTAACTTTTTATTTTCAATCTGTCTAGCTTCATTTTCCTGACCATATTCTTGAATGATGTTCTCATTAAACAGAATATTTTCAAGATTAAAGACTATCTATTAGTTAGTGATGCCAGCAGTGCCTCAGATTTCATATGGAACTGGAAGTAAAAATAATAATAAATATGTAAGGTTATTCTCAAAATTAAAATATAAGCTGTCATTTTACAAAGGTATACACAGGGAATTCATAAAATCAACTGGTTTCCACAGCTTCATAATACAGTGTTCATATGACTCCACAGTAATTATGTTTTATGAAATCCACCACATCAAACTGTGAACATGTCTTAAATTTCTGCATATTCTATTACCACCTGCAGTTGTTCAAACAGAGAAAGCTAATAAATTATTAGCAGAGGGATTCAGGTAGTAATAGATGGAGAGTGACTGTGGAATTCATGTCTTTCATTACAACAGTACAAAAAAATCTAGTAAAATGATTTTACCAATAACCTACGGCAGAGCTGGGAATTTCCTGGGGTTCATCCATTGTGCAGCAACTGGTTACTGGGGTTGATGATCAGTCCATTCACATGTCTGAACTGGCCAAAAATAATGTGTTTTCAGTCCCTGGATACAGCTATAATTCATATAGAGGCTTTCTGTGCCTCAGGTACTTTTATGTGTAACAGTCTGGTCCTGTCGTTTTAAGTGCTGTATGAGGATGATACGTAGTCTCCAAAATTACCTAGGCTGTCACTTTCAAAGTATTGCCCTTTGCTTCCAGTGACCTTTTTCAGCTGTAAGTAATCCTGAATTTTCGACTTTTACTGTTTATTTTTTTGCCAGTCTGAGCCCTTGTGTTGCCTGCACCGGAGCAACCATTTGGATGGACAAGCAAAGCAACTGTGTACTTTGGTAGGACTGACTTTGCTTCCAGTTGAAATCAATTCCACTAATTCAAATGATGTCTTGTCTTGCCAACACCAGAAGATGTCTTGTTGAAGCTGAAACAGCAGCAGATTATAGTCAGCTGTACTGAGGCAAAATCCATTGCCAGACAGAGTAGCAAAGTGAAGCCTGAATCACCTGTTTTAGGCCTCTTTCATTCTACATACATGTCTGCACAAGTACATACACAGATATGCAAACTATTTCATCAAACACACTCAAAAAAACTTAGAAGCAATTAAAATTGGAATATACTGCCAATGGTATCTCATAATATTAAGCTAAAATGTTAGTTATTTGGAGCTATAGAACATGAGAATATAGATTCTTGTATGAAGATAAAATATAAACTAGCAAAACCAAGTTAATTTAGACAAAATTTTAATTATTCCACTGTCTGCCCTCAAAGAAATGTAGCAAAAAAAAAAAAAAAGGAACACTGAGAAATGTGAAAGAAGTTATAAATGCATTATGCCTGCTGCAGACTTCTTCTTGTTTTTCTCTCTTTCCTATAGACATAATTTAAACTTATAAATTATTTTATAGTCTTCTGAAAAAGGGTCCCAGACAGTGCAGGAATGCTATACGTTTATCTGTGTCAGCAATAAACATTATTCCTTGCAATGAAACCCTTTCATTTTGACTTTGAGCATCTGATTCAGGATCACAGGATACTGATGTTATGGAGGTGGTTTAATCAATCACAAATAACATGGAAGGAGAATGAAGCTTTGTACCTATGTGCTGTTAATTACAAATATCTTGATTTCAATTTATATTTGCATCGTCTTTTATTTGTTTGTCAAACAACACTTAGAAATTGATGTTTAGAAGGCAATAGTTGGCCAGACGAAGGTATTCAATTTGCTTATGTAGCAAAGGGAAAATCTAGCCTCTCTTGGGGACTTTTAAAGGCACTTACTCCATTGATTGTACCAGCCACTTTGACACTTACTACAGTTGTGGTGCTTAAGCAGTGCTTCAGAATATATATGTGAGTTAGAGAGTCTGGATTCCTGCCACCTGCTTGCTTTTCATAACATGCATATAGCTTTTGTTATTTTTTGTTGTAGATAAAAGATATGATCAGAACAGGTACAGATATCCCCAAAATAGCGTTCACCTAAGTCTGACAAGGGAATGCAGAAGCACAGGTACATAGCTGCAATCTTGTTAGCAACAACAATCTTGTTACTGTACATCAGTGTTATTAGTTCCTGAGCTGTGCTTCTGCCTGCAACATACAGGTTTGTCCTGTGCAGTATACAAATACTTAAACTGTCCCTGAAAACAGCCCTTATCGGCTGAACAAATCACCACAATTTGTACAGTAGTTTCTCATTAGCCATAATGAGAAAATGCAGATCTCTATTCAGACTTGGCAATCCCCCTGTCTCCTGTGTGGGAATTTTCATGCTATTCTCGGCAAAAGCAGTGCACTGATTTCCCAATCTCTTTAGAAAAAAACTTCAATATATGCATAAGAAACATGAGAAGAAGATGATGGGATTATAATACTACTGAGATTTTTTAAAACATTAATTTTCTTCCCTTTTCTGTTCTCCATCCTTTTACATTTCCTTTATAAACTCCCTCCTTTAGAGAGCTCAAAAGTCATCAATAATCACCCCATACCTCCTCTTCACAACTACTCTGTCAGGAATGGAAAAGTGTTTTGTATCCATCATTCCACCTCACCAGAGCGGATGTCCTTTGCAATCACTTATATGGAAAGGAAAATTGTTTGCTTGGATTTGTGTTATGCAGTTGAAGCATAGGGATTACACAAATATTGTACAATTTTTACTGGTTGTGTAGTTGTTATAGGCTGAACAATTCTATTTCTCCTACTGTGAGATAACTTGCATTAAAGGTAGGTGTTAAAACTGTCATCTTTTGTGATTTTTTGGCACAGAGGAAACCAAGACTATCCCTCTAGAGGAAGTTGTTGCTCAGTATTAGTCTGCCCTTTGTCATCTATCTGTATAGTGTGCAGATGCATCAGTGTGAGAGCTGATGCAGATGCTTTATTCTGTATCTTACAAGAGTGAGTAAAGTCAGATGGCTACTGTGTAGAGGATATGATCTGACTATAATCTCCATCATTTGGTCTGTTGTGGTACCTTGATATCTTCAGAACTTTAACTTCCTAATAGGAATATTTGAACTGAATCTGATAAGATAGGGACCTGGGTTCTTGATGTTGAATTTGATGCTGTTGCACTAATAAAAGCAGTAATACTCAGCAGAGCATCAATACTAATTATTTTCCAATATCAACACATAGCATTATCTGTAGTTGAAAACCACATTGCCTTTGGTTTCTCATATTACAAGGACCTGCTTGCTGCTGAGGATTTGGCTAGTTTATGTTTCTCCTGGTCTTTCTCTTGGTGTCAGCCTTCAGCAGATGCCTGAAATAGAAGAGGTATAATACAGAACTGTGGGTAATCCTCACAGTTGTCTGCAGCTTAAGAGTGGATCCACTCTCCAGCCCCTTTGAGCAGAATTTTCTAAGTTGGAAAACAGAGACTGTCATAGCAAAAAGCTATAAAAAAAATGTGACTAAATATATAGGTACAGGGGGTAATAAAAAAAAACCTGTTTGCATTGCATTTTCTGTTTCATATTTAAGTCAATTTGCCAGTCAAAAAGACTTTAACTTAAATTTTTCCGATTTCCACCCTTTCCTTTAGAATATAGACAACAGGTACAAAATTTCAGTGTTGCAAGAAGATTATTATTTCTGCTGCACTCCCAAGACATTGATATTTTTAGTACAAATCAGTGTGATGTCTTAAACATTCATGATAAAGCAGCACCAAGATTTGAACTGTGTATAGAAGGTAAGTACTGATGCTTTGTAATATATATATGTATGTGGCATTGGTTTTTAGACCTTTACATATCTGTCTCAGAAGTGGTTGATTGCAATGGAATATGGGAGTTGTGTTGCTCTCTGTTATTTCAAGCAACAAAAATTCTGAAAACAAAAGGAATTTTAACTCTTGTGTTTGATTTGCCTTGTCACCTTAGAAGATTAGATCATTAACCTTGGTGAAATATTTCATGACAGCAGTTCACATTCAAAAATAGTCTGGTATATTTTTTGAATCCTTGTCAGAGCATTTTGAGGCAGGACATATTTAGGCAGAGTTTGAGCTTCACAATCAAGTGTAAGTATCCCATTAGTGCTCATTGTTCTCTGATAGCTCGCTGACTTGACCACCCATTTTACAATTAGGAGGATTTTTAAAAGACTGGCCTCCACGAGAAGATGTGGCAGGTTCTTTGTAGCCTGTCAGGGTTGCCTTGCTTTGGAAAAAGATTGAGATGAATTGTTTTCTCTGTGAGCCTATTTTTTCTGGGAAGTGTGGCAGTGCATACTACAGCATTATTGTAGCATGTCAGAATCTTTTTAAAAAAAAGTTATACAAGAGTCTGTAAGAATTTCTTTTTAGCCTCTATTTCCAAACACAACCCCCTTTCTTTCAGGGTTCTTTTAATTCCTGTACACTCTTTTTATCTCTACCCTACTGAGTTATGCATCACCATATAGTAATAAGTAGCAACGTCCTGTTACTCCCTTAGCCTCTGTAAACTCATGATCTGCGACATGTCTCTCCCATGTTGTTTCAAACAAGAAAGCCAGGCTTGTACTGGCATCTATGCTAGAGTGAGGAGTGTATAACAGTATTATATCTGGCAAGTCATATGGATGCCTTGTTTGATAACATCAATCATTGGCTTTGCAGCTGAGACTTTTTAATGATAGTACTAAGCACATTCCAGGAATCTGACTGAAACAGAAAAGGCTGGACCCAAAAGGTGCTTGTCAAAATCTAAATGTGTCTCAAGCAGAATTCAAAAGCCAAGGCACAAAGTTGTGATGTGGAAACTGCTGTTCATCTGCTTCCTAACCTTGCAAGGGCAGTATGAGTGCTTCTCTCTCTGATGGCAAAATTTCTTGGACACCTGGAATCTGACTTC
This sequence comes from Corapipo altera, assembly GCF_003945725.1. Lineage (NCBI taxonomy): Eukaryota > Metazoa > Chordata > Aves > Passeriformes > Pipridae > Corapipo > Corapipo altera. The sequence continues at coordinate 38,150,907 of NW_020884872.1, forward strand.
TATGATTCTTGATGTGGTCATATAGCTTGCACTGAAGCCCCATTTGGATTCAAAAGCTTCCTCTCCTTTGCCCTCCCCAGCACTGCTAATGTGAACTGGACACACTGAACACAATGTGTTGATGGTTACTGCTGCTGTTCAAAACAGCATTGGAGAAATTTGAAACAAAAACTGTTTTCTTGATGCCTCAAGACCCAAGCTCCTTATGGTTAGAGGGTACTAGATATGGGAGGGTGGCATTGTTCAAAAAATGAGCCCAAGCTACCAAGCTTCTCTTATAGCTTGCACCACAGAAGTAATCATAGGGATGAGAAGGACGAAACTGTATCAATCTGGTATAGGACAGACAACATGAGAGTGTGTAGAGAAGGTTAGGGACCGTACCAAGGGGTCCAGGAAGAAAAAGGCAGCTGGTGGTAGTGGGACGGTGTTGGAGACAGAAGAAGAACACTTTGCAGTGAGGCATGCCAGGTGAAGTGCTCAGGCAGCAAGTAGCAAATGTTGGTACAGTTTCCTAATGAGCCAAACCTTCCAACTTCCAGGAGATTGCCCAGTACCACTTGATAGGTATGGCTCACTAAGGAAGAGGGAAATTTCTCTGCTTTTTGACTTCCTATCTCCATGTAAAGCAAGTTCACTACTATATGAGAAGTAGCTACTGTGGTCCCTCATTGAGCTGAGAAATGCTTATCTGATGTTATTAAAATGAATCTTTGGATTGGGAACTGGCATTTGTGCTCTCTCAGGTGTGTATTGCAGCTAGAAAATACAGCATTTATAGTTTTTAGGTGACATTTCCTGGTATGAGGGGGAGTAACTGTCATAGGTGAAAAACTGGATTGAACTATGAATGCCATGAGGTGGCAGATAATTGGATGCATGCATGCATGCGTGTAGGTGAGTGTCCCAAGTTGAGCTGCTGAATTGAGCAGAAGACTGCTGCTTGCTAGCTGCAATCAGCACAAGTTGCTTGTAAACTCTGATAACACCTGAACTAAACAGAAGTGTAATGTTCTCAGTTCTCCACCTAAGAGAGACATGAACCAGAAACAGCAACGGGGTGTCCGATCACACACTGTGCTTCTGCATGTAGCCTATTTAGGTCAGGAAAGCTGGGGGCTTGGGGTGCTGGAAAGAAGAGCTGATGTCAATAAGAAGGGTTTCTGAAAGGAAGAAACAGTCTTTGAAAAAAAAAGAATGGAGCCTGGAAAGATGAAGGTGAAGAACTTGGTGGGAAGAAAGGTCTTGGAAGTGATCCTGGAGACCAAAGATCTCACTAAGACCTAAGTGGAGATGAATGCCAGGGGACACCTGGGGACCTTACCTTGTAACAACCAACATGGGTCAGGGTAAGCAGCGACATGGTGGGAACTAACTTGACTTTCTACCTGACTAGTCGAACAGCAATATTCACACTGGAAAGGGGTGGCAAGATCTGGTAACTATAGCACTGGAGGCAGTGGAAGTGCAATTGCCTCATAATCAGGTAGAGTAAAACTCGTCTCACTGGTTGTTAAGCAAACCTCAGCACACAAATCCTCTGGAGGATGTTGTTCACTGTCTTTGCCCGTGGCACTCTGAATCATGGATCCTGTGATTACTGGGGTCCCAGTGACTTGGCGCAGCCTTGCAATTGCAAATCTACCTTCCCTTAGGGAGCAGGAATTTCTGAAGCTGGAAAGATTTTCTACCACATCCATTTTGCCTCTGTCATGCATTAGCAAATCCTACAGCTATTTCAGGCCAGGAACTCATATAAAGTTAGCATTTTCTACTAAAACTGGGGCTTTGGAAGGGCTTATAATTATCTAACTGAATGATGCGACCTGAACTTTTGTAAGACAGATGGTTTTAAATATAAAAATACCCTTCCTGTAGATACATAATATAATTTTGACTTATTTCTCCTCTCCTCTCCTGTGAGTGACAGTATTTAAGACTTGCAGATACCTCAGTACAACTACAGCATGGTATTCTCATTTTCTTCATTTGTCTTTCCTTCCATCTTGTTTTTTTATCTTTTTTTTCACTGATGTACTATCTGGTCAGGTCTTCCCTTTCCGTAACTGCTCAGAAGGCTTTTACGAGTGCAAGTTCATTGCCATGGAAGAGTCTGTGAAATACTTCCAATGTCCATATACACTCTCTGCAAGGATTTATAAACAGAAAAACTCGGTGTACCATCAAAGAAGGAAAGGTATTAAATTTCTTTAGTTATGGAAAATCACTAGTAACAAATTTGGCTTAGATATAGTAATGTCATTGCTGCTTTTCAGGTTATTCCATTTGATTTGAAATTTAGATTTCCTGATAGACATGCATCTGGTAGAAGTCACAAAACCAGTAAAACCACTGGACTGATGCTGGGGTATAGGTAATGAGAAGTGTTTTTGTATCGAAATGAGAACAGAAATAGGCCATATGGGACACTGCTAGTAACACCACTGGAGGTACTTCTGGCATGAGAAGTGTACATGTGCTAGAATTAGGTCATGCTCCCTGTCCAGTTTCTAGCACAAAATTGTCTGACTCTGGCACTTGCCCCAGTGCACCTGAGGGAGAGTGATCTGGCCTGGCATCTGTCATCGGTTTTGAATCTTAAAATGGAGATTTATGATAGTCTGTGGAAAAATCAGTGCCTCAAGCAGATCTGCCATGGCCTGCATTACCTTTCCTGAGGGTGTCTGTGATTTTTGACAAAACCTTGGTTGTTAGTAAGGAAAACAGGAAACTAGAAGGCTTTTATTTGAAAGAAAAAAAAAATCTTACAGGGTTACTCTAAGCTGAACATTATGAGAAGATATGTCTCTATAAAGATGAAGGGTGCACAAGCTGGGTATTCTAGCTCTGAAAGGCACAGACCTTAGAGACTTTTTCACTTTTTCTCAGCAGCATAGACCACAGATCACCAGTTGAAATCATCTTGGTGCTTCTAACTGACTAGTTACTTTCCATTGCAAAAGTCTTATTTACCATCTATATGTCAAACTCTCCTGTTCTCTACATATAACAAGTGACTTAGTCTCTTTGTAGGTTGAATTGCTTATGTCTGTGTTAGTCAATAAAATGAACCAGGAGATGGCCTCTGGCCCTGAAGCTGGCTCATTCAGCTTGCCATTATCCTTGAGATGATGCTCTTCCTTTTTAAAACAAGGCTACACAGACCTAGCTAAAACCTTATAAGAAACAGCTGTAATGTTTTAATACTCTGAAGGACCATTTGCCAATGCTCAGACATGTGTATTTGTGCCCAACAGGTAGATGTTAATCTAAGCAAAGTCTCTGGGTCTTTTCTAGAGGTGTTCATTAACCAGCTAAAGCATAAAATCTGCCTAGTGAGCTGTGTTTGTCCTGTATTAGGGATATGGAGGATACCAGTACAATCTAAACGTAAGGGTAAGTGGGCAGACCCAAGCTGTAATAAACCACAGGTACAATGTAGGGTATGTATGTGGCATGGCACTAGACCTGCTTGATATCCTGCATCCTCTGCCAGTATGCTGGATTGGGATTTGAATATTAGATCCTGGGATTACCATGGTGGATAAAATTCATGCTGGTGGGCAAGGCAAATATTGTGTGTTTCTTATGTGAAGAGGCTTCTCCCTGAGTTCTGTTACTAGTGCTTTCATCTAGAATTAATCAGATTTTAATGGTTTAAGTGCACAAAGGTTGATGTAAGCATTATAAATATTTCAACACTTTTTTCTTTTGTTCCTGCAGTGTAACATGACATTTATACTCTTTATTGCCCAACTGATCCTATGCCTTGCAAAACTGCACAATCCTTAATAATAGAAAGTCCTTGTAGGCCTAATGTCAATGATGCAGGTGAAGAAACACTGTCTTTTTGATCACAAAAGGAAGCTGTGCAGTGGAACACCACAACTATTTTGGATTTTAGTGTTATGGGTCACATAATGTTGGATATTTAACAATGAATGGATAACACAGTAAAATATTACACCCCTTTAAGATGATTAAATGACTGCCTTCTTTGATTGATGAACAGCTTAATGTTAGAAATAACTTAGGAGGCTTTTTTATGTCAGCCTGCTTGTAGAGAGAGTGTGGCAGTGTTTTAAGTAGTGCAGTATGTTCTGCGAGTTTGGTGCAGTGCAGCAAGCTTGTATAATATTAGCATCATCTTGATGTTACATTTGGATCTTAACTTAGAGAAATGGAAAATATCCAGTGTTTTGCCTGCTTTTCTGTGTCTTTACCCCTAGTCTTCTTTCCTTAAAAATAGAATTGTAGCTCAGCAAATAAGTTCCAGTACAATGTTGCTACCAGCCAGCCCACCATTTCCTGTGGATGATTTTTGTCTAGATGGTTAAAGATTCTTGAGCAAAATTTATGCTAACTCTGGGAAGTCATGGGTCTAAGTTGTTTTTTAGCCCCACGTAAGTAGGAACAACGTTAGGATGCTTCTATGCTTTTCTCAGTGCAGTGTCCTTAAAAAACAGTTTTAGAGTCAGATCCATTCATTGTCAAGTATTATCAAAAGCACCAGAGCCGGTAGTTCTTGCAGTACTAATATTTTATGCTTTCTTTTCTCTGAAATCTTTGAAAACATCCGTGTAACGCATTTTCCTTTAGTTATCAGGTTTGCTATCTTCTCACATGCATTTATTTCAGTGTACTGGGACTCCACAACCAGATTCCTGAATTCCAGAAGGTGAAGCTCTCTTAAATGAGCTGAAGTCTTTAGCTACTGTCTTTACAATTTTTCCTGCAGTAAAGGTGTGTTTTTCCAGGCCTTTTTCTGAAGATCTGCTTAGTCTCATAGTAATCTTTTCTGCTTACTCATAAAGGGCCAATCTAATTTAGAAGGCTGCTTCTTATGAAAGACAACCTTTTTATCTGCCAATTTTGCCCTAATTTTTTCAGAATGAAGTCATCTTTTTCACAACTGAGGACTAAAAATGACAAATCGTTTAATTTATTTGTCCAGGCAGAATAAAGCATTTTTTTTTTTAATTGGGCTTATTTTAGGATAAACGCACCTAAACTACAGTCAGCAGTCACCTTTCCTATTTTCTCAGTTCCTCACCATGATCATTAATTAAACTGTATCTTTTCAACGTAAATACACTGCAACAAAATAAAAGTGTTTTATGGCCATAACTCTCATGGGTGTTGTTGCTAGGCTGTTTATGCATACTGTGATTATTCTGCAGCTCTTAGGAGGGGTAACAGTGATGCAGTAATTCATAATTTCATAAAGTATAATGTACCAATCATAAGATTCAAATGCTTTTCAATAATAAAATTTTAGAGGGTTTTTTTTTTTTGCAATGTATCTCTCCTTAAGTCTTTCCTAATGCCAAAAGAATAACAGGAAAAAGAGAAATGGGTCAGGTAGGAACTTTCTGGTATTTTGAATACATTTCTATCTGGTATTTTTTATATGCCGTTACATATTTTCAATTACTGTCAGCCTCCTTTCTCCTTTTTCTTCTATTTTCTCTTTATTTTTTAAATTTATTTTAGTATTTTAAATCCTAATCTCCTTCTTTCAGTTTCCTGAACCTAACTACAACCTGCAGAAGAAGAAATTTCTGACTCAGTTAATTTTGTATAGTTTCTGCTAAAGGAAGTTCATTCTTAAATGATTCCTATAAATTAGCTTTCCAACAGAAAATGAGTCTTGGTGTTGGATGCTGCACCAAAATCTGATGATGTAAAGACATCTGGGCTAAGGCAGAAAAGAGATTTAAAGCTGACTTTTTTCTTCTGAACTCATTCTGCTCTCCCACACACATACATGCACAATTTCTCTCCTCTGCCTCCTAGTACATTTGCCACCCCACTTCTTTCTTACTCTTTTTTTTTTTTCTCCCTCAATAAATGTCTAAAAACTGGAATTAGAGAACAGTTATATTCATGTTGCATTTAATTTAAAGGGAAGCTCTGAGTGCCCTGCCCGGGGAGCATAGATCAGCATTTCTCAAAGGACTTGGCATGCAGTGGTAAAGCAGAAAAAAATACATTGAAATACCACTCAAACCTCTATTCTCTTTTTTGATAAATTATTCTCAACGTTTTAATTTAATTTAATTTTTTTGTTTTTCTTTTTTTTTTTTTTTTTAAATATGCCTCATTTTTCTAGTATTTTTAACACTGAGTGTAAAGGATGATGAATTTAAGGACAGCTGCTGCCCAGATGGTCTCTCAGCTCTACTAACAAAGACACTTTTTTCTCAACAGTGCCTGGACATATTCACCACAGGATGAAAGCTGAACACTTTCTTTAACTAAGATGATACAGGACCACAGTGAACATAAGGAGTTTTTATACCTCCCAGATAGAATAACAGATCAAAGGACAGATTAGGGTGGAGCCTGGAAGTCTTAAAATATTTTTAAAACTACCAGAGTCTGGTCTTCACCAGTGCTTCATCTCAGAGTTAGTTACCACAAAAATACAGCGTGGGTTTGTGCTGAAAAAAAAGGTGTGTGAAAGAAATGGAATCTGTCTGATATTCAGAAAACTTTGAAATGTTAGCAGCCATGAATACAAAGGCTTGAGAAGACCTGGTAACCATTCTAATGACTTTTTCCTCAGAATGCCACTTTTGAAGGTATTGTCCTTGTTTATCGAAAAAGAAGGAACTACCTGATGCAGTTGCAACCCCCAAAAGTGTGAGATAAGTGCAACTTACATTACATGGCTGCTCAGAAAGATTATGTTAGAGGTTTAGAAAGAAAGTTTTAAAAATGCCATTAAGATCTGTTTCTAATTAATTGCAATTTCCAGTGGTTGAATTCTCCTGTTTCTCAACCTTTGCATTTCTCATTAGCACTATTTTGTTTCTTTTTCTCCTCAAACCCTCTTATGAAATATCATCCTCTGCAGGAATAGCAATTTTTTTCTGTTTTACTTAAAGGAATGAACTTTAGGAATACTTCTGCATTTCTAAATATCTTCTTTGTCCACTTTTACATTGTTGCTTTCAAGGTTTAAAAGTCTTTGTATCTGCTGCCCTTTTTTTGTGGTTATCTCTCTCCGTGGTACACAGGAAAAAATTAAACAGTCCGTGATAGTAGATCATGGCAGACAGCACAAGACGATTGTTAAGAAAAAACAATCTTTACTACGATCTAAGAAATCAAGTGTGTGATAGAAAGACTAAATGATTGCATGACCTTATTATCATTACTCTCCTCCATGTTCTCCTCTGGGTCAAACACATTAGTAGTATTTTTTTACAAATAAGGCTTCAGGTCTCCTAAATAAAGTTCATCTTTCCTTTTGTTCAGCATTAAGTTAAACATGGCTAGAGATTTGGGAACTTCAGGAGATTATACCTCCAATATTTTATGATACCCATTCTTCAATTTCTTTCTGAGAGAAAAATGCGTCTCCAATTATAAGGGACTCAGATTTTTTTGTTCATTTATCCTGTGATCAATTGGAAGACTCGATCTATCAAACCTTTGTAGAAACGCATGAGGAAATTTAAGCATTGAATAAACCTCCTTCTTCTCGTAAAATGCAGCCTGAGAAGAATATTTTGGATAAAAAGCTACAAAACTTTAATGAAAAGAGACTTTCTTCTCTCATTTTGCACTGAAGTGTGACAGTGTTGTGAAACAAAGGGACAGGACAACTCTATCTAGTAAAATCTGGATTTTTCTTTCTTCATTAGCATCCAGTCTCAGCAGGCCATGTGCAAGAGTGTGGGGAGATAATTTGTACTCTGGTGCAGATTTGTGCTGAGTCACTAAGAAGATGCTGGAATAAAAGTGTCAAATCAGTAGCAAAATGGCCACCCCAAAGGTTATGGATTGAATGTAAGTTTTATAGGAGAACTGGGGTGAAAGACTGCTACGAAACATCTCTCTCATTTCCAAAACTGGGACTACAGTTTGAATGCTGAGCGACCACAATGAAACAAGGGAGATAGTAAATTCTGAAGAAACGACAAATGTTAGTGCCCCAAATTTGAATTCTGATTTATATTTTTGTTTTTATTTTGGCTGTGAGTTCTTTGTCTTCCCCAAATCACCCCACCATTTGAAATTGAGTAGTTTATATTTAATTTGGAGTAAATATGGTATTAGGTATTGTATAATTAGACCTAAGCAGTAATTTAAGATTACTATAAAACAGCCTAAATTTGTTCTTTAAATTTATGAACAGATTAATTAAATATGAAATTATAAATAAAAATAAAAAAATCCCAGATTAGCTGTAGGTAGATTACATAGGTGGATGCAACCTTTATAGGATGCAGAATCTCAGGTCTGTTGAATGTGAGTGATGAAAGAAAGAACATGTGAAATTATTTAAGTCTACATTTTGATATTATAAAAATATTTTTCATCAATCTGTTTATATTTATATTCAGTGCTATCATGGTAATATCACACTGGTGAGTAAAAGTACGAAAAGGGAAGCTTTACTTTTTCAAAAGTGAGTAGGAGAGCAGTTTGCATGCATCTGCAGAGACAGCAGTAAGACTTGCTGAAGTTTGTGCAGAAGAAATTTCTCAATTGCTTAGAAATGACTGTCAGATATAGGGTAGCATGCAAATCAAGTAGATCACAAATGCGACCCTATCATAGATCAATAACAGAATTCTTGAAACTTTTGCAGTACTAACATTATGAAATAAGAAAATACAATATGTGATGAAGATTTTGGAGAAAGTATGTTAGTTTACTACATATTATGCATAATCATTCATACAGGTCACTTAACTATAGCGAAAAATTAGTATGACTGTTTGCCACACAGTAGGATTTCCTTCTTGTTTTCAACTCCAAAAGGTTCAGAACTGTGTATATTCAATGAAATTACCTCAGATCTCTGGTACTCTCTTAAGCCTACAGTCAAAAGTGTATAAAAATATTTTCCAAGTGGTTTAAGTTGCTTTCTACTTTGTATGAAGGCAGAAATTTTAAAGTCCTTTTATGGAAGACATGGATGAAGAAATGTTGTCAATGACATAATACTAATTTCTATTTCTGTCACAGTATATTTAAAGATTTTATGAAGGAATTTGAAAGCTATAAAAAATATTTTATAGGTGACAAAATTTATGACATAATATAGGTGCCTGGAGGGTTAATTATAGTAAGTCATTCCTGAAAAAAAAAATCTGGTAAACAGTTATTTTTTCACTAGAAACATATCATGAAGCAGAAAGACACAAAGACTTTAACTCTGCAGTGTATTAGCAAGTAAATATCTGTCTTCAAACTGTAATTTCAACAATAAAATTTACCTTAACTTGATTTAGCCATTTGCTCTTGTCTTGATTTCTTAATCATTCTGAAATCATGATGTTCAGTCCTGCCTCAAACACAGCAGTGGAAAGACTATGTTGTCTAAAGAGATGTGGACAGATTGCAGAACCTTCTGCATATTGATTCTGTTAAGCCTGAGCTCCTAATTAAAGTTCAGTTTTCCATATCCAGATTTCTGTGAATGAAGAAAGATGTATTAAAGTAAATTAAAACTGATAAGTGCTAGTTTAAATAATAAATTCATTTTTTTAATGATTGAACAATAAATTTGGAGGCTGTAGAACTTTACATCTTGAGGAAAATATGTGTTATATGGTATTTTTAAGATCCTATTTTATGTCATTGTCTTTTTTCCACCCAAGAAATATTTTACCTCCAATTTGACCTTATTATAAAAATAAGAAGTAGTGATAAATTATTATACCGCGTAAAATCAATGGGTAAATCTTCCTCAGGCTTGAATAGCTGCAATAAACGTCTACTGGCAAAACCAGAAACTGATACTTAAAAGTAAAATACATCAAGTTGTTTGTTTTTTGTTTTTGTTTTTGTTTTTGTTTTAATCTAGTACAAATAAAACTAGATCCTGAACTGAAGGAACCCATCAGATATACAGCATATTGTTAATTGCAAAAGGAAATAAATAATCTCTTTTTAATGATAAATCCTAATTTGTTTCATAGCAATTTAAAAACAGGGAATGTAAATGTTGTTTGTACAAATAAAAGCCTTCTTTGAAAGGGTGTGTCTTTGGGATGACATCATGCTAAAATACATGGGGTTTTTTTGTAAGCTGACTCATTTGACTTCTATGATTTTATTAACTGATTAATTATTTCTTTATACAATTTTCTTCTAAAGAGATTTGGTGCTCATTTGTTTCTTGTAGCATTACTGTTTAATTAGGCAATCAACTTTGTGTCTACCTGCTGGTAGGAAAAAGTCCCACTGTTAGGGTATAATCCACGTTTTTCTGTGTAGAATATAATAAATTTCTCAGATAAAGAATTATTTAAATTGGCAATCCTTCTAAGACTTGTAAACTCCTTGAAAGTTTAATATTTAAGTTTGATCAGATTTTTCTTCCTTTTCTCAAGTCAAGTAATGTCTCTTATCATTTAAAATTCGTACTGTAATCCCTGAGATCACTTGCAGGATAAAGTAGTGCTTATTCTCCAAAGAATGTGAAATTTCTCTACACAATGTCATTTGGAAGGTGTAGCATGTAAAATCAGCAAATTTCTTCAAAAGAGAAGAACTTTAAACTTGTCTGCAGCATATTTCAACAATTTAGGGATTTCTAGGGCAACATATGGACTCAATTCTAAAGTTATGGACCTCTCGTAAAAAAATAAGTCCTCGTAACATTTTTTCTGTGTTGAGAAATCTGCAGAAACATTAATGAGAGCAGAATACAGTCCAGAGTAACTCATTTTAGTTCCACAATGTGGAAGAAATCAAAGCTATCGAACATTTCCAAACCCTGGGTCTCAAATAGTTTTATGCCTCTTTTTCTTCACTTGCAAAGTAAGGGAATCATAACTGTGCAATGTTCAAAGGCTTGAAACTTTATAAGCAATGAAAAGACACCCAAACCCTCTTTAATATACTTCATTAAAAATATAAAATACATCTCAAACATAACTAATATTTTACAGTGAAAATAATATGATTTTTTCTTTTGGTAACTTCTTTCTACCCTTCTTTTTTATGTGGTATTTTCAAGATTTTTATAATGAACATGAAGAATACATATTTTTTATAATTTTATAAATAAAACTCCTAATTTTGATGAATTATCTTGATTTCAAAATTTAAAGGAAAAAAACCTCCAAATTACTGAAAAACTATTTATAAAGTAAGGAGTAATTGTGCTCATCATCATCATCATCGTGGCTGGGCTTCGCGAACGAAGATTTGGTAAGGGCTTTACCCACGTTTGTTACAAGCGCCCTGGTGTCTAAAAAAGTCAATATGAGACAGGCATGTTCAGTTGCAAAAGGCACAGCAGAAAGACTCCTTAGGTGGTAAATTCTGCAAGGCATGAATCTTTCTGAGTGGTCTTTTCTCCTCAAGGGTGATCCTGCGTGCATTCTCAAAAGCATCAGCAGTGTTATAGATGGTGTGTCTCCAGACCTCCCTGTTGGAGGCCAGAGTAGACCAGTTATGTTGATCAATATGGCCAAGGCTGAGATGTTGTTTCAGGGAGTCCTTGTATCTCCTCTTTGGGGCTCCTCTCTCACGGCAGCTGGTGGCAAGTTCACCATAAAGCAAGATCTTAGGGAGGCGATGGTCCTTCATCCTGGAGACGTGTCCTGCCCAGCGCAGCTGTGTTCTCAGCAACATGGCCTCAATACTTGTGACTGCTGCTTTTTCTAGAACAGATGTATTGTTTACATAATCTGACCGGTGGATGTTTAGGATTGTACGGAGACAGTGTTGATGGAAGCGTTCTAGGAGATGCAGGCGGTGACGGTAGATGACCCATGATTCAGATCCATATAAGAGAGTAGACAGCACTATGGCTCTGTAAACACTGATCTTTGTACTTTTCTTCAGGTGTTTATTTCGCCAAACTCTTTTATGAAGCTTTAATCATGAAGTGGACTCCTGAGAGATGCTTTCCGGTTCTGAGTTTACCTGACCAAAAGAGTATGTAACTGGCACCACATTCTCTAAGTCTGCGTTCCTTGTGGAGACAAACTTCACTGAGAGCAGCAATGTCAATGTGGAGACGTGACAGTTCATGGGCAATTAGGGCAGACCGACGCTCAGGACGTCCGCTATCCGCAGAATCGAGCATGGTTCTGATGTTCCAGCAAGCTAGAGTTAATTTGGGTACACCTTTGGAGGCAGGTGTATACGCCTTTGTCTTTTGATCTTTGTGTGACTGCATTTGTAGATGTCACTACAGGGATTTGCAAATGTGGGTAAGGCCCTTGATACTTTATTACTAATTTGCTATGGTACTTCTCGCTTCAGGAACTGCCACTGTTTGTAGCAGGAGAGGAGCAAGGAGCTTTCACTGTTCTTGCATTTAACTTATTTTTTCAATTAAGGATTAAAAAAAATGACAATAATTTAAAAAGAAGTTGTTCATACAATTAGTCATCCCATTGAAATGTGTTCTTCCCTTTTTATTTGTTTGATACTTCAGTAATATTTGTCAGCTTTGCAAAGCTTAAATCTCCCCACAATATGTTTCAGTTATTGGCCTAATTAATGTACAGCTTTACATGATTGAGTGATCAGTGCAAATTAGATACCAACAGGGGCTATTGATCTAATGTGCAGACAATCCCCAAAACTAGATCTCCAAAGTTTTTTAATGAATTCAGAGTGTGGAGTTAGCACCACATAACACTGCGTGGCTGAGCTCTGGGGTTAAAAATAATTCTCCTGCAGTTAAGAAACGTAGAGACGACTTGAGTGCATCCAGCACACTTCATGGTGTCTCCCTCCCATGAATGAATGGATCAGCAGAAGGAAGATGAAAAGTGATGTCAGTCCGTGCTGTTATGTCATTACAAAAGTTAAAATGACACTTTGAGGTGAACCAACCCTTTCTTTGGGAAAGCTCAGTCTCTGTGTGATACTCATTTTACTGGAAAGGGGAAGTAACATTAAATTTTCATATTTGTAACAAATGAAAAATTAGTATATTTCTATAGAAAAAAAATCTCAGTTTCTGTAATTATTTGGTGGAAAATTACCTTAAAAGTGCAAGTGTTGATGACTAGAACTCATCAGGTGGCTGAGCCAAGGGGATTTGCAAAGCCAAAACCAAAACCAAGTGTATCCCTTGGGTCTGCTTAGTTTCTTCCTATGACTTATTTTCAGAAATACAAGGCCTGATACCATTGGATTAAGGTCAGGAGCATGCCTGTTACTAAAATTTAGGGATGAGGGATATGAAAACACTCTTTAAAATGCATGCAAGAATGCCAGTTTGGGTTTTCTCTGCGACATCTGCCTATGATGATCTATTTTAAGAATAGCTAGGCTGTGTGGCATATAAGTGTGGTTTGCCTTGTTAAAAGCTTCACAGTTTAAGCACTTGTTTGAGTTGCTTACTTTACGAGCTTACAATAGTTCTGTAGAAACTTCTTCCCTGACTTCCAAGTTTATTCCATTGTAAGCCATATCTGACACCCACAGATGAAACGTGACACAGGTCACCAAGCCCACCCTTACCCAGGTAATACCTGGGCCACCAAGTTTTTGCTGGTGTCTGAAAGCATGAATGATACTAGCGGTTTTTTTCTCTGATGTTGGATGACAGGTGTAATGAAGTCCCATTTGCTGGAAGATTTTCTTGGTGTCTGAAGCCAAAATAATTCTTTGTACAACTTCAGAGTGAGCAAGTGCGCACTTTAAAGCACAGACATAGGGTTGTTAGCTGCTGTCTTTCATTTTTTGTCCCTCTGTACACCTTCACAAAGCAGAACAAAAGGGCATGTATTGGATGAAGCTTCTCACGATTTCCATTTATTTGTTTATTCATTTTTCCTCCATTCATTCACATATTTTTAGAAGACACTATTCATTTCATTTGTGCATAGCAGATAAAATTAATTAGTGCACTGCAGATAATAGCACTTAAAGGTCATCCTCTGAATTGTGTTTCACTTTGGTATCTTTTTCATGCTTTGAAGATAATGGTTTGATGTTGTTTATACACTGTGGAGTGCATTTCTATCCCTTGGGAACATACTGAGAAAAAAATAATAGTAGCAGAATGGTACAACATAGCTGTTCTGCAGTGTTTGTCACTGCTTTAAATGTCTCAGCTGCTTAAAGCAGTGCCTCATGACAGTGCAGAGGTTCCTCAGTCCATAACATGAAGGTATCGATCTGAAGACACTGAAATAGATGTATCCATGTGTCAGAAAAGGCATGTGTTGAGTGGAGGTTATTAAATTATTCCAAGTGGTTTGTTGCTGTGGTGCATTTCCGCAACATCCTTCCTGCTTATCCCCCTCACACCAGTGCTGGGTTAGGCAAGTCAGTTTAAAATGGGTCTGGCATCATAAAAAGGCATTTTGTTCATTGAATATTTCCCCCTATAAATAGTGTGGGAGTATAAATGAGGTTGCTTGGGAAAAATGTGTTAGATTTCATCAGTACTCATGTAGAATTTTTTTTCTGTGGACGAGTGCCACGAGTTTACTAATGGTCACAGAGCATATTATTCAGCTTCTCCACCTTGAACGGGGTGACAAACGTGTCTCATCATCAGTGAAGATGCAGGCAGCAAGCAGCAAGTGTTCAGGACCTACTTTGGAAGAGATATGTGCAGGGTCAGGTTTAATTGTCGCCTCATGGAGTTAGTTGGACCACATCATCATGTTTAATCAGACCATGGGCCCATATGGGTCATGTGCTGGAGGCAGTCTGATATGACAAAGCTTTGGGGCCAGGGGAGGTGTGTACATGTGCCCATGCACACACCTGGCTTTGGTGTGTCTCTGTTGCTTTTCCCTTTACCTGCAAAGCAACTGGGAAGCAACGAGTTGCCAAGACTGTAGAAATGAAGAGAGGAGAAGATGATGAGTGAAGAGTGATATGAGGAAGTCAGGGGTTGGAGCTTGATAAGGGCTTACACTCTGTTCCTGAAAACTAGCCCCTGAAGTCTGTTAAAGGAGAGAGATGATGCTGCTAAGAGGTGATCGTACAGGCTTAGACAAGTATTAGTTGGGTGGATGCAAAGAAGATGAGAGGAAGGTGGTCCCATTACAGCTTATCTTCTCATGGTAAGCAATCTGTAGAGTTAAAGTAATTTCTGATCTGTGAAATGGCAAAAAAATCCTAATTTTAAGGATACTGTTTTTCAAATAAAATCAAGAGTATATATTTTAAGTCATCTGGGAGACATGGTAGCTTAGTATGGTAATGGTGTTTGAAAATTTCTCCTTGTAGATAATGCTTAATTCAGTATGTTCAATGCTGTCCAAAAATGTAAGTAATTTATGCAATATCTTATTGGAACTGCATTGATTCCCATGCAGTTTTCACTAGAAAGATGCCTACTTAATCTTTCATTAATTAGCAATTAATGTTCTAAGTATAGGGCAGAGAAAGAACCAGAGTCCTAACAGTAGTTATGGCTACAGTATACTGGTGGATTACTGTGAAAGGCATCTGTTTATTGCCATGTAGCTATGAAGAATATGACAATCTTTTTCTCAAGTGCACAGTCATCCTTCACAGAAACTCCTGGTATACCAACCCAGCTTTCAAATGAGGTGGCTTGTGAACAAGGTCCCTGTATAGAAACTTAAAGAGAAGAAAGCAGCATTTACTGCTCTAACTTCAGCTGTTGTTGGTGATGGGATAGGTTTTTTCTAGGAATGTATAACCTATTGTCATGGTTTAAGCTCAGCTGGCAACTAAGCATCACAGAGCCACTCACTCACTCAACCCCTCCCCCCTCCACTCCCTACCCCAGTGGAATGGACATGAGAATCAAAAGTAAAACTTGTAGGTTGAGATAAGAAGAGTTTAATAATTGAAAACATGGTAAAGTACAATAATAATAGTAAATAATTATAATAATGATAACAAAAAGGGAAAAGAAATAAACCTAAACAATTGTTCACCGACAGCTGACCGTTGCCAGACCCTGTGCCTGAACTCAGATTTGCCCCCCTTCCAGGTAACTCCCCCAGTTTATATAGTGGGATTGATGTTCTGTGGTGTGGAGTATCCCTCTCGTCAGTTCAGGTCACCTTTCCTGACTATGGTCCCTCCTAGTTTTTCTCTTTTATGTATCTCCTCACTGGCAGAGCAGAAGGCAAACACAGAAAAAAAGTCCTCGATTTAAGATAAACACGACCTAGCAGAAGCCGAAACATCAGTCCGTTATCAATGTTATTCTCATTCTGAATCCAAACCACAGCACTGTACCAGCTACTGAGAAGAAATTAACTCTATCTCAGCTGAAACCAGGACAGCTATAAAAAAGATACATCCTACTTCGTATTATGAACAAGTCTTGTGTAGATCAGAGGTGTTAAATTTTAAGCTGTTCAAAGCACATGTGGGTCATCTGCAACCAGGAAAGGATGCAGTATATCAAAAGTGCTTATAATAAGCTATGAAATAGTTTGAATTACCTCTGATGCCTTTGATAATTACAATGTGATCTTTGGCTACTGATGGAAGTGCTTCAAAGGAGACACAGCGCTGAGTCTCGAGGACGTTGTTAGTGCTGATGAGATCACTCATAATCAGTAAGTGGTTCATCATGCTCTTAAAAGCCAGTTGGGAAAGCCAGTAATAGAGAAAAATGGTGCCACTGTGTCCCACTCATATTGTTAGATGGATTCTCATAGTAGCTTTTTTGTCTGGAAATAATTCTTCATGACAAATAATATTTGTGTATTTAAATGTTTGTGCCATGTAATAGGACCCAGGTCTGAAGAGTGTATTTGAAAAATCGGTGAGGTATTTTGAAGCTCAGACTCGTGATCCTATCTTTTTCAGTAACAGGACAATAAGATAAATATGGAATTAGAAAAAATGAGAAAAAAAATCCAAAACTAAACTACTTTGTTTTTTATCCTTAACTGGCTACAGTTATTTAAAATAGGGTCAGCATGTTTTGACAGCGGTTGCCCTGTCAATAGATTATGGCTGTCCAAAAGAGAAAAACGTGTGTGCTCTAAGTGCTTCTTCAATTTTGAGAAGTAGCTCTTTTCACACTGGTTACTAAACCTAAAGGTAATAAAAGCCATTCTGTTATTCTGACATTCTGTCAAAGATTTTTAAGGGATCCAATAAACTATCTGGGGTTATCTGAGACAACTGTTCTGAAGCAATGAATATAATAACTTAGCTGTTCAATTTTATTCAGGTTGTTAGGGTTTTTCCCTGTAAACAGTTATACAGTATCATTCTTTTTAGGGCATATTTACACTTGGTAGCTGCTCGGTGACTGGAGGATCGGTAGGGTGCTTTCTTCTTCATTAACTGAGTCCATCCATTTCTTAAAAGGAAATTGTCTAATCAAAGGCAGTGTCAAAAAGATAGTCTTTGTGAATTCAGAATAACTTAAAAATAATCAGTGATCAGCTGATTGTTTTGTTTGTTGCCCAGTCACAGGCTGCACCACAAAAATGCTGTTTGTGAGTGGAGGGAGAGAAAAAGATAAAACCCTTAAAAGTAGTGGCTTTCAGAGCCCCTGTGTATATCTTGAAGGTGTGCCAGAGTCTGTTAGACTAATTTAGCTAGATTATTTTATCAGGTTTTATTTTTTTGTGACAATGGACAAAGTGCATTTCCTCCTGCTGATCTGTGCAGCAGAGCTCATTTGGGCAAAATTTCATTCTTTCATACCCAAAAATTCTTGAGTCTAAAGAGAGACAGTAGGAACACAGCAGGTTCAGACCTATTCAACAACACAGGAAGCTGAACTGCTTCCAGAAAGCTTGCTTTGTCTGCTGGTAGACTTCCTGAGACAGGATATTATGGGAAGATACCTCTCTCCCTCCTCCACCACTCATCTTCAGCTCTTTATGTAAAAGATTCTGCACTCTTTTGTTTCTGCAGCAAAGAGGTGGCTCTGCAGAACTGCTGGGTGGTGGGCTGGCGGGCCCACATTCATGGCTTTGTTCCCCAGAAGAGTGTGCAGGAGGTGCGAGTATTAAACATGAGATGACTCATATGATTGCCCCAGAGCAGGGGCTTGTGGGACTCTGTAGCTCTTCATCTGGAAAAGCAAAGCTCCCCTGTTGAATAACACCACAGGGCTCAGTTAGCCCCACAGGAATGGTCCCCCAAGGGGCAACGGGCAGCAGCACTCCCATCCCTCCAGCCTTTGTGACTGGAATTAGGTCTCCTTGTGACAAATCATAGAATGAAATAGTGGGCTGCTTTCTCTGGGCTAAGCACAGGCAACGTAAGCTTTTTATGTGCTTCCTACTGAACCAGGTGGTAGGGCCTACTCATCACCTTACTTGATCCACTCATTGCAGAAGACCAAGTGAAATCATCTGGATCAAGGCTATGAGTATTTTCGTTGCATCAGCACAGGATGGGCAGCTGTGGTAGTGGGGGGGAAATTATATGAAGCATACCTTATCTATCCTAGTCACACATATCTGCTGACACCTTAGAAAGGCATCTGGCTTTTAGATACCAAATCACTTTATCCAGCATCCTGGGCAATATATCTCTTACTGCTCTGAGCTCTGCTCTGCCACCCGAGCGCAAGAAGTGCTGAAATCCAGGTTCTGAAGCAGTCTGCCTGTTTCTGAGGTGACCATGGATAGAACTGAGCCTCTTCATGCTGTTTCCATCTACCCCTAATTCGAGTCAGAACTCTTTTCAGACTGACCTGGAATAACAGTATCGCTCTGTATTCTCAATACTGTGTTTCCTTGTTCCTGAAAGTTGCAGTCATTCCTACTTCTTATGTGGAATAAGGGAGCACATCTACACCCCAATGTACTATGGTAAGAGCAGAGGACTCATAAATTCCTAATTTCCTATAGGGCTCATAAGCCTTTCTCCAAACCCATGAGACAATATCACCTAACCTAGCACAACAGCTTTTGTCACTGCTATAGCATCAACTAGCTCCAGGCTTCATCTTCAGTTTTAACTTTGGAAGATTTACATCTCAGTGAAGCCTTGGATGTGTCAGTTTTCTTCCTAAAAGCTTCTGTCTCTGCAAGACGAGGCAATGCTGAATATTTTAGACCCTGGGAGGCTTTTGTGGCTTCATAGCTAGATAGGTCCAAAAAGCTGATGAATTTGTGCTGATAGTTAGGTTTAAGAATTTATTCTGCTTACTCCGGTGAAATCATTACAGCTGTGTTACCACAGATCAGTTGTTAGAAGTGTATGAGGCCTTGCTTGGAAGAATGCTCTAAAATGGCTACTATTTCTGTACCAGAAAAATTTTTGTACTTAGATTCAGATGGCTTCTGATAGTTGAGATCCTTGGACTTAATATTTGGAATAGAGCTCAGTGCTCACCCTTATGAGGCAAATTCAGATCCATTGCCCACATCTGTTCAGTTAGGAGGTCAGTTAGGAATCTTTTTAAGTAGCCCTCTTTTTCTCAAAACCTTGGGAGGTATGGGAAGTTCTTTGGTAAGTACCCTGGAATAGGAACAGAAAATCTTTGAAGAAAAAATGAGAGTTACTCAACAGTACCAGGAATTTGATGGAAACACCTGCACTTCAACCATACATGTATTCCTATTTTCATGCTAAAGTCTCTTGGTTTTAAAAATAGCAAGATTATAGAAAACTGAAATGACTTTCTGGCTATTATGGACTTTTAGACTTATGACGGGATATGTTACAGTGAGTTTTTAGAGGTTTCCATTAGCACAACTCTTCTGTTGTACTACAGGTGGTCACTAGAAGGGATGCCAGTTGTCCTCCTGTTTGATACTGCAATCTGCAATTGCAGTAAATTGCTGGATGCCTGGTAATGCCACACAGCTGTTTCTGCCTGTTTACACTGTGGAACAGATACTCATTGCCACATTTCCTTCCAAATACTGTCATGCTCAATCCTTCTCTCTTTAACCTTGAAAAATCAGGATCACACAGAGCAGTACATTCTGCTCCATAGCCCACAGAGAAATCTAAGAAATGCACATTCTTCACTTTCTTTCACTAGAGTACTTCACAAGTAGACTTGATACCTCATAAAATTTCCTGTGAGCTTAACGGCAAAGAGATATCAAACTGGACACATACTTTGGACAAGTTTGAAGGTAACTATTTAAATCTGGTGATGGAAGAGATCTCAACTTAATAAATATCTATAATGGACTTTAAATTTTGTGCTATTGGAGTGCTTAGTGACTATTGGATAGCTGTTAGGGAGAGAAATAAGGCTTAATGTAGAATTCAATGGTTTAATTTGACAGAGGCCATGCAATTTTTGTGTAACACAGTAACATTTATAGGCTGATTCAAGCGCTTCATGCAGGCGTACTGTCTTGAGTTTTCTTATTACAATTATGAATAATAACAATACAGTTATATGAAAATGATAATGCTTAGGTAACCACAGTACTAGGAGCATTTGCCTGTTATTCTGAAGAGCGGAGAAGTGGAAGAGCACTGGATATGGGGAAAGGAAGTTTATAAATGCTCTTGAAGAACACTCTTTTTCCACTGGATTTCCGTACAGCTCATGACACCTCTTCTGCATCTCAGTTATGCTTGTGTCCAATTCAGCAGAACTATCTTTGTTTGACACTGGGGAACAGATCTGAACTTTGATTAGTTAGTTTTGGTTGTTCTTGTGGGAAAATGTGCATAAGCATGCAATGGTTTTCTTTGGTTGCCTCACTCTCTTCAAATTCAAGTAGTACTTAGCATTGGCCTGATAGGTAGGAAGTTCTGCAGGGTACAGGGTGACAGATGTGTTGGCTGTAAACATGCTAGTGTCCAGACAACTAGTATTTTCTCTAATGGCTTTATTCTCATGCTGAAGGTTTCTTCTGTGGCCTTGGCTATTAGGAAGTTTGCCCTTGACACAACTTCTTTTTTCTCTTCTCTGCAAAAGACACAACTAAACGTTTCCCACAGAGTACCTGGTTGCTCATCGCTATAAAGCCCACACAGTAGTAAGCATGCTCACTTAAGTTTCAAAACTGCCTTTTAGTCTGTGTGACTTGTACAGGCTTCTCTTCTAACCCTTTACACTGCCTAAGTATGCTCTAGATGCTGTGTAAGGAGACCTTACTTAGTGATCAAAAATTTTGTCTAACCATTCAAAATCTTCCTGCAAAGACTGTGAAACCCAAAATACAGCTTGTTGACTCCTCATAGGCTGCTTCCTATCTGGACTTCATTTTTTTCTTTCTAGTGAAGTCCTCCTTCAGTGAAATCAAACTAGAAATACATGTTCATTTATGCACTGGCACCTCTTCTTTGAGTAACTGCTGAGTGGTGGATGCAGAGGTGATCTTCTCCTTCCAAAGAAACTGCTTAGACTTACAAAAATATTTGAAAAATGTTGCCCCCATAATATTTAACATGTCAAAACATGTCATTTTTCACCTGGTTTATACTGAGCTCCTATGCTTACCTGCTGCTGCATTTAGCATAACATACAGTTCTGAACTGTATGTTTCATGATTAACTTTTGGCTAGTTTATACTGGTTTTTGAGACTTTATGTACCTTAGCAGATGGTGCTAAAATTTCTGTGAATAGTTTAATTTAACTTCTTCCCACTTTCTTAGCATTACCCTTTGCTTTAATTATTTGTTTATAAACTAGCTTATTCAAAGTAATTGAACTCACTGACAACAACGGATTGTAGTTGCAATATAAACTTTAAGATGTCAAAATTTAGGTAATTACTCTTTTTAAAGGAAAACTTTTCAAGAAAGTGAAACCTCTTTATTGCAAGTTATTATATTAAATAATAAAAAAATCCATTCTAGTGTTTTGTGATAGATATTCCTAAAATTTGGCTATATATTATCTTGGACAAATTTGGGTTCTAGTCAAGGTACACTGAAAAGTTAAAAACACAAGGATAAATTTTATCATGCTCCAGAACTGGAAAAACTGTGTGGAATTCACAGAGAGTTGTGACCTCTGTCAACAAAAACACTGGGAACAGTTTTTACTCAGTTATGTCATAACCTCATTTTAAAACATCAAAATATACAGTATTTTCTCAGGTGTACAGTATGTGCTATTAATATGATTCAGAAATATCTGTAGGCATTTCATTCTGAAAGTTAAATATTTCAGGCAGGAAAAATATAAATGTGAAGTGCCATTTAAGATACTGCTGGTTAATATAACAGAAGGCTTTTAGGAAGTCTCTGGAGTGGTAGCTAATGTTAGACAAGACACCTCGTGGTGCTCAAAGTTATGCTGTGTGTCTCAGTGAATTCAGAATATAGCACTAACATAATGGGAACTTCCAAAGATCCACCACCTTTGAAGTTATGTACATATTAGAGCATATACATTGCATTCAGTCACATTCAGGAGTTTAATTTTAGGAAGTCAAAAAATAATAATAATTTTTCTGCATACTAAAGTACTGGCAAAAACAAATAATTCAAAATAGAGAAAATTTTCATAGTTGTGCATTCCAAAAATAGTATTCTTGCTGTCCTATCTGTTATTAATGGCAATCTCCACACCCTACAATCTTGTATTTTCTGCATCATTTGCTGCAGTGTTTTGAATGTCATGCTATTAACAAACTGCATCTGTCAATGTATGGAATAGTTTTACAAGGTCTAGTGGCTGACAGTGGAATGTGAGTTTAAAAAAAATAGAAGCTTAAGAACATTAAGATTCAGGTGATTTTTTTGGCTAATTTATCTGGAATTCAAACCTACATCCAATTGAATTTTAGTAAATTAAATAAATAAAAAGAAATACATGCATTCCAACTGACGACAAAAAGTTATTACTTCTCTCATGACTGTAAAATATCCCCATTTTTCTCATCTTTTAGAACTTTCTGTGCCTTTGAGAAGCTACCTTTTACACTCATGCAACCCACAACTTTTCAACATCCTTTTCCACAATAATTACACTGTCCTACTCCTTCTCAGTTCCATTAAGAAACATGTCTTTAGCTCAAGAGTAAAGTATTAATTTCTTTCATGTGAGTACCATCATCATTTGTCATCAAATAAAACAAAATGGTCCAACTACTTTGATAGAGTTGCATGGTTTTCTGGTTTGGTTTTCTTAAAAATAAGGAAAAGCTATATTTAGCTAGAGTTACATTTACTGAACTGCAGCCTGAAGCTTAAACTAGTTTTCATTTTGAAGTTCTGTTTTTCCCCAGCTATAGCACTGGCTTGCAATACTGGCTCTACATTAAAAAAAAAAAAACCAAAACAAAAACCCAAACCAAACCAAAACACCAAATTTGTGCTGGAAGCAGAAATGAGTGTCTTCTGAAAATTTCAAAATCAAAAGAAACTCATCTTTGTGTTATCCTTCTCTAAAGTTCTGACTTTAACCTGTCCATCTTCACTGCTCAAAATAGCCACCTACTGACATGCCAAAATTAATCTCCAAGCACACATGCATGGTAACTATACAAGAGGAACACAAGTTGTATTAGAGCAAAGCTGTAGTGGTTCTGCAGTTTACAGTGTGTGGTTCAGTTCTAACCTCACTAGTGGGAGTTTTTTCCCTGCTTCAGAAGCATGAGAACATTATTCCAAGTGTGTCCACAGAAATATGCAAGGAAAGATAAAAATATGGACATATTAATTGAGTGCTTATTTGCTGCTCCAGCTGGATCCCTAAAAATCTGTGGGGCCTGTTGGGTTTTATCCAAGAATCCTAAAAGGGTATCAGGCAAAGCATCGCCAGCTGGTCCACGGAGGGGTTTATCCCACTCTACTCTGCACTCACCTTGAATATTGTGTGCAGTTTTGGGTGCCACAACATAAAAAAGATATTAAGCTCCTAGAGAGCATCCAAAGGAGGGCAGGGAAGATGGTGAAGGGCCTTGAGGGGAAACCGTATGAGGAGTGGCTGAGGGTACTTGGTCTGTTGAGCCTGGAGAAGAGGAGATGGAGGGGAGACCTCATCACAGTCTACAATTTCCTTGTGAGGGGAAGAGGACGGGCAGGCACTGATCTCTTCTCTGTGGTGACCGGTGACAGGACCCAAGGGAATGATCTGAAGTTGTGTCAGTGGAGGTTTAGGTTGGATATCAGAAAGAGGTTCTTCACTCAGAGGGTGGTTGGCAAATGGAACAGGCTCTCCAGGGAAGTGGTCACAGCACCAAGTCTGCCAGAGTTCAAGAAGCATTTGGATGATACTCTCAGGCAGACGGTGTGACTCTTGGGTATGATCCTATGCAGGGCTAAGGGCTAGACTCGATGATCCTTGTGGGTCCCTTCCAACTCACCATATTCTGTGGTTCTGTGAATCTGTGACTTAAAGACATTCAGTAATATTCAAAGCTTATATGGCTGTGAACAAGTCTAATCTTAATTCTTCCCTTTATTTTACAAGGAATGTTGCCCATCTCTTTTGAGCATTGATTTTTCCTTATAGTTGCTATCACAGGTAAATTAAAACAGGTTTTGGCTTCTTTCTGTATAATTTTATAGGGATAGGATGGTTTTCGCGTCGATATTTTGACTTGCCCCAGTATGATTTTTCTGCTGAATTTTGCCTGGAGAAGAAATAGGGTTTTTCTTAAGTTATCAGGAACATAAAATTTTAGTAGAGTCTTCTATTTAAAGAGTTTCTGATGTTTTTTCCGTGAACAGGGTGTAGATAAAAATCAAAGTATATCTAAATAGAAAAAAAAAGAACAAATGACAAAGCTTAGATATGTAGTAACGTCCTTTGTATTACCTAGGAAATACATGCTTTGGTATTTTTAAATTTTTAATAAAATATTTGTGGAGTATTACCTGCATTTTTATACACACACATATGTTTTACTGGTACTGCTTTTGCCCTTTTACTTGGTCTAATAAAAGACCATGAGTAGTTACAATGAATAATGCATTTGGAAACTGTTGTCTTTCTATTCCTTTTCTGAGCCAGTAACGTTTTCTTCCAGTCTTCCAGCACTTACTTGCCTGTGTCTTTTCCAATACAGCAACTCAGTGTGACAGGCTTCATCCAAGGTAGCATGCATACGTTCATCTCCGTTTTCTCAATTTATATTTTCGTGTCTTCATTGCTTTCTATTTATTCAGACTTCTTTTGTTTGTCTTCCTAAAGGCGCATTTGAAAAGGGATTTCGGTATCACAATCATTACTGAAATCACTAATTTAATCTCACTTTTCCTTTATTAATATGCTTTCTTTTTCTTGTAGTTCTTGAGTCTGATGTTTATAAAAGCTCTTATTCCTCTTAACCTCTGTGGAATAAGAAAAAAAACCTAAAAACATACACTATCAATCATGATTTTTCTTGTCTTTCTCTTTTCATCTGCTGGCTTTTATTCAGACTTACTCATCCGTTCCCATAAGACTCTTGTCACCAGGTTTCTCATGAATAGCAGAATACCTCTGTCTAAATTTTCTGCTCAACTGTGCATCCATAACTGAATGGATTAACATCACAGAAGGGAATATATATTTAATTAATAGCAATATATGAGATTGAGGAGTCTGAATCTGTTGCAAGTAAATGTTTTTGCCAAATAGAGCTTAATAGTGAGGATCTTTATCTAATATGAGCTTCAATTTTAGTCTACTGAGTCACTTAAATTAATTTTTTTCTCCTAAACTATTTTCCTAGAAGTAGAAGTGGAAAAAGTTAGATACCTCAGAGGTGTCCAAAGGTGGATCCATTCTGACTGAATATGTGTATTTATGTTAGACAGACATGTTATTCCTCTGCAGGAATTTCCTCTTCTCCATTTGCAATATGAGGAACTTAATTATTTCGTTAGTTAACCACTTTGCTGCCTAAAATTTGAGTGCAAATTAGCTGCCAGTGTGTCAGACTGCACTGACAGGTCTCACCACAGGCCTAAAATCTTTCTTAAGAGAAGTATAATCTGCATCACAAAATGAACACATAGTTCTTCTGTAGATTGTCTGAGATTTCTGCTCAGTTCCAGGTCAACCTTCTGTGTACCAGCTCCTCCATGTTTTAGAGATTGTAAATGTCTCAAGCACCTGTGTTTCAACAGCTAAGCAAACTGGCCTATCTATGAAGTCAGTGGGGAAGGAATTCAATTTCCTTGTCAGAGAGCAATTGGGATTTTCTATGTTTTTGTTTGAATTTCAGAACCCTTTCTTTATAGCTTGGCTAGGCCCAACATGTATTTAAAGAATAGTACAAGGGATAATATCTAAGTGCAGAAAACTGTAAAAACAATTTAAACAAGTCCTTCAGTTAAGCTTGAAAATTAATTGCTAGCATATATCTGAACAAGAAAGGCATACAGAAATGCCTACAATTTTATAACCATTTTATTTTTGGAATAACGAGCTGAAAGAACACAACTCTAACTGAAGATGCACATACATGTGCCTTCACATATGCTCACAGTAGCAAGCACAATCTTTTAATTCTTTGCAACAGCCTATCTCCAATGTTTGTCAACTGTATATCAACATGCTTAAATGAGAAATGTGAATTATTGTTGCAAATAGTTACCATCAGAAAATAACACTTCTGATTCCGAGCTGCTGTTTCATGATCAACAAAGATTTACTCTGCAGAGATTAATTTCAATGTAGACTAAGCTTAATGAAATTTTTGTTTAATTATCTATTAGAGTAAATGGCAGGTAAAAAGACTGTAGATTTAGGATACAGGAAAAGAACTTCTCTAGGTAGACTGGAAAGAATTACACTCCTCATAGATGCTGAATGTAGCATTAATTAGGAAATTTTCTTAAGGTTCTAGTTCTTGAAGCAATATAAGTATCAGAAATCCACTTATAGTTTTTAATGTGTTCTTAGCTCTAGGGCCTGCAAGAGAAAAGTCAGGAAATTATTCGAAAGCTCTGTTCAAAACCAAAAAGCGCTCAAATAGCATTCTTCTGTCATCTAAATTCTGCCTAAATATTTGTGGGGACCTAGTTAAAGAATTGTAAAACCAGCATGTGAAGGCTGTGGCAAATGCTTGGGCTTTCACACACACACGTGTGCGCACACAGACACACAAACTTCCCAATGTATTGATAAATTTCCTGTTCAGAAATAAAGAAAAGTATACCAAAAGAGTGGAGGAGCTGCTGATAATGAGTAGGCAACTGATACTGTAATAATATAGAAAGAATGAGAACACTGTACTACTTGCTCAATAAACTGAAAGAAGGTGAAAGGGAATTACTTATTTCTGAAGGAAATATCACTGCCTCACATAGACAGGCAGGTGTTCAGCCATCTCCAGGAAAGCTGGGCTTCATCACACATGATGATGATTTGGGAAGAAAAACACTATAATTCCAAATGTCCCCCCCTTAATCCTTCTTCCCCCAGCTTTACATGCTGAACATGACACCATACAGTGTGGAACATTCCTTTGGTCAGTTGGGGTCACCTGTCCTGGCTGTGTTCCCTCACAAATCCTTGTGCACCCCTAACCTGCTCTCTGGTGGGCTAACAGGCAGAAAAGGTCTTGACTCTGATCAGCAATACGGAAAACATTCCTGTGTTATCTACACTGTTTGCAGCACAAATCCAAAACACTGTCCCATGCCAGCTACTGTGGAGAAAATCACCTATCCCACAGTCAAAACCAGCACAGTAGATAACTTTAACAGGTAGCTAGCTACTTAGAGACAGGATAACTGTATTGGCACATGGCCATTGGAGGGCACCTAACAGTATCAGTTTGCTTCAAGTCCTACCAGCTGTATGCTGATACACAGACGCTGTTTGTTTCATTTCCCAAGAATGCATTTGACCAACCTAAATCAACTGCAATCTGATCTGCTTTTTCTGGTGGCTGCACAAGCCATAAATAAATTTTATTGTTGTAAATGTCAATCTCCTTAACAAATCTCATCTAAGCAATCTCTTGCAAAGTAATATCCTTCCAGTTCATTCTTTTTTCAATTTCCCACTTAATAAAACATGAAGTTGTCCTGGAAACTCAGAAATCTGGCAGAAATGAATTATCCCCACAGAACTTTTGGACAAATAGAACCTTTTCTTTCCTCATGGCTTGTTGAACTGATCTACACACCAGTTCTATTCCATCACGTTGCAAAAGAGGATCCTGACTGTGACACAGATTTGTGGTATTTTGACATGACCGATACTTGGTATTTGTCCTGATGGGTAAACTAAACTTAATTTATATAAGATGTCTGTTGGAAGTAAGTTTTTTCCCCCAATATTAATTGAGAGACCCTAAGTTACACTGGCTTAAAAATGTCTTAACAGTCAGGTTTTGAGGAACGATATGAAGTTATGTTTCACTTTTTTTGTTCTAGAGGCAGTTGCTGTATGAAAGGCAAAACCCAATATCTAGTACCTATCCATTAAGTGCAGGAAGTTAAATGCCTTTCTCTCTGTTTTGCTTACACAAACATGGGACAGAGATTTGAAAAAGAAGAGATAGTGCATGTGCTGTGTCCAAAGTAAGGATACAATGCCTAATGCATATGAATAAGGCAGAAATTCAGTAACTGTTTCAACTGAACAAACTGCATGCAGATGTGAGTGTTTGGAAAAGAAATATGGAAGAAATAGCATATTAGAACTGTACACTCCCGGTCTACAACAATTAGCTTGTATGGAATCCATAAGGTAAATTTCATTCTCATTTTTTGAAATGTTTCTCTTTTCTGAAATGATGAAGTAACATGTAATAGCTCTACTTGAAACCTGCAGAAAATTACCAGGCACATTGTACCAGCCTGACATGGTACTCGCATCCCTCCCTATGGCCCCGGAGACACCTGCGCCATCAAATCTGTGTGTGGGGTGGCTTGTGCAATACAAAAGCAGTTGCAATTAACTATTGCTCTAAAATAATAGCCTGATACAAAGGAGATTAGGCTGAAAAACTGCACCTTAGAAAGTGGTGTAAAAATGCATAAGGACATAGGACCATAAAGGATTGCCTCCACAGATATCATGGAAGGATCTAGACAGATATGGAGGATATATATCTGTGAACTTCTTCCAGCAGTTTGCTAACTTTCAGGATGATTAGTTTTCAAGCATGCGTAACTGAGCAACTTACAGAATAGAGCGTCATCTTGCACATTCCTCCATGTTAGTATGAATCTTTAGCAAATGCTAGTAATGTTAGAAGTATAAATATGCTGTCATGGAAAATACAGGCAAACAGCATGAATTAATTCAATAAAATTGATGTATTTAATGTATATGTCTCATTTTCAAGGCTGGTTCAGAAAAGCTCCCCCTGCCTGCCCCTACCAAGACCCCCATCTAATAATAGCCTTTCTATCTTAAAACTTAGAATAATATAAAACTTTCTTTTGTAAAAGTTAGAATGAAGATTTCCTTTTTTTTTTTTTTTCTTAAAGAAAAAGACTAAATGCACTGTGGTAAAGTGGAGCTTTGATTTCTGCAGCTGATTTGTAGGGAGTAGGCTGCTTCTTCTAAAGTCACTACCATTTCCCATACCACATCTCGAGCGTGTATGGGCATGACAGTTTACTCATACTCACTGGAGTGCACCTTACCAGGTCACAACCCCAGTATACCAATTACAGGCTTTTAACAAAGTCATATGTTTGTTTTGGGCACTTTTCTTTTAATTGATCATTCAAATGACTGACATCACTCATGCTCCTTGGGGATGAATACTAAAACTGTGTACAGTTAAGTTAAAAAAGTAGTTTCACCACAGAGCCATGCTCAAGCATTCTTACTCTATTGAAATTATTATTCCACTCATGTATCTGACAGTCTCTTGTCTCTCTTCAAGAGGAGAAAAGAATGTTGAATCCCAGTGATATTTTTTCTACCTTATACTCATACTTGCATATCTTCTCTGAATCGCACAGAAAAGAGAAAATGATAGATGGGAAAAATTCAATGGAGTTGCATGTTTTGAAGTATACTTAGTCATGAAATAGGTTGTAATCCTACAAGCATGCACCTAACTGAATGTAAATGAATAGTTCAATTTCATTCAGTAATACTTTTCATATACATAAAATTAAAATAACATCTTTATTTTCATAGAATTGTACAATCACAGAACAGCTGGGGTTGGAAGAGTCCTTAAAGATCAACCCCGCCTGACATGGGCAGGGACACCTTCCACTAGAACAGGTTGTTCACAGCCCCATCCAACCTGGCCTTCAGCACTTCCAGAGCACTTCCATTTTGTACTGTTTACACTATGCTTTTGTTTTCTTCACACCTGGATGAGCTGATAAGTTGGGATTGGAAAATTAAAGCTTAGAAACAGAAAAAAAAAAAAAGGTAGTATAGAGACAAAAGTTTTTCTGTTTATTATATGCTTTTTACTCTTTTATATGATAATAACTATTTAGGAACTAGGAAAACTTCACAGAGATTGGGATTTCTTACAGTCTTTTTAATATTTATAGTTTTACTTTTACCTTCACTTCTTGTTTTTTCAGCTACATATAGCGATGCTTAGGTGTTTTTTCAGATCAAAAGAAAAGAGATTAGCTACTGTTCCTTTCCCCAAATTGCCTTGTTCTTCAGAACAGAGTTATTTCTTTACAAATTGTAGGGTATATTCATTCTTTAATGAATTAAGATTTCATGAGACACTGTCTCCCTTTTTTTGTGGAGTTGTCTGTGCTGCTGCTGGTCTTTTGTATTGGTGGAAGCTACCATAACTTCTAAATTCTCTGAAACACAGTTGATATTTTTTTCCCTGAAGTGTATAGATTGTAGTTCCCCTTGAAAAGGAAAAAAGATATAGTTTCTTCATTCATACATCTTGCTTCTGTATACTTGCATGCTTCATTTTAATTGTGGTTGAACTATAGAATCACCAGTACTATGCTGCTGCAATATTTTTAGTATTACAGTAGGGTTTTTGAATACTGTAGAATACTTTTTGAGGGGAGAAAACACAAATTTATTCTTATTTCAAAAGGTCCAGGAGACTTGGATTTTTTTACATTATTTTATCACTTTCCCAGACTGTTTGCTTCAAGTGCAATAACCTAACATGCATACATGCTTTCCAGTATGCTAATAAACTGCTAATAAAAGTATCTGAAGATGTGGTGTGGGGTAGGACTTACAAGTACTTTCAAGCAGAGAAACGGTTAACACAGGCACTGGCAAGACAGCACATGGGATGATGAAATGCAGCTGCAAGGGATAAATGCACTTTGGAGAAGGCTGCAGAGGAGGGGAAGTGCCTAAGGAAGTAGGGAAAGCACTTAGACTAGTGCTGGTAGAAGGACATGTTGTGAGGCTCAAGGTGACATGAGCCTCTGAAAGAAGATACTAGGAAAACAGCTTCTGTGTGGAGGGGAAAAGATAAAAATGCACTTTTGGGAATGGGTTTGAGGATGAGTAAAGAAGAGCCTTTTTTCCTAGGAAGGCTGCTCCTGGGAAGGTTGAGCCATGGTACTCAACCTGTTTGTAATGGGTGGGGTTCAATTCCCCAAACTTCAAAAGTCTTTTATGTAACAGAAGTTTGCATTTGAGCTTGTTGGTGTTGGCCCCTTCATTGTCAATCAAAAGAAACAGATGCTTTTAGGGCATGATTCATCTGACCTATTTTGAACACCTGCCTTAAGAGGAGTTGAATCGTGGCCTAGAACTGTTTCTTTTGCTCTGTTGACTTTAAAAGAGCCTAGGGCAACTAGCTCATATTTAAATACCTATATAATAGCTATCTTGGCTTGGCAAGATATAAATGGTCCCAAAGAATACCATGTAAGTGCTGAAGTTAATGTTTGACTGTCATCATTGTGACAGCTCTAGAGCATAAGCACTAAGCAGTTTTTCTGTATTTAACTTTTACTCCACTGCTTTGTTTCTGTACAGGATACAGTCATTGGGAGGGGGTGGTCTAAGCACACCCAGTCTGTGCCAGTGGATATCTTCTGAGGTCTGATGGCTGCAGCAGAAGCCTATGGCTCTCCCAGTCATCCCAAAGGTCTCTTAGTTCTCAGGAATTGCTTCCCTTTGATCTTCAGGGGAAAAATTCACAAAGGAGAGAGAGAAAGGGAAAAAACCAAAACACCCCAGGTCCTTCCTAAGAATGAAATTTGGCAAGCCTATTAAGTTTCTCTATGTGCTAAACCATCTCACAACCCTATTTGTAGAGGAGCACTTCAGTGATTGAGAGGAAGGTTGTGAAATTTTGTTCTGTGAGGAATAAGATTATCTTGATGCGAGATTTTTCCATGGGAAAGATAAGGTTATTTTCACATCAGCTTTTTTTCCCATGAAAATATGCTCAGCTCTGTCTGAATGGTGAGCCTCCATGTACCGCAGTTCACCTAAGTTTGACTTGGCATTTGTGGACACATCTCACGTGACGTCACTGTGTCACAACTTCCTAGCTGTGAAATCAGGATTGCTGTGACAGCCCTCACCTGCAAAGGAGATGACCGGTCCTCAGGTTTTTGTTTAGCATAAATGATGGCAGCCTTTAAAAAGCCCGTGAGGAAACTAATGATTGCTTTTTCAAACTAGGGTTGGAATAATTTGTAGTGAATAAGATATTGGGCTAAGCATCTAACAGTAATGAAATATTGAATAAATGTTCATCAAATGAGCACTGCAAAGCTGATGTATTTACAAAGGCATTGTGGAAAAACATTTTAGAGAAATGGGCCCTCCCTGGAGAGCTGGGCAGAGAAGAACAGTCTGAAATTCAACAAAGGCAATTGTAGGGTCCTGGAGAGGAATAACCCCAGGCGCCTGTATAGGCTGGGGGCCAACTTGCTGGGAAGCAGTTCTGAGGAGAAGAACCTGGGGGTCTGGGTGAACAACAAGCTGTCCATGAGCCAGCAATGTGTTCTTGTGGCCAAGAAGGCCAGTGGTATCCTGGGTGTGTTAGGAACAGCATTGCCAGGAGGTTGAGGAAGATGATTCTGCCTCTCTGCTCAGCCCTGGTGAGGCCTCATCTGGAGTGCTGTGTCCAGTTCTGGGCTCCTCAGTAGAAGAGAGACATGGAGCTTCTGCAGCAGGTCCAGCTGAGAGCTACAAGGATGATTAGGGGATTAGAGCATCTCTCTTACAAGGATAGGCTGAAGAAGCTGGGCCTGTTCAGCCTGGAGGAGACGACTGTGAGGGAACCTCATCAATGTGTATAAGTATCTGCAGGGAGGGTGCCAAGAGGATGTATCCAGGCTCTTGTCAGTGGTGCCAAGCAATAGGGCAAGAGACAGTGGGCAAGGAAGTTCCACCTGAATATGAGGAAGAACTTCTTTACAGTGCAGATGACCATGCGCTGGAACAGATTGCCCAGAGAGGTTGTGGAGCCTCCTTCACTGAAGATATTCAAGAACTGTCTGGATGCAATTCTGTGCAATGTGCTCTAGAAAGGCCCTGCTTGAGCAGGGAGATTGGACCAGATGACCCACTGTGGCCCCTTCCAACCTTATCCATTCTTTGATTCTGTGATTCTTTAAGCTAAAAATTTGTGTGCAATATCACAATATTTTAAAAATAAGGTTTTTAAAGTTCACTGCAATTATAAGTATGTATATAATCTCTAGAAATATAAGTTTGAAGCTGTTATTCTGTGTATAATATTTGTGCTAAAAAGTGAAATATCTTCTCTTATTATCAAACAGAAGCTTAAAATCATTGTAATTTCTCTGTAAGATCAGCATATGCCAATTTTGGGATATCTCTTTTTTTTCTACATTAGGAACTTGGATATTTGTCAACACAACAGACTTGGCTAGAGGAAGTAAATTTCAGTCAGAATATAGATCTACATTCTATATTTATTCTTTACATTTACAGTAAGATGATAACAGTGACATTTTAAAGATGGAAATATTTGAATTTAAAAATTACTGGAATTATATAATTCCTTTATAGTCTAGAAAAATTCCTGCCTACTTTTTGTATTAATTATCCGATTAGTTCATACTCAAAGTACAGAAAAGATAATTTTTCAATATCACCATTTTTCATGAAACTTCTCCTTCAACAAATCAAAACATGAAGAAAGAAGTCCTTCACCATTAGGATATTTTTGGGTGTCAGTCTGTGTTTTGCATATTTTCAGGTACTGTGCTTTTCTTTCACAGGCAATTCAAATGACTCAAGGAGAATTAAGTCTTTTCCTAATGACTAATAAAAAAGTCATGCTTGCAGAATTGGCCCTAAGAGATGAATTCAAATCAGGAAATAATTTTTTTAACCAACTATACGTTCACCCGGAATTTAAAAGCAAATTGTCCTTAATGGTAGATTTAGATTATTATCTTACCTACATCTTTTTATATATATTACATACATCTTTTTATATATATTTTATTCTGTCTCAGTGTTTGGAGTTAGACTAAGTAATCTTTAATGATTCTTTTAGTCTCGTGTTTCATGATACTCCCACATAAGGGGAGAAGAAAACTGTAGTGGTACAATTGAGGTCTGCTCTCTTACTATCCTTGTATGGATGCTGAAGTCTTCTTATAGATAAAAAAAGAACACATCCAATGTGCTTTTATAGTAACAGGATTAGGGGAAAACCTGATTAGGAGAAAATTTCAGGATGATCCAAAAGTGAATTCGTTGCTTATTGTATTTGCCACATATGTCAAGTTCTCTTTAAGTTCCTATCTTCAATGAAAGGACCTGAGGCTTAGATTTAAAAGATGAGGAATATTTAATTGATAATATGTAATTTTTAGAAATAAAATATAAAATATAAAACCTTCCAAATTACAAGTCATGCCTCACTACAGAAGTCAGGTAAAACAGGTGAAGTAATTTCATGAAAAGTTTAGGAAACCTCTCCCATCCAGTTAACCAAGCAGTTTAGCAAGGCTGCCTAGAGCTCCAGTTAAAACTGTCTTAGATTAGTTTAATTTACTTTCTTTTTACAGAAAAAAAAGACAAAGCCAGGAGGGCTTCTAAGAAAGCTAAACCCGCCTTTTTAAGGTATCTACCTTTTATCTACTCTGAGCAGTTAATCACATTTTATACTCTGGTTTAAAACCTATTATTTGAAGGATAGGTTTAAAAGAAAAATATCAAAGATATGTGGATGAACCTTTTTGAAGGAAAGACTATCAATGTATTCTTTGATGAAAGGGGTTTCTGACTCAGTATAGCTGTGTGCATTGTATTTGTGCATTTTTGCTGTTATTTAATACTACGTCAATAAGATACAATACCATTTCTGACCTCTGACTAAATTAAGGACATTTCTGAGGCATATTAATTTATTACTTTTAACACTGTAAGATGTGATTTGAATCTGTGA
Organism: Corapipo altera; assembly: GCF_003945725.1. Taxonomy (NCBI): domain Eukaryota; kingdom Metazoa; phylum Chordata; class Aves; order Passeriformes; family Pipridae; genus Corapipo; species Corapipo altera. The sequence continues at coordinate 38,185,971 of NW_020884872.1, forward strand.
AAAAATATGGAAAATTACAATTTCTTATGAATTGGTTTGAACAAATAACTGTAATTCAGTATCAGTGAACTCTTCCTGCATTAAAAAACATGTGGATGTAAATAAAACTCATATTTAGGATCTTCAATGTTTGTTCATATTTACATACATGCATATCTATTTTTTTCACATTAAACTTTTGGTCACTGTTCATACTTCTTTCATTTTCAGTATCAAATTTGTATTTCCTTTTGCTGAGATTTTTCAATGCCTGAAAAGGGTCTTCATCTTTGCTATCTAGTGGACTTAGTCCACACAGATTGTCTTCTTCCAGTTGTTGATTAACTTTTTTCCAGAATGAAGCAGCAGAATAAGTCTGCCCTGTATTTGATAAACAGGTCCAACACACACTCTAAAGACTTACTCAAGAAAAACATATTCTGAGTGTTTTGTGATAACAACAACAAAAGTAGCATAAGGCTTACTAGGCTGAGAGAGTAGAAAAACTCCAAGGAAAGAGAAAAAAGAAAGTACTAACTAAAACTTTTAAAGATTTGGAGCTAAGTCCTAATAATTTGTATTCTGGGAGGTGCATGGCCTGTCTGCCAAAACCTTTTTAAACTCTCCTGTGACTTTTTCAGAGTGGCAATTTTTATATCACTAAGGACAGGTAAAAGAGGTTGTCAGTCACTGCCCACCTGGGTGTTCACCTGAAGAAGTCCAATCATAACTGATTTTTTAGTGATTTCATGGTCAATTACATATATAGTATGAGGATATTTTTGTATCCCTATATTATAAATATCCACCCCCTCTCCAAAGATAAATGCATAATTTTTGATACTTGGGGGTACTTGAGGTGCCTGAGGTGCTTAAGAACAGTCATGTTTACAAATTCAATGTGGTGAGTTTAGTAAGTAGAAAGGCAATTCACGGCTTAACTCTCCCTGGAAGCTGGCAGCTGTGTCCACCACTTGTCCTTGTGACCTAGGCACTCAGGAGGAGTATCTGTGAAAATAAGAACTAGTGATTATGCAGATTTCAGTCACTTGTCTGACTTGGCATTGATAGGTAACCACTCCTCTTTTTCCATAAATGGCCAAAATGAGACCTCATTTAATAAAAAATCAATAACTTAAGCAAAAAGAAGTCCAAGTTTTAAAAGCCTTTTTATGTGATGTGTTAGGAAAGTTCCATTCTTTTTTTTCTTTTTTTTTATTTTATTTGTCATAAGTATTTCCCTGTTTGGTTATGAGAGCAATCACTATGATCACTGTAGTGCAGTGGGTGCATGATAATAATTTTATGGAGGTACAAGTCAAAATACTATTAATGCTGAGAGATATTGTTTTGCCAACTGAATCTTGTGTGGAAGAACCTAATTTTTAATAATATAATTTGCTTAATGTTATGTATTCACAAAATTAATAATCATTGAAATTTCTCATGCATTTTATTTTTTGAACGGAAATACTCTTGTCTCTCAGGTGCCATGTTATTAAAGAATATGAGTTAAATTAAAATTGCACCTAGGCTAAGAGTGTTCACAGCACTTAATGGACTTTCTGCAGTTTGCTTCCATGTACCCAGCTACTAACAAAATAACAGGCATATTAAGACAAGTGTATTCTTAAAAAAAATCCACTTTCAGCTGCATGTTTTCAGCCATAAATTTATCACAGAGAAAGTGAAGCAAGGTAAGCATCTCTCCTGCCATAGTTGTTGCACTCTACCAAGGCACTGAGCTATAGTAAAGGGGAAGTAAGATGGGTGACTACCCCAGGCACTCTGAAAGAAAAAGTTTAAACAACAGGGAGGTAAGAGCCCTGCAGACCAGCACTGTCCTGCAAGAAGGGCTGTGTGTCCTTGGTGGCATGCTGGTGACAGGCAGTAGCCGTAAACATCTGGAGGGGGAAACATGGAGCATCACTCTCAGGAGAAATCAGCTTGCCTCCTTCCCGCTCCATGTTTATGCCACAGTATTTTCCTACAGTTCTTCCGCAATAACCTACATTTACTAAGAGCTTTGTTAACTCATTTATGGTCTTGTGCAATTCTGTAACTCCTCCAGACATCAGAGTAACTTTCCACAATACAAGCATATTATTTCCGAAAATTGTGAGGGTCTCAGGAGACTTCATCAATATTCAAAAAATGTCTTTAGGTGTTTCCATGAGAGATGTTTTATACTGTGATAGATGTTGTGGAACAGGCCACCCTCCCTCTCTCCCTCCTTCCCTCTATCCTATACCCAAAACAAACATCTCTACAGTGGTAATGAGAAATTTCTATAACTAAGTCAATTTTTTCCTCTAAGGGCCATGCCTTATGTTTTGTGGGATTCTCCACATCAGTATTCAAGCCTCGTTGTGGCAGTATGGCAGAGCTAACCAGATCAATACACCCTGAACTGGGTCTGAACCAAAAATACCAGACTGACTCTAAATAACACAGGCTTTTTTTCCCACTCTTTAGTCTTATTCCAAATGAACTTCTCTCCGTTGCTTCTGGTGTGCTGTACCAGCAGAGAGGACATGAAAGGAGCAGTTTGAATTGCTGCTTCACCCATGGGCCTGCCTTAGTGATCCTCACCTGCAAGTCATTTAGCTGAACATCTGGCTGATTTTGGGTGTTTTTAGTTTTAATTGCTATGCCAGCCTTTGCCATGCCACTCAGTCCTTGTTTCGTACAGGTAGAAACTAGATTCCTTATATTTTGTTTGTTCTAGTTGTCTTGTTCTGAATGGGCCATTGAATTGTTTCTTAGACTACATCTCATGTTCTCTGCATTGTACAAAACCAATGTTTGGGGCTATAATGGGGGGGGGAACTGGTAACTATAGTGGTTTTTTAGGGTTCACATCTTTCAAAGAGAAAGATTTAAGATTGTAGTTTTTAGCTTCAATGTGGCACTAAATAAGCACTTTCTGAAAACATCATTTTAGATGAAAACCAATGGGAGCAACACAGAGGCATATAACAAGTGTACAAATGACCCAAATTCAAATTAAAAACCCCACGCTGAACTTTCAGAATTTAAAAAGTGAAAAGAAAGATTTTAGTTCTGCATCTTGGATCACAAACAAGTATAATAAAAATATTGCAAAAAAATAGATTCTGCTCTTCCAGTCACTCTCAAAACACTATTTCATGGGGAATTTCTCTGATTTGTATTTACTCTTACAAAATGTAAGTCTCATTTTTATAGTTTCTGTCTTTCTTTTAAATATAAAGATTTAAGTATGATGTCAGCTATATTAGTACTTCTTAAAGATGTTAGAACTTTTAATTAATAATGTCAGAAATGAGTCTTGTTTTTATTAAGGAACAGAGGGAATTATGTTTCCATCTTTAATAACTGGAGGCCTAACCTTATCTTGATAAAGTCTGCAGAGATTAATCCCACATGCAGGAGCTAATTGATCTATTTTAGAACTGACCTACCTTGATTTGTTTGTTTGTTTGTTTTTAAAAAAGAATTTTGTGCATTAGTATGTCTGTAACCTGCACCTGTAGGACAGTATTTACATAGTTTTCAGCATTCAGTGAATTGCAACCATATAGAAAATAATAGAAAAGATATTACCTAGCTGCAAGAAATCTGAAAATCTTCTGGTTTGCAGCAGATTAACCTTTACATTGGTCCAAAAAGGACAAACTGTTGGAGGAATTAACTGGTGGACATGCATGATTCAGATACACATGAGCAGCAGCATCACTAAAGATACCTTAGGCAGTGCAGGTCACCCCTGAATGACTGTATTGGTTCCAGGAAATAGAAGCAGTACTGTTAATAACAGGTACTGTAAATCATTGCCAAAATGAAAGATCTTGAACGCTTAAAAAGAAATAATGTTGTACTGTTGGAAAAAAAAATCATTAAGACTCAGAAATAATATTACTTAAATGGAAGATCCATATGTCCTCCAATAAAATTAAGACTCATAAGCATTCATTTCAATAAAAGATTCATAACTCATTACCATGAGAGTAAGACTGAACCATAAATTCTGGATGAAATTTAGTTACTAACCAGGAGGAATTACTTTTTTTTTTATTTGTGCGTAAAGACTCAATTATAAATCTAGTCTCACAACATTATTTTTAACCTTAGTGGTCATGTCTTTATTTTTTAATTTCAGATTGTTTTGATTATTTTTTTTTCTTCCTAAATTACGCTTTAGAATATTTCTTATGTTTTAACAAGAGGGATTGCTTGTCTTTGATGATGTATTATACCTGTGGCTTGCAGCATTTATTATGAGGGAGGTTCAGATCCAAGTTTTCACATTTTATTTTAGGAGAGGAAGGAATCCTTGGAGAAAGATCAATTTGGTAACAAAAGAAATCCATACAGTGTATCATCTAGCACAGTATCACGTCTCTAAGGGTCAGCTGTAGAAGTTACTCAAGACAGGGCAAACATACTGTGAATCTTCTTTTCACTAATTATCCCAAATTTCAGTAGTCAAAATTTTGAGGCTTTCCTTTCATACTTCAAAGGTGACAAAACAATTGCTAAGAGTCAGAAGATTTTCATCCTGAAAACTTGAAATTAAGTAGATTATTCCGTAGGCAACGTCAGCTGTTTCTGAACACCCCTAACTTCCCAACACCTAGGAATAAACAATCCTAGAGACTAATGTTATACTAGCATTAATGTGTTGTTACAATATTTAACACCTTAAAATTTTTCTTATGTCTCAGAAAAATTAAAATGAGATATGCTTTTGAATTTCACTGTTGTGTTCTCAGGGCTGTAAGTTTGTCTGCATATGTTGTTTTCATGTGATAAATTATGTTTCCTCTGTCTTGTTATTTAAAGACCTATATATAACACATAGTGATTTTACCCCCTCATATGTAATTAATTTCTTCCACACAAATGTAAATTTTAAGGTATTTAATTTTAAGGTATTTTCCTTATCAGGCAGAGTAAATACATATTAATTAGGAAGTTAACTCACAAAGGCAGTGGGCTTTTTCTTTCTTTTTCTTTAATTTCCAGCTAGCTTTATGTGTGGTCTTCAAAGCACTAGGGAGATCAAAACAGCCACTAAGTTCAACAGGTGATTATTAGTAGCACCTGAAGGTAAACTTGTCTATTTTGAAAGGGAGTGTTTTTACATAAAGACGTTGCTAGCCTCTAGTTTGCTTGCAGAACAGGTTTTTAATAGATAACAGATAAGTACTCTTGAAGGAGCTATATTTCAGAGTCGTTTCACCTTTCTTCAAGTGTGCTGTCATGAGAGTAAAAAGGGGACAGATGTTTTGAGTGGATTTGAAAGGAAGGCTAAGTGGTTGTTCACCTCTGCTTGCCCTCTGCACACCCTGGTGTCTGGGGGGGAGACTGTCCTAAATTATCCCTTTTCACTGAAGTAGTTGTTGCACTTTTCCTGTTCCTAACTTACTTTTCAGGCCACATTCAGACATGACCCCAGTAAGGATAAGGCTCATTCCCAGAGTAGAGCATTCTCCTGCTCTTATTATGTTAAAACCATCTTGCTCCTTATTATTTTTGTGAACACCAACAAAGATTTTTACCTGTCCCTGAAGGTATCTGCAATAACTTGTGCCAACAATAGTATCAGCAATAGTGTGACCAGCAGGATTGGGTCAATGATCCAACTCCTGTACTGAGCATTAGTGAGGCCACACTTTGAATCCTGTGTTCAGTTTTGGGTCTCTCATGACAAGAGGCGCTAGAGCATGTCCTGGGAAGAACAACAAAGCTGGAAAAGGGGGTGGAGCACAGGACTTATAAGGAGCAGCTGACGAAGCGGAGGTTGTTTACCCTGGAGAAAAGGAGGTTGAGGGGGAGACCTTATTGCTCTCTACAAATACCTGAAAGGAGGTTGAAGAGTGCAGGCATGGGGGTGGTCTCTTCTCCCAAGTAACAAGTGATAGGACAAGGCAAAATGTCCTCAAGTTGCACCAGGGGAGGTTTAGATTGGGTGTTAGGAAAAAATTCTTCATAGGAAGGATTGTCAAGCACTGGAACAGGCTGGCCAAGGAAGTTGTGGAGTCGCCATCACTAAAGACAGGTAGATGTGACTCTTGGGGACATGATTCAGTGGTGGACTTGGAAGTGTTGGATTAACAGTTGGACTTGATGACTGTAAAGATCTCTTCCAACCTAAACAACTCTGTGGATCTATCATTCTATCATACTATATCGTTTTTATTTGTACTTTCATTATGCACCACTGACCTATATAGTCATATAGTTACTATTTACATTTTGTTAATAGAGTTACAAGACACAGGAAAATTACAAAGGTTTTTCGTCCAGACAGAAGTTCTTCAAGTGGAGGCTTATAGCCTTTATGTGGAGATCACCTTTTTCCTTTAAATTTATTTGTAGAGAAGTCTAATCAAAAGTCTAGGTTTTTCAGTGCATGTGCATATGATTTTGTAGATGAGTAATTTCCATATTTGTAAATGACAAGTAAAGATACAGATCCTAATTGATAACATAAGTAATATCCTTTCTCAATTTATATTTAATTTAAAAATGCCATTTAGTTTCTGAATATCAGACATAATCATGGTCACTGTAAAAAGTTTAATTAGTGTAGTGTAGAGGCTGAGAAGATATTAGCATAATTTAAGATGGAAAAAAAGGGAATTACCATACACAAAATTAGAAAAAAAGTATTTCTGTGAGTGAAACATTTGGCAGCTTGTCCTTTTCAAATAGCATGTTTACCTGAATCTTCTCTTGTAAATACTTAGAGAATAATTGGTATGAAAGCTGGTGTAGTTTTCACAGAAATGTATGTTGCTAATTATTCCAATATATTTTAATTTATTGCAGTGCTAAAAGTAGTATAGCCCAAGACTGTACTTCTTCTATACTGCAGAAGTAAAAGCTGAATTAAGAAGAAGATAAAATATATTACTTATTAGATATATATCACTTTTATAATGTAATTACATATTTAATAGTTTTTAATGTGTTGGAGTAGAAACAAAGGTAGTAAAAATGCTTGAGTTAATTTTAAATTGAATGAACCCTACTAAAAGAAAATTTAGAGTGTGACTGTAAGACTTTGCAGCAGGAGGGAAAGTTTGGTGGGAAATGACAGGATCAGCTGGCATTTCACCAACTAGTGAGAACCCAGATAGAACAGCTATCTGCTGTTGTGTTCAGAAATGTGCTGTGGTGTAGGCAGGAAAAAAAAAGAAAAACACTTAACCCCAAATCAGTTAATTAATTTTACTACAAGAAGTCATATATTGAAATAGTTTCTGGATATCTATTAGAGTGTTCTCAAAATGCCATTCATGAGTTTAATTGCAAAGCTGACTGTAGGAGTTTTTGAGGAGTACATAAATTTCTAGGTAATGATTAATTTTCAAATTGGTCCATAATGAAACTTCTCTGTTCTGAATGGATTTATACTGAAGTTACTCTCTTATCCTCTAGTAGTGTGTTTTGCTTTGGTAGATGAGTGACATGATTGCAAAGGTAATCATATGTAGGCAGAGAACTGAGTCTGTATAGAAGCACCAGAACTAAGTGCAGATCCTTAGTATTTTAATAAGCCTTTTTTCACCTGCCACACCCCTCAAAACGGTAAGCTATATAGCAGCACTCCTGAATACCAATTTTGGCTTCCTCTTATTGCTTGGAAATCTTCCTGGGTTTTAGTCCACATTTATATGCCAGAACTCTGGAGTCCAGTGTAAGCAATACATCTTGTGTAGGCCATATGTTATGTTAAGATTTGCTGAATTATAAATTGGTGTGGGGGAGAAACAATTGGTTTGTGTTTTTACTGAAATGAAGTATGGGAAGGCCTGTAATTTGGCTACCTATTTCAAATAGTCTGGAGCTGCAATGTCACTAGTGGAATAAAGTAGAACCATAGAATCATCATAGAACAGTTTGGGCTGGAAGGAATCTTACCAACCATCTAGTTCCAATCCCCCTGCCATGAGTTTGGAAGCTTCCACTAGACCAGGCTGCTCAAAGCCCTGTCCAACCTGGCCCTGAACACTTCTAGGGATGGGGCTTCCACAACTGCTCTGGGTAACCTGTTCCACTGCCTTACCATCCTCACAGGGAAGAATTTCTTCCTTATATCGAATTTTAACCTGATCACTTTCAGTTTGAAGCCATTCCCTCTTATTATATCACTACATGCTCCTGTAAAAAGTCCCTCTCCAGGGGTCTTGTAGGCCCCCTTCAGGTAGTGGAAGGCTTCTCTAAGGTCTCGCCAAAGCCTTTTCTCTTCCAGCTAGAACAACCTCAACTCTCAGCCTGTCTTCAGAGGAGAGGTACTCTAACTCTTTGATCATCTTCATGGTCCTTCCTCCTCTGGACTTGCTCCAAGAGGTTCATGCCCTCCTTATGCTGGGAACCCCAGAGCTGAATGCAGTACTCCAGGTGGAGTCTCATGAGAGCAGAGTAGAGAGGCAGAATCATCTCCCTTGCCCTGCTGGCCACACTTTGGATACAGTCGTCTTTCTGGGCTGGAAGTGCACATTGCCAGTTCAGACCCCCAGGTCTTTCTCATCAGGGCTGCAGTCACGTAGTGTTAGCTGGAGTTGTAGGGGGCCCTGCTTTCCACTAACATGTTACTTTTCTGGTGATATTAGGCTGAAGGAAATGGGTGGCAGGTCCACCATAGACTAGTTTGAACTGTCATCAAATCACACCTTAATTCATTTACCTTTCCAGGGAACTCCCTCTATTTTTGTCTGGACCTGACTTTGCTACCTCTCTGCTTCTCTTGCAAAAGTACCCATATAGAGACACCTAATCTCAGATCTGAGCAAGCTGCACAGACTCTGTAACATGGAGACGTTACCAAGAAGTATGTTAAAATGGAGTAAGATAAAATTCGACATGTAGCTTACATGGATCTAAAATGACACTGCTGCTGAAAGAGGTGTGTTGACATGGCCACCCAGCTAGCTAGCATACCCAGGCACACAACCTGCACCTACTTAAAGAGAAAACATTGTGGCCCAGTGAGGACACCTCACCAGTCCAGCTGAAAACACTTAGCAGAATGGGGATGGAGCCTAGTTTCTGCTGACTGTGTTTCCTCATGGATACATCTGCAGCAGGCCTTTCTGGCAGCTCATTCTGGTAAGATGTGCCGCGAGGTGGCTGCATTTACTGTGTCTTCACGATGTGGGCGTTTGAGTTGCCTTGAAGTATCTGGGAAGCTGTAAATTCAGCCTCATCAGCTCCCTTTTTTAGACAAGCCTTCCAGCTTGTTACAGCACCTTTTTTTTTGTGAGTGGGGAGAACAATGTGTGCTTAAGTGATGTGTTGTAAGTTTACATCTGAAAAGATTTTTGAATCCTGGATTAAAAGTAAATATTAAATCTGCAAAAATCTTATTAACTATAAAACCAAGGATTTGGAGAAGGTGGGAATTGATGTGAAACTAACTGTTATTCTAATTGGAGTTATTACAACCTACAGATTTTTAATGGATAGGAAGTAAAATCTTCGTTAATATTTATGTTATTTGTAAAGAGTAATACCATAATTCCCCTGGGGAACTGACTTCACTAAGAGTACACGATCTTTAAATTGGCAGGCAGGTGAGGTGAATGCAAGCTGTACTGACAAATCACTTGCTTGGTGGGCTCACCTTATTGCTCTTTTTTGCAAATTTTAGGCTTTATCAAAGTTCTTCCGCTGTGTTTAATATTTTAAAAAGTGGCAGTTGCAACAATATGTAAAGAGAGCTGACAGTAATAAACTGAAAATGCTGTCCTTTTCTTTTTGTGAACCCATGCATGTTTGCTGGACATGGAGAAGCACAATTCTCTTTTTTTACGATGAGACATGAAGCTGTATAGAACAATGCCATCTCGGAGTATCTGTTTTGTTTAGGATTGCTGCACACTGAAGTTTTCCCTTACTGTGCACTTAATAATTGCATTAAACACAGTTGTATTTCTTTTCTTATCCTTTAACTGTTGTCTACTTGTTTCCCAAGCCTTCATTTTTTAATGTTTTGCCTGTTAATTTGATATTTGCATCAAAAGTCTTAGGTTTTTTGGTCATTAATGAACACAGTACAAAGTAATAAACTTTTCCTGATTGATTTCAGCTGACGTATTGTATATACTGAAATTTTGTTCGCATGGATAGGGAGGCAGCTTAGTAAGGTTTTGGTGTAAACAATCTTTTTTTCTTTCCAGATGAAAATCTGAAAAGGGGACTTTTCTTGATTCATAAGTACAGTGAACTGCTGATGAACACGCATAAAGGCATAATAAATTTGAAAAATATCACATAAAAAAAATAGAAGAAGAAAGACAAAACCCTTCATGAAAAACCATTTCCTAGGATTTTTTTCCCCTTCCAGTGTTTTTCATAGTATCAAACTGGGTAAACTTCTTGATTTAGTATTTTGTGGAGTTGCCAAAATAGGAAATTAATGCAAAATAAGCTGTTAGACAAACCTTTTTTGGGGCAGAAATAAATAATTTTAAAAAAGTGTTTGAAAAAGGAAACCCACTACTTAATTTTACTTTATTTTTATTTTAGATGGAAATTCCAAGAAACAGATTCAAAGTCTGTTGTTTTTCTTTTTTTCAGGATAGGAAGATTGAAAAGGAGGGTTGATTGCTTTCAGTGTGGTGTTGTGTGATGCTTTCTTAGTAGATTTGTGAAGACAAAACCAGAAGACAATATTTGCTACTATGGAATGTGTTTAGATGATGATATGATTCCTAACTGACTATTTAAGATCAAAGGAAAAGGCTCCTGTTGGAAAAGTGTGCCAAATGCATGACTGGGACTTAGCCCAAGCTTGTCCATGTGTTGGGTAGGGTGAGCACACTGGTGAGGTTTAGGCACAAAACTGAACACTTCATCTTTGCTAGCCAGGGTTAGCTGGTGGGTCATCCACAACTGTCCCTTAGCAGGGAGGGTCAGGCAGCAACTATATCCAGGAAAGGCAGGGATCAAAGGATGACACCCGTGGTCATGAAGGGGTGACATGGATATTCTTGGAGGTTTGAAGATGCTGCACGCAGGTCTAGCGAACTCAGAGTCAACTGTTAGTGAAACAGGGTCAAGGCCAGGAGAAATGTGGCTTTATCATGTTTGTCAAATAACTGGGCTATCACTGGTGGGTTGTTTCCTGTGCCTGGTGGTGTGTTTTCCCTAAAAATATTGAATGGTATATGGTAAGTTGCCAAGACATGAAAGATGCACCTCCAGAAGATCTCTGAGCTATAACTAATGGGGGTTTGTATAATGCAGATATTACACCTCCACAGTTAAAAGGAAACCTTGAGGGTCTGAGGTATCACTTCTCAGTTCCTTTAGCAGGAGAATGAAAACCCTAAGAAAGGAATGAATTTTAGTTACTAAATAGTATTTTCATATTAGAACAAGTTGAGGAAATTATTCAATTGATTTATTGAATAATAATGTTTAAAACCTTATTTTTGAGTGAAACATAAAATAAAGTTGTTATAATAGAGATTTCTAGAGGAAAAAAAGGACAGAATTTTTATCCTGACATAAATTTTTGGCAGGCTGGGAGGATATTAATGTTTTAGTGAATTGAGTTTTATATGGTACTATACTTACCAAATCTGTCCCAAATAACTCAGAAGGTATAGCCTTGTAAAATATCATGGCTAGGGTTCATGAGCAAAGATTTGGGAAGGGCACTACCCACGTTTCTTGCAAGCGCGTTGGTGGCTAAAAAGGCCAATAGGAGACAGGCATGTCCGGTTGCAAAAGGCACAGCAGAAAGACTCCTTAGGAGGTAAATTCTGCAAGGACGATTCTTTCTGTGTTGTTTTTTCTCCTCAAGAGTGATCCTGCGTGTGTTCTCAAAAGCATCAGCAGCGTTATAGATGGTGTGTCTCCAGACCTCCCTGTTGGAGGCCAGAGTGGACCAGTTATGTTGATCAATATGGCCAAGGCTGAGATGTTGTTTCAGGGAGTCCTTGTATCTTCTCTTTGGGGCTCCTCTCATGTGGCAGCTGGTGGCAAGTTCACCATAAAGCAAGATCTTAGGGAGGCGGTGATCTTTCATCCTTGAGACGTGCCCTGCCCAGCACAGCTGTGTTCTCAGCAACATGGCCTCAATTATTGTGACTGCTGCTTGTTCTAGAACAGATGTATTGGTCACATAATCTGACCAGTGGATGTTTAGGATTGTACAGAGACAGCGTTGATGGAAGCATTCTAGGAGACGCAGGTGGTGACGGTAGATGACCCATGATTCGGACCCATATAAGAGAGTAGACAGCACTATGGCTCTGTAAACACTGATCTTTGTACTTTTCTTTAGGTGTTTATTTCACCAAACTCTTTTATGAAGCTTTCCAAAAGCACTGTGTGCCTTTACTAACCTGTTGTCTATCTCTCCATCAATCTTACCATCTGAGGAGATGAGGCTGCCTAGGTAATTAAACTGCTGAACTGATTTGAGCTCTGATTCACCAATGGTGATATGGGGATGATGGAAGACTTCCTGAGATGCCGGCTGATAGAGAACTTCTGTCTTCTTTAAGCTGACTTCCAGCCCAAAGAGCTCAACAGTGTCTGCAAAGCAGGATGTTAAATGCTGCAGAGCTGCTTCTGTGTGGGCGACAAGGGCGGCATCATCAGCATAAAGCAGCTCCCGGACAAGGTGGTTTAAGGTCTTAGTGTGGGCCTTTAGTCGCCTTAGGTTGAAAAGGCTTCCATCAATACAGTATCGAATGTAGATACCATCCTGATCATCGAGGTCTACCATGACCCTTTGGAGCATCATGCTGAAAAAGACTGTGAATAGGGTTGGTGCGAGAACACAGCCTTGTTTCACACCATTCTTTATTAGAAAGTGCTCAGAAAGTGCATCACCATATCTGACTTGGCTGTGCCGATCCCCATGGAGTGAGATGATCATTTTAAGGAACTTGGGGGGACAAACGTTCCAAAATCTGCCACAGACCTTTTCTACTCACCGTGATAATGACTGCATCTTGAAGGTCTGATGGTAGTTCGCCTAGTTCCCAACAGCGCACCGCAAACTCATGAAATTTAGCATGGAGTGCAAGCCCCCATGTTTCCAGGCTTCAGGTGGAATTCCATCAACCCCAGCTGCCTTGCTGATTTTCACCTGCTGTATGGCCTTGAGGGTTTCTCCTAAAGTGGGGGCAGTATCCAATTCGTACTTCACTGGTTGTTGTGTGATGGTCTGAATTGCTGAGTCTTGGACTACACAGTTGGTACTGAAAAGAGTCTGAAAGTGTTCAGACCATCGATTCAGAATGGAGGTTTTATCTGTCAGAAGTGTTTGACCATCAGTGCTGAGTAGAGGGCTTTGGACTTGGTATGTAGGCCCGTATGCTGTTTTCAGGGCCTCATAGAATCCTTTGTGATCACCTATATCTGCGCATAATTGAGTTTTTTCAGCTAGATTGATCCACCACTTGTTCTGGATGTCACGGAGTTTCTGTTGGAGCTTGCTGCATGCAAGACAAAAGGCTGCTTTTCTTGCGTGACAGGATGGCAGTGCAAGGTGTGCTTGGCGAGTGGTTTTCTTCTTCCTCAACAATTCCTGGATCTCTTGATTGTTTTCATCAAACCAGTCCTTGTTCTTCTTGAAGAACTCTAAGGATTCTTCAGAGGATTGCAGGATGCTGTTTTTAATATGGTACCAAATTGTTTCAGGAGAGGAATCTGTAGAATCTATGGAATGGTTTTCGAGCCTAGTTTGAAGGTTTGCCTGGAATCTGTCTGTACCATTACAGTCAGCCTTGTAAAATATATACTTCTTACTTTTGCTAGAACTGGCTTCATTAGATGTGTGTTGGTTTGGTTATTTCCACAATGAATATGAAGTGGATGAAAAAACATATCTTCTTTATTACACATTCTTCAATACCTGGAATTTGGATAAGAAAATCCTCATGATTTACCACATTCTAATAATCCTGAATGTGTCAATATTTGAGAAAAAAAGCCCCACAGTAGTTACATAATTTTAATCTGATGACAGAATAATTGCCTCAGCTTCAGACAGAAAAAAAAAACTATTGCAGTGGCTAATAGAGGCACAGTTTCAGGTAGCAGGGCACCAAAGTGATTCTGTTTTGAATTAGTAGGCACTTGAATAGGTACAAAAATTTGTATATTTTAAACTGTGGTCTAAGGAGATGCTTCAGTCACATGCAGCACTCTATGAGAAGTTAAATTCACTGCTGTCTTTTCAAAATTTTCAGGAAGAGGATTGTGAGGCTTAATCTCTCATTAACAAACTTCTGTACTTCTAGCTGACATTGGTGAAATTGTATGGGTGAATAAATAAATGAAGCAAAAGACTGTATTTTCTAATAATTTGCTTTTCTACATAAATTAGCAACCAGGCTAAACACCGGCTTCTGCTTTATTTCTGGGTTAGTACTTTACACAACTACACTTACAAAGTTTTTAGCACTTCTGAGTCTGAGGTTTATATCAATTTTGTTCTTCAAGTTTCCAGATTCCAAGAAGCATTCAGGTATTCGTAGGCTATTCGAGCTACCTCAAAGAACTAAAACACTGTATTTGAAAGGAATTTTGTATTTAACATGGTGTTGGTTCATTTTGAAAATGCTTTGCTTTGTTTAAAAACCAAGGGAATTTGGACTTTTTTTCAAGTAGAATGAGAGGAATCCATTTGCAATTATCATACTGAGGGCTGATGGAGGCCGAGATCTTGTTCGTATATATATAGCATGCTGCTGCAATGCCTGAGGTCCTTTTATTTGAGTGTTCAGACAGGAAAGCATGAGCAAACCTGAATGGGAAAATCACATGCATGGATGGAAATTTGTGAGGTGCAAATAAGATGCATTGCTGACATATAGGTAGTTAGAGAAAGGGTCCTAAGAAAGGAATGAAGCAAAGGTCACTGTGAGACTGAAAGTAAGCAAACCATGGCCAGGAGCAGAAGGCTTTCTCAGATTTGCAGCACTGCGAAAAGCTGTGCCCAAGCTAGACGAGGGTGAAGACCTTTTTAGGATTCTGTGTTGATATGGGCTTTGATACCCAGAAAGGGCTTTTTTTCTTTAGGTTTTACCAAATTCCCAGAGCATCCAAATGACATAGGTGCAATCAAGTTCTGCAATGGACATTACAGAAGTGTTGGGGGTGCTGGCACTTCTCATACTTACACTGAATCCCTGTCTCAGTGGTCGAGGGTATAGAATTGCTGAGAGGCAGCAACAATGTTCTTCCACCAACACCACTCCACATTCCCTTCTGCCACAGGACAAAGTGATGTGGTGCTTAAAATCTGTGCTGGAACAGCTGTTTTGCACTTTATGTGAAGCAGCTGTACCAATAACAATTATATGGAAAACACTGTCCTTCAGGAGTAGGAGCAGGTACCAGACCTGCTCTGTGACTCTTCTGTGCCTATCAAGTGTGAACAAAGAAGTTGTTGAAAATTCAGTCCAAGTGATATTTTTGTACATGTGTGTTTTATATTTCTTTCTACAAGTTACTTAGGGGATTTGCCTGTTTTGCCTAGGTTTTGGTTTAGGTGCTTCCTTCTTGCTGTTTGTCAATAGAACATTAGATTGATTAAGTCAAGATTTCAACCTATCTAAACCTACAATTATTCTTATAGCACTTTATGTATGAATGGAGTTCACAACACAAAGTAGCAATAATAATAAAAGCCTAACAACCAAGTATTGCTTAATGAGTGGTGCCCAGAAAAGCACAAATCCAGTTATTCTGATGTTATGTGTCTGTGTGTACACACAGAGTCCTTGGATTTCTGTCTTTTCCCCTCTAAATGAGAGGAGCCAGCAGATCTTCAGGGTATTACCTGGTATTAGGACTTGGATCAGGGCTACTCTGCTCATGGAGAGATGTCTTTCGGTGTGCTTCAGTCACTGCACTTCTCAGGTCTGCATACCTCAGTAAGGCTGACTCAAGACTTGCCCTTGCACTAATATGATTTGCATATGTCTGGGTGTTTTTATACTTACTACTGTGTCAGTACTGTACTCCAATGGACTGGATAGACATTTTCAAGGTGGAGTTCTGTGGCTACTTTTTACCAAGCTACAAGTTGTCCTGGAATGAGTAAGTTTCACATCATAGAAACTCAGCTACAGCAATGCACATGAGTCACCTCTAAGAATGTTTCTCATTGTCTAGAAGAAGAAACTAACTGTATTTGAAAAACAAGAAACTCAGATGTGACTGATTCATCTGACCTGACATTCAGGCAGGTGTTTACAAAGCACATGGTTGATGAGAGTATTACTCAGCTGTGAAAAAAAACTTGTAATCTATACTTGTCCTGTTTTTAAGTAAATTCTGAGCCAAAAATTAATTTATTTTTTAATTAATGTGCACCATACTTTGTTTGTTTAAAATTATATTATTCACTGTTCACACTCTTCTACAAATTGTTTTGCCTAAATCAATATTTGCCACACTCTCCAAGGTGGGGAGTGATCCTGTGACATCCTCAAATCTTGCAAGTGCTTCTGACTTTCATATCTGTTCACAATACTGAGTATTTTGCCGTATTGAAATCTTTATCCCTTTACTGTCTTCTTTGATCTCTGAATCTGAATCTGTCTGCTTGAGGAACCTCTCATTTCTTAACATTATTTTTTTCAGCTTGTATATTGTTGTTCAGCAAACGTTTAAAACAGGTAAATGTTGATTGCATTGGGTCCTTTTCACAGCCTTCAGTAGAGTTGCCTACACTGTTTCTGCCTATGAGCTCCCTTTTCCTGAGGGACAGGAGAGAAAACCGTTGTCCCATAATCCCCTTTTGCCATACATTTGTTTATTGATTGCACTGAAGATTGAGGCATGCAAAACAAGCAACATTTGTTCTAATAGAGCGGTCAGATTCAATTTCTGCTAGTTATCTTTGCATTCAGACACAGTATGGGCATATAAGAAAACAAAGGATTAATCTGAAACTTAATTACTTAAGTTACACACTTCCCCAGTCCTTTGCTTATTGTTGAAGACTATGTATAGGAAAAAAAAAATTAATTAATAAGCTGAAACATAGAGTGCCTCTTTTTATTTTAAAATAAATCCTCAGAGCCTGTAGACTTTAAATAAAACTCCCCAGCTACCAGTCCTTTCCCAAAATGAGCCTTGTGAAGTATTGTAGTTCATCATTTGCAGATAGCAATAACACTATTTAAGGCATTTGGACCTTAGTTACCAAATCAGCCTAGAGGAAGATGAAACCACTGTTCCTTCTTTCTTCTTTCTGACTTGAAATACCTTTATCATGCTTCTCCTCTGTGTCCTGGGCTTCAGGAGAGAGCAAACTTTGTCTTCTGCAGGGAGCTAGTCTGGGGGATCCCAAGGGAGGCAGCTCTGAAGGAGCTTAGTAGAGCTAGAAGGTCTTTAACAACAGCACCTAAAGCTCGTTAAGGACAGCATTCTCCAAGAAAAAATAATACTCTGTCCTGACACTCAGGAAAGCTAGAAACTGTACCAGGAGACCAGTTTGGCTAAAAAGGGAGCTCAAAAGTGAGCTCTGACACACAAAGAATTTACAGAGATGGGTTACAAAGGGGAAATGTAGAAACACTGCCCAGCTTTGTATGGATGATGTTGGGAAAACCAAAGCTCAACTTCAGTTGAAAGTGTGAAGGGACACACAGGGAAAGAAAAATTTCTAGTGCTGCACTAATAGTAAAATGATAAACACGAAAAATGTGAACACAACTGTAAGGGACAGGTTGCCCATGGATATTGTGCAGGCATCATTCTTGCAGGATTCCAAAACGCAACCGGGTAAAGGCCAGGCAACCTAATCTTACCTTGACACTCCTATGAGCACAAGTCAGACTACAAACCTTCTGATGTTTCTTCCAACTTGAGTGATTCTGGGATTGCACGGAAATAAAACTATGTTTAGTCTTCACAGAATGTCAGGTAATATATCAATTTTTATGTGTTCAGACAAGATTTTTGAATTAGGAAGTGAAGGATTGAGCTGTCTTAATCTGTAATGTGTGTTCTTTCCAGAGTCTGAGCATCAGTATTAATAAGTACTGGTTAGGCAAAGGCAGAATAGATGAAAAGAGGGAAATTTATCGTCTGAATTGGTGGTGTCTGCACTTGGTTTCAATAAAAAGAAAGGATTTCACGTCAGAGCTGGAGCCCATACACTTCAATTTCTTGGAGATAAAATGATTTCAGTGTGATTATTTATTGATGTATTCCATTGAGTATAGCATTTATTTTTTCTCTGACTTATTGTTCTGACAGAAATTCCTTATGTACTCATATAAAAATAAAAAGGGAGGGAGCTTGAGTTAGCAACCTTCCAAACAACAAAATCATAAATCCACAACTTGGTTGCTTTTACTTCCCTCAAGCCTGACATTGTTTCTTCTGAGTGAATTTGTATCTTCTGAAGGGTGAAGAAAGAAAATTGCAACTCTGTTTTGCAAATACAAGAATCTGTGAAAAAGGAATAAATTTCCAAGCATTGGCTTGATTCTGAAACTTGAATTCAAGCACATGGTTGGTTAGTCGTACAAGTATTCCTCAAGTAAGCCAGCATCCTATTCTCAGGTGTCAGGTTTTTATAACTGGCTATGATGCAATGCATTACTTAAGATATTTTCCATTGATGTGAATATTAGAGTTGCAATTATACCTAGGCTGACTGTGTGGTTCCTTTCTGGTTATGGCATTTCCAATTTACATTTATTTAAGTGTTTTGAAAGAACAGATTGTTCTTTGTCCGGGAAAGGTATTTTATAGAGTATATAAGGTATCATGATGAATGTTCCCCTTCTCCCTACTCTCCGTTAAAACAGACAACAGCTAAAAAGACCAAGGGCCTAATCTGGTGTATTTGTTACTGCCTTAGATCTGCCCATAGCTCTCCCTTGAGGCATGTAGAAGATTTAATAAGCAAACCCTGCCAGATGATGAATGCCTGAAGGGAATGTTTTTCTACAAACATTGCAAAGTACAGAAATGTTAAGGCATAGCAGCATTCTACAGGCATAGGACTGCACTGTGCTTTGAAGTACATGCTCACATCTCTCATTTTCTGGAATGGGGTCAGAGGGCTGAATCAGCTTGTCAAATGCCCTCGCATAGCTGACATTAGCATGCACATTTTTGATGTTGACAATTAAAAGGTGAGGAAACTGTGTGGAACTAAGGTACCTCTGATCTACAGGTTCCTCAACATGCTACAGATCTATGAGGGACTGGACAGGAAAGAAGAAGGCAAAAAAAGGGAAGGAAAACCTTGCAAAGCTGTTAGCCTTGAGCTGACACTGTGCTACACTCATTGTGAGTGAGGACAGGAGCTTGCTCAAGGTAGATGCCAGCTTGTGGCAGTTGAGAGAGCAGTATGCTCTACCTCCTCTGTCCCTGTGCCTGCCCTTGCAGGTAAGCAAAAGAGATATCAGTCATGATACTAGGTTTCAAGGGGGAAGAGGTTGAAACCAGGCTCTCCAGAGATGAGCCTAAGGGTGGAAAGCCCGAGTTAGAAGTGATATCATCAGACCAGCTGAAGTGCATGTACAGCGATGCATGCAATATGGGTAACAAACAGGAGGAGCTGGAAACCATGGTGCAGCAGGAAAGCTATGACATAGTCGCCATCACAGAAACGTGGTGGGATGATTCACATGACTGGAGTGCTGCAATGGATGGCTACAAGCTCTTCAGAAGGGACAGGCAAGGTAGGAGAGGTGGAGGGGTGGTTCTATATGTTGGAGAGTCTCTTGACTCTATAGAACTTGAAGTCAATAACGATAAGGTTGAGTGCCTGTGGATCAGAATCAGGAGGAAGGTCAATAAGTGGACATCCTGGTGGGAGTCTGTTACAGACCACCCAACCAGGATGATGAGGATGATGAATTATTCTACAAACAGCTGGCAGATATCTCAAAATTGCCAGCCCTTGTTCTTGTGGGTGACTTTAACCTGCCGGATGCCTGTTGGAAATTCAACACAGCAGAGAAGAGGCAGTCTAGGAGATTCCTGGAAGTGTAGAGAAGATAATTTCCTGCTTCAGCTGGTAAATGAGCCTACCAGGGGTGGGCCCCTCCTAGACCTGCTCTTCACAAACAGAGAGGGTTTGGTGTGAGATGTGGTGGTCAGAGGCCATCTGGGGCACAGTGACCATGAAATAGCAGAGTTTTCAGTACTCAGGGAGGCAAAGAGAGCCATCAATAAAACTTCTACCCTGGACTTCCAAAGGGAAAATTTCAGCCAGTCAAAAGACCTGTTCAGAGGGTACCCTGGGAAACAACCCTTGAAAACAAAGGGGTCCAGGAGGGATGAACATGCTTCAAGAAGCCAGTCTTGAACACAAAGGAGCAGGCTGTCCCAGTGTGTCGAAAGGTGAGCCGGCAGGGAAGATGGCCAGCCTGGCTGAATAGGGAGATTTTGAAGGAAATTAGGGGAAAAAAGAGAGCTTACTAACTGTGGAAAAAAGGGCTGGCTACTCGTGAAGAGTTTAGGAATATAACTAGGTCATGTAGAAAGAAAATTAGAGAGACAAAGACACAATTTGAACTCTATCTGTTAGGGATAACAAGAAGTGCTTCTACAACTACATCAATAGCAAAAGGAGGGGCAAGGAAAACCTCCATTCTTTGTTGGACATGGGGGGAACATAGTCACCAAAGATGAAGAAAAGGCTGAGGTAGTTAACACCTTCTTTGCCTCAGTTTTCAACAGTAAGACAGGTTGTCCTCAGGACAACTGGCCTCCAGAGCTGGTAGACAGAGACAGGAAGCCGAATAGCCCCCCAGTAATCCAGGAGGAAACAGTGACCTGCTGAGCCACTTGGATCCTCACAAGTCTATGGGACCATATGGGATCCATCCTAGAGTGATGAGGGAGCTGGAGGAAGAGCTTGCCAAGTCGATCTCTATCATTTTCACCAGTCCTGGCTCACTGAGGAAGTCCCAGATGATTGCAAGTTGGTGAATGTCATGCTGATCCACAAAAAGGGCAGGAGAGAGACCTAGGAAACTACAAACCCATCAGCCTGACCTCAGTGCCTGGCAGGGTTATGGAGCAGATCATCCTAAGTGCAATCACATGACATCTACAGGATGGACAAGGGATCAGATCCAGCCAGCATGGGTTTAGGAGGGACAGGTCCTGTCTGACCAACTTGATTTCCTTTTATGATCAGGTGACCCGCCTGGTGGATGAGGGGAAGGCTGTGGATGTGTCTACCTGGATTTCAGCAAAGCCTTTGACACCGTCTCCCGTAACATACTCCTGAAAAAGCTGGCAGCCCCTGGCTTGGACAGGGGCACTCTGTGCTGGGTCCTATGAGTGCAAGTCCTATGAGGAGAGGTTGAGGGAGCTGAGGTTATTTAGCCTGGAGAAGAAGATGTTCAGGGGAGACCTCATCACTCTCTACAACGACCTGAAAGGAGGTTGTAGCCACGTGAGAGTTGGTCTCTTCTCCCGGGCAACCAGCAGTAGGACAAGAGGGCATGATCTTAAGCTCTGCCAGGGTAAGTTTAGGTTAGATACTGGGAAGAAATTTTTTACGGAGCGAGTAATCAGACGTTGGAATGGGTGCCCAGGGAGGTGGGGGATTCATCGTCCCTGGAGGTTTCTAAGATGAGACTGGATGCGGCACTTGGTACCATGGTCTAGTAACCACAGCAGTGTTGGATTAATGGTTGGACTTGATAATCTCAGAGGTATTCTCCAACCCAGTTGATTCTATGATTCTATGAAGGCAGCTGATACAGTCACAGAAGAGTCTTAACTACAGAATTACTAGACAACATCATACAAATCTTAGACAGCTGAATGGAGTCAGTGATCTCAGAGACCTTTCCAACCTTAATGATTCTATAATTATATGATTCTATGTCTACATCCTTTTCTAAGCATGAGAGGTAACAGTGAAAACTGAGCTGTTGTTTTATACAAGTTGTTGGCAAATAATTCTCTTTTCTTTGACTAACCTTGAGCTGTTGGAAATGAAGTAAAACACCAAGGCAAAGCAGTTACTCGGGATGGCTGTGTTATCGGAAAGCATCTCACAATTGCTTCCTAAAACATTTAATTGTGAAATTCTTTATTTCCCAGACTTTATGTAAGCAATAGATCATAGATCTGGAAAAAAAGAAACCTCAGTAATTTGCAGAGTGGTTTTACTCTAGTAACCTATGAAGGATCTCTTCCCTGGTCGTTTTTCAGGGTGACCTTCTTGAGAAGTCAAAAATTTGCTTTCTTCAACCTATCAAAATTATTAGCTTAGCTGTTTACAGGACATGAGTGCTTTTTATCACCTTTGAACAGCAGCACATTTGGATCTGTAAGTGGATGTTGTCAGAAGATACTGTATTGCAAGGGAATTTTACTTGTTGGTTGTGAATCACACTTGAAATGAGTGAGTAATCATTGCTAATTTGACAGGCAAAAACCATTAAGTTACAGAATAATGTGCTTAGAATTATTGCAGTATTAAAATGCTCGTAAGACCAAATTCAAAACATATTCCTCGAAATCCTAAAACAAATTGTCTGCTACACTTGAAAAAACAATGAACATCTTTGTTCACATGAAACCCATTCTTTTTTTAAATATTAAGTAAAATCTAAAATTAGTAGTCTGTGAGGACCACGTGTACCATGTTTCAAATTTTAGCCGTTATTCCTGTAGTCTTTCCTTAAGGAATAAAAATAAGATAAAAATATAAACCTGGAAACATTACTTTTCACTGTTTGACTTTTGAAGGCAAGGGAAAATATATTGTAAGAGAACCTTCAGAGCTACCAATTAGTGCCTGGTAAAGCACTGTACAGTGGAAATTACTTGCAGGATGAGGGAGCCAAATACTGGTACAGATCATATTGATAAATAATGTACCTCAGCAGCTTCCTGGGGTGTTTAATCATAACTGTTTCAAAATGTTTTCCATAACTGTATGAATAAACCACTTATTACACATGGCAAAGAGCATTTCATTATTTTCTTTCCTGCATTTGTTATGATGGATCATGAAGCATACCACACCTTTAAAAGAGAAGAAATGGAAAGCCAGCAATGCATACCAATTACTTTTCTTTCATAGGTGGAAGGATATGTTTAAGCAGTACAAACTTAAACAACACTGTAAGTTTCTTATGGAATCCGGAGTGGACTGGACCAGTGTGATTTTTGTACCTCCATGCAGAAGGAGCCTCACCTAAGGCCATGGGGAGGCACGCAGAGCCCCACAGATGTCTGCTAAAATCTTGAAGAGTAGTCACTGACATCAGAAGTGTTTCAGGTGGAATCTTTCTACACAAGGTAGTCAAGCACTTGAAAAAGATTATTTAAATGAAAACCATAGAATCATAGAATGACTTGGGTTTGAAGGGGCATTAAAGATCTTCTAGTTCCACTCCCTCTGCCATGGACGGGAACCTTTCGCTAGATCAGATTGCTTGAACTCCATCTAACCTGGTCTTGAATAGTTCCAGGGATGGCGCTTCCACAACTTCTCTGGGTAACCTGTATGAGTGCTTCACCACCCTCGTAGTAAAGAATGTCTTCCTAACAGCTAATCTAAACCTACTCTCTTTCAGTTTAAAGCCATTTCCCCTTGTCCGGTCACTACATGTTTTTGTAAATAGTCTATCTTTCTTGTAGGCAGAGTGTTGTAAGGCACACTTCCAATTTATTGCTTTTAAATAAGCTAGAATGCCTCGCATCATCTAAATTACGATTTCTGTATTTTTTAAGAAACCAAGTAAGGATTGTTTGCTTTGTTTTGCCTTATTTTTGCATTGGAAGGTGTTATTTTTGGTGGTTTATGATTTTGCCAAGTTTAAACATAGAAGTGAAACTATTGATACTGAGTGTTGGCCTCAGAATATCTTTTGTTTATTTAGTGATTTTTTTTTTTAACATCAAAGGAAGTATGTTGAAGGGAAACAGAAGTCATGCAGTTCTGAGGGATTTCAAATTTTATGTACTCTGGCAGGTCTTTGAGGATCCATAGCTGAATGTGAGTCATCTTAGGTCTGAATTGATGTCATGTTTTAAGCCATTAGGTAACTAAACACCACACAGCTGCTCTGTCCCTCATCACCTCAGTGGGATGAGTGAGAAAATTGTGGGGAAAAAAAAAATCAAGGTAAAAATTCTTGGGCTTAGATAAAGACAGTTTAAAAGAGAGAAATGCTTGTTGTGTACCCCCAGCCTGCTTGCTGGTGAGGTGGGGTGAGAGGCAGAAAAGACCTTGACTTTGTGTAAACACTTCTTAACAACAACTAAAACATCAGCATGTTATCAACATTATTCTCATCTTACATCCAAAACACATCACTGTACCAACTACTCGGAAAAAAATTAATTCTATTTCAGCTGAAACCAGGACAATACCAACCCCTTTCCAAAACAAGCAGGGAATGGAACTTTTGGAAAGGCATGCTGTTTGCAATAGCTGGCTTTGCCAGTTACAAAGTACCCATCAACATGGCCACCTTAGTTAGAGTTCCTCTTCAATTATTTCCTGTATATATTAAAGAATGTGATATTTTTTGAAACGTGTGAATATTTTGGAATACACCTAAGAAGAACTAAACAAAAGGTATTTACCAAAAAAACATAGAGATGAAATATTGATCCGGGAAAAAGTTTTAGTAAAAGATATCTCAATCAAAAAGCTGCAGTGAGATGCCAACCCCCACCTCAACAAAACAGTTGACATGTAAGCTTTTGCTAAGCTGAACTAGCTTAGCATCAGAGTGTCTTCTCTGAATTCTCTGTAATGATGGCAAATCTTATATAGTGACATAAATATTACTTCACTACCTTGGCAATTTCACCTGCTAGAACAAGTAATTCTGAAAACCATATAATGTTTGTTTGGTGTTACTAATATCAGCATAACACTTTCTTACACAGAGGAAAAAGCAGAGTTACATTGTGTTTCTATAAATAGACCTAGGTAATTAAAGGTGTTTAATGTGTCTCTCTCACTGTAGGCAATGAATTCAGAGATCATTTGCAGTTTTGAGTAACAGGGAGTGCACCTTTATCACCTTTTTGTGGATGCCCCTAGAACCCCTGGTCCCTAGAACCAGCCTCTTTGCCTTATAGATCTGTTCCTATTACATGCTAATGTAGCTGCCAATGGATACCATGGGCTTTTTTGTTCATGTTACACATCTTTATCTGTTCAGGATGGATGAGAGAGAGTGGAACAGATAAAGGCAAGCAATGGGAACATTAAACAGGAACTGAGACTTCCATTTTTGTGTTTTTGTTTTGCTTTTTAAATTTCCTTTTTTTTTCTAGAAAGTATGTGGGGTTTTTTGTTGTTGTTCAGGTTTTGGTTTTTATTTGGGTGTTTTGTTTGTTCTTTTAACGGGGAAAGTCCTGCTTGAGTGCCTTTTACTATATTTGGAACTAATGACCATTCTCTTAGGTACTGGGGAAAGGATGAAGGAGAAAAAGTTAGTTGAGATGGACTGCTGCTTTAAAGATTTTTTTCGTAAGACAAAATGTACTAGAAAAAATCAGCAAAAATAGAAAAAGCCATTCTTGTCTCAGGTGCTGGAAAGACGTAGGCAGAACACATGGTCTCATCAGCTGCTCTGTGATGTGGCAAACCTGTAGCAGGATTGGGCTGTTGAGACTATTATTGAGTTACCTCATTTGTCACAAGTTCACAGACACGTTTCCTTGAGAAAAAGATGGCCTTACATGTCCAAATGAGACTGTCAGAGAGGAGAGAAATAGGGAGCAGTACAAAAAAGGTATGTCCCAGGACTTGCTCCAGACTTACCCAGAGGCTATGAGTATGGTTGTAAATCTGCATCCACCCCTCTGTTGAGTCTTACTGGGACAGCATTCAAAAAATAGGAGATTCCTCAGTGTCCAAATGTGACTCTGGGGAATGATGAAAAGGGTAGCAGCAATGGTTGTTCATCCTCTGACTCCATTTGCTTCCATTGCTCTGCTTCCCATCTAGTCTTCTCCTACTTCTCCTCTTACCCTCAAAACAGAGATAAATTAGTCTAAATAAGATACAATTTATTTCTTATTCCTTTAGCTTCTTTATTTTTGTTCCTTTGTTCATTCATCACAATTTTTATTCCTTCTGTCAAAGGTATTAAACCTTTTTGAGATTATATCTGCTGTCCTGCTCCATGTTTTTTCCCTTAATCCAGTAACTTCAGATTAGGTTGCATCAAGAGCCTACTCTGAATAATATATACTCTTATATAATGTGATGATGCTTGTATTAACTAGGTGTGTCATAAAGTTCTAGTGGTCAGTCCTCTGAAATCATGTTTTTAACTTAAGGGATGTGAATATCTCAGCTAGGGTAGTCAGGTCACCTAGTTACATATATTTAACATTGGGATACAGTCTGGTCTTCTGGCCAAGAGAGATGAAATCTGAATTTGGAGGATTTCTGAATTATCCTTGAATTCATAAAAAGAATAAGAAAATGTTACTCCCAAATGACATAGTCATAAGACACTTAAAACCCCAAAGCTAGTTGTTACAAAAGTTTCTTTCCAAGCTCTAGTCTGTGAACAGCTCTCACGCCTGCCTCTCTCCTCAGGGAAAATTTATCCATCAGTATTGCCATGATTTGAACATGAAACCTTTGTTGCATTCATGAGCCTCAATTTTTTCCCCCACTTGCTTTTTCCTCTTCCCCTTTTGCTCTCCTGTCCTACTGTGTTCTTTCTGTTACTTTATCTGACACGATATTATAATAAAGAATGGGCTCTGAAAAGAAAGTTCTGGGCAATAAAGCCTCTTTTTGAAAAACTGTGTGCACAAAGTAAAAATAACAAAAACTGTCAAAAGAAGCTGTTAGTGTGAATGTATTTATTTTAGCTTTGGTGGAAAAGCTTGATTCAGCTCCAGGACTTCAGGAGTACAATAGTCAGTAATTTCTATATGAGTAGAACATCTATTTCTCTTTTGAAATATGGGACAATCTGAACCCCAGGTTGTCAGCTGCTTTTACATTAGGTTGGGGGGTGGGGGGAGGGGAGAAAAAGAAAAGAAAAAGATAGATCAACTATTTTTGAACCATTTATCAGTCAGTAATCCAAGATACTTGCAGGAATGGGGTTAAAGCATACTACAGCCTGAGTGAATACAGTGTAAACTGCATCTCCTTCTTGGTGGTGCCAATATAGACTGGGTTAGAAACTTCAACTTAGAACCATACCCCTGGACGTAAGGGGAGCAGTGGGGTCATTTCACAAGTAAGGAGTGACAGAATGGGAGAGAAAGAGACTTTTCAGTGGGTACTGTGGTAGGTCTTGTCAGCTTATGACTTCCCACTGCGAGGGACTGGGCTCCCCTGGCAACCCTGATACCATGCAGCCCTAGTGCCCAGCTGTACTCACCCAGCCAGTGCTGAGCTGTGCAAACCCCTCAGCTGAACACCCACACCTAGAGGGGAGGGAGAATCACTCACATGACTGAAATCAGGAGCTCATCTGTGGGCTGGTTCTTCTGCTTGGAGACTCTGGCTGGGAGAGGAGATGCTACAGAGATGCGATTCATTCCTGATAACGAGTGGGTGAAACTCAGGAAGGCAGAAAAGCTGTGATTCAATGAACCTCCTGACCAAAGAGAGGACCGGAAGAGAGCAACCAGTAAGGGCACTTAGAGAATGAATTTGTGTGTATCATTTTAAAAACTAAACTGACATGTCCCCTTGAAATAAGTTTTTTGGAGGCAATCACAGTTCTTTATAATAAAACACTCAAATGTTGCAATAAAAATGTGTTCCTTAGTGCATTAGACATTTGTTTCTGCCATTTCCTTTATTTCCTAGATAATGGGTTGATTCAAACATCATAAGAAAAATTACAGTCTAAGAAAAAATAAATCACTTTATTAAAAAGTATATGGAAATATTTTTCAAAATTTGATCAGAATGATATTTTCTCTGGTGCAGAGATATTTTCACTATTTGCAAGCTTGCAGGACTAGGGTAAGGAATTAGCAGAGAGAAATTATATAGCATGCTGCCAAACTCATACATCCTGGCTGGGATGAATTAGGTGGAGAAACAAAACCCAGAGCTGAAGGACTTTTCAGCACCTTAAAAAGAAGAAAAAAAATTAAAATTTTTAAACACAAACTCGTTTACTTGCATTCCTCCCACCCTGCTGCCCTTCATCTATAGCTTGGCTTTTAAAGTAAAGTATCTCTCTAAATTTCATGAGCAGAGAGGATAGACTATGCAAAGTTTTATGGTTATTTCAGGGTTTGGCATGGACTGAAGAGCTGTGCTTATGAATTTCAGTGCAGCATCAAACTGCCAGAGGATGTGCTCTCTAGGGCAGAGATTATTAGCCCTTCGTTTGTGCTTTGCTGAGTCTATTTTAGATATCATCCCTGGGCTGACAAGGGCTCTGTTCGTTGGTGTCAGTCCAGTTGATAGGGTGCTGACACTGCAACACCGCTGCATGATTACCCCTGTGGCACTGGCAGATTCCAAGGAGTGCTGATAAGAGTCGAGCATAGATTTCATTTCCTCAACTTGAGAGTATGATGTGGGTCAAAAGAGGTTTGTCTGTGTTTCTAGCCCTCACCTAATAGCACTATTAGATGCTATTACTCTGTTTCAGTAATGTGAATTCATATGTTGTTAACTGAGTTTTCATTTCAAGATTACAAATACATTTTAGGACAGTAATTTAAGAGTTCTATTTCTCTGTAGAACTCGTATGTGGGAATCAAGATTAATATTAACATGTTCATATATTGCTTTATATTTGGACAAAATCAGTAGGCATTTCTTAAAGAACTAAATGCGTATAAATTATTTATTCATTTTTTTGGTTGTAGACAAAAGTGTCTGAGCTTTCCTCCAAGATCTCTGAAAGCAGAAATGATAGAAAGTAGACATCACAAAAGAAAATAGAGAGGTCAGGTGAAACAGTAAAATATTATCTGCAGGTAGTATCCCACTATTCACAGGGACAGCTGTTAACTTGAGGAAGAAATTTCCCACATATATTTCAATATAAAGCAAGTAGATGAAACAGGTTGTTTATTATAATAGGTCAAGTTATATGATGTGCAAATATGTTGGGAATCCTGTTTATTTATGACAATAGGTTACTCTCAACTGGCATTATTGATGAGTAAAGCTACTGTTTTTATGAATTTCTTTCAAAATTTCTTCCAGTTTTGTAGGCTTCTTCTTTATATATACATACATATATATAAATGATATAAGACATTATATCTTAATTGAAAAGTCTACTTGGAGAGTTCATGCAAAACACTACAGAAATCATAGTGGACTATAAAAATTTGCACAGTGGACAGGGCGAAACTTTATAGGTGCTCTAAGCAAATTGAGAAAATCCCAAGTGAAAAGTCTAAGGTTTGTATTCATGAAATGAAAGGTTTTATTGAGGAAACAGTTGCTATTAAAATACTTCATTTTCATTGAAAATAAATTTAAGCTGTAATTATAACATCAAATTGCACTGCATCTCTTCTACTTACTAATACTTTATATGTTTAGAAATTCTTTCAGTGAGGTCTCTAAGCATGTTAGGCTATGCTGAGAATTTACCTTCCTGCGAACATTTTGGGAGAAAGCTTTCTTCAAAAAATGTTGAGAAGCACACTGATATTGCAGCTAGAGCATTGGTTTTAGCATCTGTACTGTAAATGTAAATGAGGTACTGTAATGATGTAATGTACTGTAAATTATGACCCATTTGCAAAATCCTTCTGAGGTAAGTAGTCTGTACTTCATGGCCTTTTTTGTCTGCATACAGTAATGCTTTCTATTTTAATCAAAACAGTTATGGTGGCAGACTCCACACTTGGGCTTGGGATGTGGAGCTGTTTTGTCAAGGCATCCTGTTCTCACATCTGAAGTAGAAACTCATTGCAAGCACTGCTAAAAACACATGAGGAAGCTGATTTGGGTGTTCTCTATTCAGGGCATGAAAGTGATGGAAAGAAGTTTCTTCAGAGCACAGAGAAATAAAGTCTGTGACAAAGGTTCAAAGCGAAAACTTATGAGGAGCAGACAGGAGTGAAGGTTACTTGGTGTTTGTTTTCATGGCAAAGTCCTGGGTATTTAGGTAAGGGTGCAGTGAGTCAGTGCTACCCCAGGAATAGACTGGGAAGCACAGTGTTCATGTGGGAAGGACCCCATGGGAATCTGACAAAATCTCTGATTAGACAGGGAGTCTGATTGCAGGCAGCCATGGTTTCTGGTACACAGGATGTCCCCAGATTGCTGTGCTAAGAAGGGCTTGGGTGTCTTCACATTAGAGTTAGTAGCTGTAGGTTGGGTTGAACATTAGCTTAGTTGACCATTGATGAAGGTACAGTAATTCCACAGCAGTGTTTAGTGGTGTACATTTCTAACAAAATACCAGCATGGAGGGCCACAGTAGAATTTCTTAACTGAAAGTAACGTTTTCTGAGGAAAAACCAAAGGAAGAAACATCTACATTCCCATTGACTTCTCCTTTGCCAGGTGCATTTCAGTCTTTGAATATTCATCTAAGTACATCTACAGAGCTGCTGATGATATTAAGAGCATTGCACAGCTATAACTTTTTATTGTAGACTCTAAAAAACAAAAAAGTGGGACACTTAAAAACAGTGTGTAAGAGCAAAGAAAATTATTTTCCCTTATTTTTTTCCTTGAAATTAATTTTTAGGATGACTTCTTATATTTCTAAGAGGTGTATCTTGCTCCTGTGCACACTGGTTGTTCTTTTTCCTGGTCAATTTTATTGATTCACACACAGTTCTCCTAAATGTGGACTCTGTTTCATTGGCTTCAGCAAGAGCTGGCTCTACTTGCAGAGCCAGAATCCAAATTCAGCTTTCCTGGTCCTTTCAGTCCCTTTTGCCTCCACTGTGTCACCTCTGACTGTGGGGGGCTAAACATATGAGTTCTTACTCCCTCTGGACTGTCTAACGAAACCCAGTATCTGACAGCTTGCCAAGTGCAAGCATTGTGGCTTGAGCAAATCTCTAGCTTCAGGAATGAGCCTAGCTCCCGCCCAGTTGTTTCAAAAAGAGCAGGACTAGTTCTGCTTTTAATTTCTTGGTTTTGTTAGTTTATTTTAGAACTTCCCAGAAACATGCTATTCTCCCGTGGTTTACAGAAGTAAGTCTACTTATGCCTGTCTGTTTTCTCTGTGGTACCTGATTCCCGTTTTCAGAGAGAGTAAAGGCCTCCCAGGGTAATCCAATCCTGAAGCACAAAACAGTTGTTGCCAACATGAATTCGATGCTGCAGAAGGCAAGTAGAGCAGTGCTTGAGGGAAGTGCAGTGAAGGCATTTTTTTCTTTTAGAAAGCACAGAAACTAATGAGTCACTTCTTTCAAAGAACATTTCCCCAAAGGAAACTATTAGGACAACTAGCTGGCGTTAGTCATTTTGTACATCTCAGTCAAAGTGATCTTTATCTTGATTTTGAAAAAGTCAGGGGAAGAGTAGAAAATTATGCTGGTTGAAAGCAAAGTTTTGGTTTTGACATTTTTTTGTTTCTTTTGCCTTGCCTATAGTGATCCTGTTCAAATTTCACAGGTATTCTTTGCATCTCCTGAAAGAGTTATTGCAAAGCACCTATCTTCAAATATATGAAAAATGTAAGTGGAGAGATTCAGTAAAAGGCAATCCTGAGAACAAGAGTGAGTTTTTGATCTTGTTGATGGAGGGAATTGCCAATGAAGAACTGAAGAAAAAGGGAAGTTTGAGAATCTCCAAGCCTCCTAAGAAAAATAAATGGTATTGATAGCTTTGAAAACCATCCTTTAGTAGTCAATTCCTAGAAAATTAATTATGAAAAGATGAGCCACTTTATTAAGTATCTTGTAAAATTTTTTTGGAAAAGAGTTTTTGATAACATCACATAAAAAAAGTCAATTTAGCGAAGACAGGAGTTAATAGGAAAAACTCAAATAAGTGGATGAGGGATGTGGAGACCAGTTGGGACTGAGTGGAATGCTACCAATAGTTACTGAACTGCATGCATAAATATGCAAGTGAATAAGAACTTAGATTAATAAGACAGAAATATATTCATTACCATAGTTGTTTAGAATTGGAGAGAATCTATAGTTAAGTCATTAAAACAGTGAGATTTGTTGCCTCACCTTTTGGCAAACTTCTCAGAAAAATCTTGTCATTTATCATAATATTATTTTTTTAATTTACTTTTAAGTAAGAAAAAATACTAGCTAAAAGGTCAAGAAAGTCTGATGCTTGGTTTGTCTCTGTGGACAGTATTCCCTTTTGTAGTTACTCAGCTGGTTTGTTTTACTTTTTTTTCTCTCCTATAGTACCTATGAACAGACTTCATTTTCTTTCTTTTGTTTCCGCAAAATTAATCTTTACTTTCCAGTCAATTGATTTGTGACCGAGAATTGCTTCAAATGTAACACCTTTGATGCAATTTATCTCTTTCTAATACAAAATTAAAAATAAAGGAACAAAAGGATTAGCAGTTCTCTCTCCTTAAATGGAATAAGGAATATTATTAAAAAGTCATTATCATATTCATTTGAGCCTTCTAGAGCTATTAAAAACTTATATTTCACATTAGATATTAGAACATTCGTGCTGCAGAGACATGTGTGCTCTCACAATTGAATGGGTACTATATATATGAATGTAATTTTCACTATTTAATTAGATGAGTTTAACTCTAAAATTCATTATTTTCCTCAATGGAAATCTCTGCAGCTTGGAGGAACTTGTATTCTTCTTTTTTCTTTTTTTCTTCTCCAGTTCAGGGGTCAGGAGGGAAGGTAAAACTCTTAAAAACTATTTAAGTGCATCACTAATCAGATCAACATTGTGCCTTTTGGTAGTTTGCTCAGTTTTTTTGTCATATATCTTTTACATAGGTGATGTTTGCTTCCAAGTAATTTTTTGAATATTTTTCCTGTCTTGACAGTGTCAAAGGTTTCTTTTTTTTCAAGTTGAAATGAATTGGTCAAGCCATTACTTTTCCTTTGGAAAAAAAAGTCAA
This sequence comes from Corapipo altera, assembly GCF_003945725.1. NCBI lineage: Eukaryota > Metazoa > Chordata > Aves > Passeriformes > Pipridae > Corapipo > Corapipo altera. The sequence continues at coordinate 38,218,901 of NW_020884872.1, forward strand.
AAATCTTAAGAGCTATTTGCTAAGATTTTCAATAGTCATTTAGCTGAAGTTCAAGAGAAAGAATGAAATAACAGTGATGGAAGGCTCATATTAAATGAACAGGAACCAGATGTCTTTGTAAGGGGTATAAAAGAACAAAACATTAACTCAGTGGGTTCAGTTGAACATGGTTTGTCTTGCTTTTACTTTGTCCTTTTTCTTCTCAACCAAGTATCTCACAGTCTTACTTGGTACAATTAATTCTTCTATCTGTGACATTACTCAGTGTTTAAGGATTACAGACTAACACAAACCCTAGTGGAATCCATGAATTGAAGAACAGACTCTTCAATATTGTGTCTCTCGCTGAAAATATCTGAGGTATTTTTAGCTGATAAACTGTAGGTTTGGTTAAAGTAGGCATTACATCAGTTTGGAGTAACTCTCTGATGTGAATATTTCTGAACTTTACAAGGTTCTGAAAGTATTCCTAGTACCTCTTGTCTAAGACTGAATTATAACCAGCTCCAGGTAAGGAATAGGTAATACTTAAATGGCCTCTGGAGCAGCCCAAAAGTGAAATTAACTCTCAGGTCCGAATACTCGTGCCAACTTTCTGGATATTATATTGTAACAATGGAGGTATGCTCTCTCCACTCATCCATCTATTTTAGCCCTTGAACACTTCTTCATAAGCTAGTGAAAGCCACTTCTGAAAGATAATCACATAGCCCGTATAATTCATGATGAAAGGCTTTCTGCCTAAGCTGTATATCTTCGTGGTTTTGGATAGCATTTCTCCCTGCCAAAACCTCCTTAATATGCCCTTTTTGTGGATTTTTTTCTTTCCCTTTGCACCACTGACTGCACCATTCACCTGCATTATTCAATTAAAGAAATAAGCACTTAAATCTTTCTATTAGGTAGTTTTCAAATCAGATGCAGAAATCATGTGTTATCGTAGAGTTTTAACTTTTGACTTCGTAATAGTTTACAGTTTTCACAGCACCTCTAAAAAATTAGAATTCAAAAGCAAGAATGGATACTTTGTGACTGATTAATTTCTTAATTCTCTTAGACCGTGATGCATGGGTTGCTCATCAGTTTTATAGGGTAATGTGTCATGCCACTTATAAATGTCTCATTATCTTCTCTATGCAAACACATGTATCAGAAATGCAACAGTTGAATGCATGTGGGATTTATATTTCCCTAGGGAAAAGTAAAACATCAGACTCATTATAACGTCTCTAGACCCAGTTGGTTGCATGCCAAGCATCACCTGGCTTGCTGAGAGCTTCTTCTAGGTTTAGGACAGACATAAATGTACCCTAATCAGGGTGTTATGCAAGTACTTGGCTTGGACACAGGCAAATTAATGTTTTTTCCATTCTTTATGAGAATTTTTCCCTTTACTTCCTTATACTGTGTGAGATAAAAGATGAATTAATAAATGAGGAAAAAGTAATTGTTTCCTTGTAGGGTTTGTTTATACAAGCAAGAAGCATGTAAATTACTTTAACATTTTTGTTATTTTCAACTTTTTCTAATACTAATTTTATCCCAAATATTAAGTAAATATATGTTTAATCAAAACCAGAGGTATAGTAAATCAGAGAATGGAAGATTTTGGCAAAGAAGACTGGAAAAAACCTCTTTTTTAAGAACCAATAATTTCACAGAGACATTATTGATTATGACAGTTATTTTTATGGAATTACCATCTAATTAACAATCAGAAAGTATCAAGTAGTAGGAATTTATAGGAAAATAACAGGAAACTATATAAAGAACAGAATGTGTGTTTGTAAGTTTGTGGTTCACCCATATCTTGGACACCGTATCATTCACATTCCCTCTTATCGAAAAGTTCATATTGAAGTAATGGAAATATTCAGGGAAAAACAGTGGTCAAAGGCAGGGGGGAGCATCTTCCATACAAGTTGTGACTTGGTGGGTTGGCCATATGTATTGACTTTACATAGCAAGGTTTTGGTAGTGGAGTGTACTGCAGAGAAGATGCCAGAAGATTCCCTTTTGTCTGATAGAGCCAATGCCAGCTGGCTGCAAGACAGTCCTGCCATTGGAGGCCAAGTCCATTTGTGATGGTGGTAGTGACTCTGGGATAATGTATTTCAGAAAGGACAAAAACTGCTGGGCAACAGCATCTGGGAGAGAGGCATGGGAATTTGTGAGAGAAACAGTTCTGAAAACACCAAGGTCAGTGGAGGTGCTCCAGGCGCCAGAGAAGAGATTCCCCTGCAGCCCATGGAGAGAGGAGCCAACAGTCAAGCAGGTTTTCTGACAGGACTTGCGACCCTCACTGGAGCAGACTGTTCCTGAAAGGCTGCAGCCCACGGAAGGCACCTGCACTAGAGCAGCCCATTAAGAACTGCAGCCTGTGGGAAGCAGTTCATGAAGGACTGTATCCCGTGGGAGTAACCCCATGATTGAAGAGTGCGAGGAGCAAGGAGCAGCAGAGACAATGCATAATAAACTGATCACAACCCCTATTCCACACCCCCCCTGCTCTGCTCAGGGTGGAGAAGGTAGAGAAGTCTGAAGGAAGTTGAGCCTGGGAAGAAATGACGAGTGGGAAAAGGAGTTTTTAGATTTTATCTTATTTCTCACTATCTTACTCTGTTTAATTGGCAATAAATTAAGTTAATTTTCCTAAATCAAGTCAAGTTTTACCCATGACAATTATTAAAATGTGATCTCTCCCTTTCCCTATCTCTACCCATGAACTTTTTTTAAATTTTCTCCCCTGTCCTTTTTAGGGAGAGAGGAGTGATAGAACAGCTTGACAAGCACCCAACAGACAGCCAAGGTCAATCCACAATAGATGACACAAATAGATGACACAGAGATGGGGAACATGGAGGACACAGGCACACAATAATTCTAAAATCACAAATACCATGGCAAAAGGAGACAGTGTTTGCTGCCTCTTCAAATACAATAACTAGGGGTATGAAATTAATCTATGAGAAGCCCATTACCAAAGAGACAAAAGAGAAAGTTCTTAATGTGATTGTAATCAGAACCAATGAGCTTACTGATAAACAATGTTGTGAGTGATTAAAGGTTACATGGTCTTAAGGAAGAAATGGACAAGTACTCAGAAGAAGTATCTATTGGGGGATAGTAAACACAGAAATCACATCAGACTCTGGAAATAAGCTGAGTGGAAAACATATGGAAGCTATGAAAGTACTCAGGGGAAGTATTGTATTTAGCTAAGATTGTGAGTAGGGCTCTGAGCAACCTGACCTAGCGAAAGCTAGGTCCATGGCAGGGTTACATTAAAGGGTCTTTAAAGGTTCCTTCCAAACCAAATCTTTCTGTGTGGTTGCTGTTTTTGCTGTCATCAAGCAGATGGCTATAGCCATTGATGGAACAATATCAAATGAAATAAATCAAATAAATCCTTGGACTTGCCCAATACTGGTATTTTTATGAGGAAAAATAAGAATGTAACCTATAGATAACTAGAGTCAGACAAGATGGATCTTACTCAAATTTCTGAGAAGTAGGAAAAAGTCCAGTGTGCATATTTCAGGGTAAAGAAAGGGGATGAATGTTTATCCTGGAAGTTATATCAGCTCTGACATCCCCTTTGTCCATGTAAGTAGACATCTGGGTACAAATGGTGAGCAGTATAATTGCTTTGAAAGCACTACTCTGAAAAGACTGTATAAGCAGTGAGAAATACAGTCTTTCAACATATTGAAAAGAAGAGCAAAGTATAACAAAAAATAAAACTATCTCTTTGCTAGGTCATTTCTAGTAAATTTTCTTCAAAGATCAAGTAATTTAAGTAAACCTGCACCAATGAAAGAAACAAGGAGTTTAGAGGTAGACACTTTGATGCGTGAAAGGAAAGAGAATTACCTCAAATACTGTGAGTAACCTGCTTTTAGGTAGGTATTTTGGGGTAGTTTATTATAGTATTGTATTTTGTGGTTTTGAATGATAACATATTTTGACTTGGAAAATAGTTAATCCAAACCAAGAGAAATCTTTCTTTCTTTCTTTCTTTCTTTCTTTTTTTTTTAACCTGTTATATCTAATCTCCCATTGAATTAATAATCCAAAATTAGTGTCTGAAGGAGTGTGCTATGAGGGAAGTGGGGACAGAAATTTTTGCATCACAGCCTAAACTATTATTTCAAGTATTGACAAATATATTAGTCATCTTCTTATTGATGAAGACAAAACGATATCTGTACTGCTTAAACTATAAGGGTGCTTGCATCATCCTTTATGAATTTTCCTTATCTAGAATCATAGAATCATTTAGGTTGGAAAAGACTCTTATGATCATCCAGCCCAACCATAAACCTAACCCTGCAAAGTTTACCACTAAACCATGTCCCCAAGTGCAACATCTACACATCTTCTAAATACCTCCAAGGATGCTCACTCAACTACTTCCCTGGGAATCCTGTTACAAAACTTGACAACCCTTTCAGTGAAGAAATTTTTCCTGATATCCAATTTAAATTTCCTCTGCCCCAATTTGAGGCCATTTCCTCTTGTCCTGTCACTTGATAGCAGGGAGAGGAGACCAACCCCCAATTGTCTACAATCTCCACTCAGGTAGTTGCAGAGAATAATAAGGTGCCACCCTGAGGCTCCTTTTCCCCAGGCTAAACAACCCTAGTTCCCTCAAATGTTCTTCAGAAGATTTGTGCTCTAGACCCTTAAGCATCTCCGTTGTTTTCCTTTGGACATGCATACTTATCGGCTAACCAGTTTTGGAAAACTCAACTTGCATTTACCATTTTCAAGTATTTTGACAGCTTTGTGTGGAAAGGTTGCTCACTACTACTGGTAAATTTCACCCCTGAATTCTCTTAGAACTGCTTACAGTATGCTAGAGAGGTTTTGCATGTTATTACCAGCTTCTTTTAAGTAACTGTAAAATATGATACAGAAGTCTCCTTTACTGAGTCCCCCTAAAATAAGAATTTCAGTATGGAAATCTGCCCAGTTTCTTTTACAGTGAACACTAACATAGAGAACTGGTTTTATGCTTTGCAATCCTGTCCTCTTTTAGGTTTTTCTTGAGTACTTTGATGAACTGTTGGCCTTACAGGCTTTGCCAAACTTCTTGCTGCTGAACTGTTTGAAGAAAAATTTTGTATTTAGTTTAATTCCCCTTGACAATTGTTCTTCAAACCCTCTTTTGGGCCCTCCTGGTTATGTTTTACATTTAATCTTCCAGAGTTCACGATTATTTCATTTTTCTTAGGTTTGACACATCTTCAGCCTTCTGAGAGACGCCTTCTTCTTTCCAATAACCTCCCTCACCTGCTGTTCAGTCCTCATGACTTTTCCACCCTTTCTAAAAATACTTTAAAAAAACTCTGTGGCATGCATTCATCAGTGCTGCTCCTTCAATAATCTCTACACTGTAAGGTTTTAATTCTCTTAGCTGCTTACTTTAAACAAGTTTTTTCATCTTTGTGTGGCTCTACCTCTTGAAATGGGGCAAAACTGAGGTGTATCTTTTTGGCTTTTGTTGCTCCTGTAGGGATACGGAGTTTATCTAGAGTCACACATGCAGTTTTGAGCCACATGTGATAGTATGGACAAGGTTGAGGGAGGTATCCCAGTTTTTGGGCTGCCTTCACAGATGCTTCAGGATGTACCTGTTGACATACTCATAAAAATGTGATATCTGTGTTACATACCAGTGTGAATCTTTATAAGGGTAATTACTACTCTCGTGTTTCCTACCATTTCTGCCTTTAACCTCTCATATAGTAGTAAGTGCTGCCATCTTATCTGCACAGTCACTACTGTCTTTTGTTCTTCCTAGTTAGGCCTTGAATTTTGGTCCCTAAGGACATTTAGGCACTTGATCAGGTGGGCAGTTTGTCAGTTTTGATTCTTTTCAGATTAGGCTGCTCCGATCCAGTAACCGTTGAGTGTAGACATGAGAACATGAGATGGGAAGAGAGCAGCAACAGAGTTCAGGAAAGGGGTTCTCACCGCAGGGATACAATCAGATTTTCTCCGTGGTCAGAGAAGCAAGAGGAGCTCTTCTAAAGAACATTTAATGTACCTTCTTTAGAGTAAGATTACCCATTTTTTTCTTAAATTTAGACTGGTTACTTCTCAGTTATTTTTACAAGTACAAAATATGCATTTGAGGTCTTGTTAATGAAGTATTTAAATGCCTAAAATATGTCTTCAGAGAAAAAGAAGTCTGTGATGTACACTGATTGGTTTGCCCTCCTTCTTTCTGCTGAAATTGCACCAATTAACTCTTTTAATTGTCATAGACAGAGGTCCTTGGGTGGTAGGGCTCACAAAGGGAGAGCAACAGAAATGGGATGCATTGATTCTTGTTCTTAGTCCAAGGACCCATTTTTATATTAGACAGTTAATGACTAAGTGAAATCCTTGGAATAGAGATTGTCTGTCAATAAAGTAACTTTACTCTTCAACTCTCTCAGACTTGAACCAGTACTGCTTAAGCATGAAAGCACAGTTTCAGGTACCTGAAGGATTTTGAAGGTTAAAAATTTTATTCTTTGAAGGGAGGATAACTTCTTTACATAAAAAGAGATGGATACACAAGGATGAGGAAAAAGGGTTGAGAGTTGTATTTTTATGTGTGATACTTATAAAAGAAGCTAATCCCTGTTAAGTAGCTCAGAAGAGATATATTCCTTATTTAAGTGGTACATACCAGTTATATTGATTCAGCAATAGAAATAACTGGTTTTGTGTAACACATAAATCTTAATAATTAAGTGATTAATCTGAGACTGTTTCTATAAGACAGCAAGCTGCATGTGCCATTCCATTTGGAAAGGTGCAGGCACTAAACCATCTCTGGTTTGAAGGTGAGGAAAACTATGGCAGCTCATGACAGCTGGTGAACAGCCCATAAATACATAAAAGACAGTTTCAACAGCTGGTTCCCTACAAGCTGCTGTGACTTAGCAAATTTAAAATCAACTTTCTTATGCATTGAAAGATAAAAATACAAATTTTTGGTTAATGTCCCAAATAATGACTTTGCAAGTTTTGGTCAATTTCAAATTTCATAGACATTTGACGGAGTAGTTTTGTTACTGCCTGAATTCTTTTGTACTAGGCTAGAAGTAGCTCCTTTTAGATTTCTTAAGCACAGAGTGTGGGGGTTTTTTGGATTTTTTTATTACATACTCAGAGGAAGTACTTAATGTGTGGCAATTCACAGATTTAAAGTCAGTTTTCGGAACATATGACTCTGTGGACTACATTTCATAGGCAACATCATAGGGAGTTAAATTATTACCTTTAAAAAAAAATAGAAACTTTCATAGTACTTTTACTTAGCAAAAATGTGAAGCTTCCACTTATAGGTGTGTTCCTGTCCAGTAACCCAGTGAAGCTGTTTAAACTGACAACTCCCACTACAGCCAGAATTATTCCTTATCTGCAATCTCATATATCAAAGCATTTATATTCTTTTATTCCATTTCATATAATGTAAATTTTCATTCTGAAGTGTCTGAGAAGCTTTCTGCAGTGTAGAAAGTAATGTAACTGGTGTCCATCATATCTATTCTTGCATCTATTCCTTATGGGAAAAATGAAAATTGTGAAGGTGTTTTGAGTTTATAGATGAAGTCAAAGCTGAAAATAACTTTTTCACATAGATGCCTTTGGTTATTCAGGAAATACATTCTAAATGCTTAGCCCTGGAGAAAATGATGTCTCTAGTGCAGATGCGCTCCGCCTTCCCTGTAGAAAATTTCAGCATGTCAGAGAAACACTGCTGTTGGCAATGTTGCTAATGTTGGCCTTTCAGTTATCCTTGCTTGAAACAATGATGTTTCAGAAGGCAATAACTGAGTCCTTGGAAGAGAATAAATACTGTACAGGGAATCAGTCCAGGAAGCAGAAGACAGTTTTGCTACCCAAACAGTAGAAAACATGGTTTGAAGGAGGTGCTACAGCATTTTATATTTCTTAGTGATCACTGCCCATTGTCATGAAATGGAGGACTTAATGTCAGCGAAGGAAAGCAATGTGACTGACAGGCTGATGTCACTGGTTGTGGGTGCCACTAGCAAAAAGAGTGCTTCAGGCTGACTTTTAGGTCTACCCTGATAAAACAAGAGTTCTAGTGCCATGCTTTGGCTAAATAGAAATACTAACCAGCTAAGAAACAAGATCCAGCTTTTTTTTCAAGCATGAAGGATTGTTTTTGCTGCTATAAGTAACTCACAGCAGCCTAGCCATTAAAGCTAGCATAGAATTAGTCTGTCACCTTCCATACCCTGCAGTTGATATAAAAAAATAAATATCACCCCTCCAAATATCCAAGAAATGATCTCTCCATGCCAAATTTTGCTCCTAAACTGTGTACGTGTTAGTTTTAACGTCATTGGAGTTGCTTTTCTATAACCACAACTGGAATTTGGCCCTTAATAGTGACTGAGTCTTCACTTTTTGTAATGTAGGTCTAGAGAAGAAATTAAATGATGACATTGTGCTTGCTTACTGTGGCATTCCCAAGGAGTTAGCGTGGTCCCTACTGATTGCCTTGAATCATTAATAAGAGGGTAACTGCATTGCACATCCCACAATATATTCTCAGCAGACAAATGCATTGATGATGCTGCACCATGAAAAAGACTTAATTGCATTGACAGTACATTTTTTCACAGCTTAGAGCGTTTATTAAAATTGTGCTTGTAGCACCTAAAAATACTGTAATTAATGCAGCTTTTGGCCTCTTCAAATACTGTTTTCTTTTTAGTTTCTTCTGTTAAAGAAGACAGCTGTTTGCTAGGAAAACAAATTCATCTCTTTTCCTTCTCTCTCTCGCCTCCTGTTTTGTATTTGAGTGCATCAGTAGGAGGCTCACAGTTTGTTGTAAATGTTCATTCACAGTTTCTGCAGATTCCTACATTCATATTCACAAAGGCAGAATATTTCAAGATGTCCTTCATATCAAGTTACTGCTACTTCACATCAGACGTGAGGAATACAAAATACAGTCTTTGCTTCTAAAGGCAAGACAACATAAACAAACAAACAAACAAACAAAAGTACAAAATCCACTGTCCTTGAAAGGAGTGTGACAATTTGGATCAGCCATTTCTTAATTCTTGTTTCCTTTGATTGCTGATTGAAGGTTGGCTTGTGGGTATTAACATGGAGAGTATGTTATAGAATAAGGAAAGCAGACTTTTTTTGAAAAGATAAAGCATCTGCAAGTGAAGGTGAGGGAGATGCTACTGAGTCCGCTTTTAACACCACTAGGCAGCTGTTCCTTGGCTCCTGGGAAGGCCAGGACAGTGTTTTCCTTTTTCTGCTTAAATATTCAGGCTGTAAGAAAAGGAAAGGACACAAAAGCATGACACATAGTTTAGTTCAACACCATAGCTGTTGCTCCTATGCTGTGCAGCTGTACATGTGGGGATCTGCAAACTCATGAGAAACCCTACCTGCTTAGCAGTGGGTAGGCTGGGAGTAAGGGAGGGGCATCTGCCCTCTTGTGCAGAGAGCAAACAGAGAAAAGGGAATTTATACCGGAAAGAGATTTGACTTGAGTTAAAGAAGACACCAGGAAAAAATATATTTGAGCATTAAGAAAAAGAATGCTTAACATCTGTCTTACTCACACCTCTACCTAAATATAGTGTGATCATAACTCGTGTTTGTCATCCATCCGCTACCATTAACTGTTGTAAAGTGCTCTATTACTTCAAGCATCCTCATTGGGTTTTAAAATGTTCCAGTTCCTACATATTGCCTTGTAAATCTTGTATTACAGTGAGGAAAACTGTGTATGTAGCAGAGCTTTGCAAGGCTGCAATTTCACTGAAATGACTATTATTACCATATAGACTACAATGATAAAGCTCAAGTGGTGCAGTATATCTCTGTGGCTGATGTAGGACTTGAAGCTCTATTAAAACAGGAGCCAACTGAAAATATTTATTATTTTCTGGCATAAAAGCCAGAAATGCACTGTGTACACACACAATGAGAAGGCTCAAGATCAGAGACAGAGCGAAAGTATCTTGAGTTCATCAAATGCTTTCTGCTCTGTGAATAAATGCATCTGGACCCAAGCTGCCCTTACATAGCTAATTGGTGGTGCATGTGAGAATAGGATGCACAACAAAAGAGTATCAGAACTGGAATCAGGTAAGATACTGCAGGTCCTGCAGTGAAGCCTGCACCTTCTTAAGCCTATAACCACCATAAGACAAATTAATTAAAGAATAAAAATTCATAATAATTAACAGAGAAAGTTAATGAAAGTCATATATATTTTAAATAATTACAATTTTAATGAAGGTGCATTTAAACCATTCTTTCTCCTTCATGATGTTAAAATGTTATTTCATATGGGATGGAACAGCTTGAAAATTTCTTATGGTGGTCTTCAAGGAATTTTATTTGGGCTCTTGGTTGCTATAATCTTCCAAAATAATTTGAGTTTATTGTATTTGGAAGAAAAGAAGCCAATAAAAACTTTTCCAATAAAAAATTTGCTATTGGAAGTGCTGTTTTACAGACTAGATTAAACTTGATGCATTTAAAATCTTTAATATGTTTTAAACCACTGAAAAAACAAGGTATCTCTAATATAGAAAATGCATGTTGCTGGCAGTTCTTTTCATTTCATTTATTACCAAGACAGCATTAAACTGCAGTGGTTATGTCACTGCTATTAAAATTACATCAGGACTATTTGAAAGGGGTGGGAAACACAGACTCAACATTCTGTACCTGATCCCAGATCAACTGTTGAAATCAACAGTGGCCTTTGCATTGTAAGATTTTGTTTCTTGTATAATATGGAGAACAACGGGTGTAGCTTATAAATTTTCCTTTGTATATGATGTGGAAAACCACAGTAAGAAAATTATTTGGTAACTGAAAACTATTTTCTGCTTTCACAAAGCATGGCACTGTAAGGTATTGGATGAATAGGAAAAAACCCTCCCTTTACATTGAGCTACTGAGGCTTTTCTAGCCTTTCGAAGAGGCGATCATTATGGACAAGAATACTGACATTTGAAAGCCCTCTTACCTGCTGATGCCGAGAAGTGCAGAGAACTAGCTTCCCTCTCTCCCAGCTGTTCTCAGATTCCTTCACTTCTTAGCAGAGACACCCTTTGTCCTTTGGTTTAGCAGAGAAAGAAAAATAGCAGAAAGAAAGATTCGTCAATAAAGTTTTACCTAAATATGTATGCGGATTTTTAAATAAGTGAAGTAGCAGCTTTTTAGCCAGCTGTCTGTCAGGCTTCTACTTCACTGGCTCCCCCATACAGGGGTCAGTGAGGCAAACCCAGTGAGGCAAGCTTCAGAAAGCTGCCTACAGCCCATTAGGATTTAATGTGCTGAGGGGAAATGCTCTGCTTGCAGCCCATCATCCAGCTGCTTGCAAATGCCCTGACCCATTGTGTGAACACTCCTGTCACTCCTTCTCCTTTCCCCAACCCGCTTGGTAAACATCTTCCATGATGCAGCCACAGGGATGCTGTAATGCCATGTCACTGCAACAATGTATTCTTGGCACTAGTATTGCTCTCTTACAGAAGCAAGTGTCAAAGATGTCAGAAAAGAAGCATTAAGTGATGGTTTGGGATCAGCCTGGAAAAGAAACTGCAGCTGGTAGCTAATTGGCTAGTTTGCTCAACACAGGATCATCTTCACACAGGCAGGCTGAGCTTTTCACCGCTGTCCATGTCCCTTCTGTGACCCAGCATTTTAGAGCCTTTTAGAAAAATTATCAACTTTAAAGAAAATACAGAAGTAAACCAGAAATTTAAGTGCAACTGTCACTCTAATATTACTACTAACCTGTTTCATTTAAGCAGGCTTTTGTTCTGTGCTATTTTAAAAACTCTTAGTAATGTCAAATGTTAAAAATACAGGTCCTATTACTGATTTTTAAGCTGTTCAGTTACACTAACATTACAATTCTTAAAATATTCATGTCTAATTTTACCACTGAGAGGAATTGTGGGTTGTAACTCCACAGGAATCAGTTCTGGAAAAGCAGAAACCAGGGTATGTTGCAAGCAGTTCCTATCAAGAAGCTATTCAGATAACTGTAATACCAATTGCTTTACAAAAAGCCAAATTGTTATTTTCAATAACTGACTCCTTCACAGTGTGTCTGATGGTATCAGCATCTAGTGACAAAAAAGTGATCTAAGACTGATGCCTGTATACTGAAAAAAGACCAAGAAAAACTGGTTTTTCTTTTTTTCATTGTGTATGAACTTTTTACTGTATAAACGCTTAGTCTGTTGCTACTGTTAAACACAGAATAGTAATTTTGAGTAATATTTCAGTTCTCTGTAGATTTAAAATTTTGTTAAATGTTTTTATTTTTCATATAAATTGTACATTACACTCCTTTAACAGTCACAAGAGTTATGGACACTGCTGAATGATCTTTCTCTTTTTCTTTACTAGTCTAACACATAATTTTGTGTGTATGGATGATTTATGAACATCATTAGTTATAAAAAATTTAAAGTTTTTCAACAAAAGCAGCAGACATTTACTACAGCATCTATGATATTTTATTTTTCCTTCACTCATGGATTAATTTATCACACATTCAAGTCATGTGTGCTTGGCAAACTGGAGGACCATTGTGAGACTTGAGAAATATGAAGGCATGTTGCAGCTCTTGAAATATAGAAATAAACTTATACCAGCACTCCTTTCTAGAGGAAAGGAAAAAAAATAGACTCAACAGCAGACCAAGGTAAAAAAAAAATAAAAGTTTCTAGGTCCATTACTGAAAATTGCTTTTTACCTTGTATTTCTGTAGCCACGAGTTGTGGTAGTTTAAAAGTACTAGGTGCTGTTTGTGGAGTGACAGTGTTTACTGCCCGGGTATCCAGAATCCAGATCCTTTCATCACTCTGTGATACACTGGTTGATTATATAAACTGGGTCACTGAACTAGTACTCCATAATCAGTTGGCTAAAAATAGTGAGTCACAATCCTTCCTCAGCCTCACTTGGACATTCATACGGTTTCTGTGGTTTTGGCTCCTCATCATGGCTAGGCTTCATGAACGAAGATTTGGGAAGGGCTCTATGCACGTTTGCTACAAGCATGTTGGTGGCTAAAGAGGCCAATGTGAAATAGACAAGTCTCGTTGCAAAAGGCACAGCAGAAAGACTCCTTGGATGGTGTCGGCAGGACACGATTCTTTCTGCGTTGTCTTTTCTCTTCGAGAGTGATCCTGCGTGCGTTCTCAAAAGAAGCAGCAGCATTATAGATGATGTGTCTCCAGACCTCCCAATTGGAGGCCAGGGTAGACCAGTGATGAAGATCAATATGGCCAAGGCTGAGATGTTGTTTCAGGGAGTCCTTGTATCTCCTCTTTGGGGCTCCTCTCTCACGGCAGCTGATGGCAAGTTCACCATAAAGCAAGATCTTCGGGAGGCAGTGGTCCTCCATCCTGGAGACATGTCCTGCCCAACACAGCTGTGTTCTCAGCAACATGGCCTCAATACTTGTAACTGCTACTTGTTCTAGAACAGATGTATTGGTCACATAATCTGACCAGTGGATGTTTAGGGTTGTACAGAGACAGCGTTGATGGAAGCGTTCTAGGAGAGGCAGATGGTGGCGGTAGATGACCCATGATTCAGACCCATATAAAAGAGTAGACAGCACAATGGCTCTGTAAACACTGATCTTTGTACTTTTCTTTAGGTGTTTATTTCACCAAACTCTTTTATGGAGTCTTCCAAAAGCTCTTTGCTAACCTGTTGTCTATCCCTCCATCAATCTTAACATTCGAGGAGATGAGGCTACCTAGGTAATTAAACTGCTGGACTGATTTGAGCTCTGATTCGCTGATGGTGATATGGGGATGATAGAAGACTTCCTTAGGTGCAGGTTGACAGAAGACTTCTGTCTTCTTTAAGCTGACTTCCAGCCCAAAAAGCTCAGCTAACGTAAGTGCATTAATCCTTCTGCACTAACTTATCTTGAGTATACCTGTACAAACTTCTCTTGCCACTCATCCCTGAGGTGTTTCAAGTGTTTCTGAGGCTTGACTGCCACTCACCATTGTGTAACCAAGATTACTACTGTTACTGTGTTACCACCACATAAACAATTACTAGTGAGATCCAGAATGAGACCATTTTCTAATCAGAGACCATTGCCTAAAATGTAATTTTTCTCCTGTCTTGCTTAATACAATACCATCACACTTTCCCACAGACTTGCCTTGGTATGCTGTGTCTCTTGGGTACCCAGTGTGTTTCAAGACGTCAGTAACAGCACCAAACTCTCTTAACAAGCTAGGGCCACTCATTACATCTACAGGAAGATTGTTACTAAAAGGCTCTTCTGACTAATTATACTTTAATCTACTGTGTCCCCAAGGGTCAAGTGAATGGTCCTGCCCAGTCTTAAAGTCTGAATGTTCCTCAGCTAGTGGAGCTGAAACTGTTGCTTTCATATTCCTGGAGATCACCTGCTCTTGATTGAGACACTTGACACGAGATCTTCTCTTTCATTTCTAGCATACAGTTTTACCAATCTATGCATGAAGGTGGCTAGTGGTCTCATATTCCATTGGGCTGTATTTTCTCCTGGGCATTCCATTTTTAATTGCAAACTCAATTATTGTAATTCCAATGCTTTTTTCAGGACTCACACAGTGTTCTTGGAAAAATAAAAATAAAAACCCCCTCTGTGCCACCCTGCAGTCAAGCCTCATAAGCAGAACCACAGGGGCCCGTCTTGTCTTTACTTACCAGGGTCCTTGTTGGTGTGCCCTCAAGGGCGGTATTAACAAGCATTATAGCTGCTTGTATCTTTTATTTTTGTATGTATTTACCTTCTCCTTTTTCTTAGGTTCCTTGAGCTTTCCTCCTTCCTGGACAGTCTTCTCAGCCCTGCCAACCTGCCTTTCTGAATCCAGCCCATTTATGTTATCAGGGTTCAGAGGACCCCTAATCATGTGCAATGGATGAGTGAATTCTCCAGCACTGAAGTTGTGAATATTCATAACTCACCATAACTAAACCACACCTCCCTCTGGCATGAGTCTAATAACTACAGACAATAGTTATTTTTAACAACATGTGACTCTGGACCCATTTGGCTTTTATTCTTCCAAACAAAGCTCTACAGCTTCCAGCTGCTTTAACATGTTTCAACTCTGGCGGTATCCATAGTTCATTTCCCACAGCTAGGTGTTTCTTTGGTGTTGCACATGACCCATTTGGTGGCTGAACAGGCCAGGTTCCGACAGGTAATTTTGATCAGCATCGGTCAACTGGGGATGATTTATTCTCACAAGGAGCAGTACCAGATGGACTGGGATCATTCCAAACCCCTCTGTGCCAGTCGTCACAATCCTGCTTTTCTAGCTGTCCTCTGGTTTGTACTGCTTTACCCATTTTGCCTGTCATTTCTGTTTAAGCATCTCAGTTATCTTCATGTAAGAGTTGTGATCCTCACCTTTCCATCTCCTCTCTTGTGTTTTCTCCAGCACCACTGTATCAGCTGCCTTAACATGAGCCAGTTCAGTTTTCTTTTTTTCCCTCACACTGTGTGATATCTGAAATGTCTTTCTTTGGTCTTTCTTCTCATCCTCCCCATTCTCTCCCAGCAGCAGCTGTTTTTAGCCCTTCTGCAGTAAAGGTACATTCTCTGGCCTTGTACTCCCCAGCGTGATCCCCACAGCATTTGTTTTCCTGCCCTAATGCCTTGCTCTTATCTTCACAGTGTTCTCACTAGCTGCCCAACATTCCTCCAGCCCAGGCCATCCTGCCCTTTAACTCCTCCTTTCCCACAAACAATCCATTCTTCCTGAGGCCCTCAAAAACTTATGTAATTTTACTTAAAAGACTCTTAAAAGCCTTGGATATCCAAGGGAGAGAATACAAATGTCCTACCCGTTCTTCTAGCATAGAAGCCATACTAGTCTCTCTCCTTCAGAGGCCATGACTGTACTTGGTGGTTATTTGAAAACTGCTTCACCCTCCTGCTTTGGCATACATGACACGGGTTATGACCTTTTTACCAGCTTGGTATTTGAGCGTTCTTGCTCGCTGTGTGTGACTGTGATACAATTTCTATTTCTGCTCCACTCAAGCTCTCACATTCTTGCTCTTATAGCCCTGGTTGTTGAGTTCTCTGCATTCTCCACCAGCCTGTCACAAGAAAAAAGATGCCTTTTGCTGTTTGCAGGACTCATCTGGTGCAGAGTGGATGAAAGACAACAGGACTGATTTTTTACTTCTTCTTCTAAGCAAAATTGAAAGAGACAATTTCTAGCATTTCTGTTGTGCTAGGCATTTTTGGAGATCACATTCATGTGTTTCAACATGTGCAGAGTCTCAGGTAGGAGACGACTAAAGAGGAAACAATTCCCAACTGGAGTCTCACATGGTAGGTGGACTCTTCTCTATGTCCTCGTTGTAGTACCTGCGTACTATTTTACCTTCACTTTGTTCTTCATATCGTGCTGATTCACAGGAAAACACTTGTTATGTAGCCTTATCAAGTTGGGGTTTTTGCACAATTAACTTTTCATATAGTTGTGCATATGCAGCTACATTATGTATTCGTGAAATGTTGTTTTGTGAGGTGGCCTTAGTTTTGCAGTAACTATCCAACCTACTCATATCTTAAAGCATTTAGTTCCACTAGTCAGCTAAGATCCTGAGAGACCATAGAAGCTGCATTCTGCAATGGAAATAGTAGTGGTCAGCAGCAGTGACCAGGATTTTCTGTGCTGGACATTGTCCATTTGCAGCAAAACTAAAGTGGAACTGAAGTGGTTTGTGGGCTCTTTTAGCTATATCATGAGAATTACAACTGCATTCCTCTTCTAAAGCTTTCAAACATTAACAACTCTGTCAATACATTAAAATTATTAAGGAGTTTCGTTGATTCTTTCTTTAGCAGGGAAAAGTTTTGGATGAAAACTACAAGTAAAATGGCTCTGAAGTAGGAAGAAAAAAGTTTGGTTTACTTTTATGAATCTGGAAGGGGGTTGTCTGTTGGTTATTAGTTGTATAATCAGCTCTACTGGAGGTCTGACTGTAAGTACTGGCTACAGAGAAGTAAATTTCATCATGTTTTCTATCATGTTTTTATGCGGTTTCCCATTCAGTTTTATCAAGATTGAGCAAATCTGCAGAATTAGTGAATTGAACATAATTTCCCATGTATGGAAGCAGTGTCAGTTTTTAATTACTTGCCATCTTTGGCTTACTCTTAGCAAATATCTTCTGCAATGTGTTGGTTTTCAGCTGTTCCTAATAGACCTCAAATTGTTAAGACAGTGCTTTATTTTCTCTTGTCAGAGCTGCCGTGTTTGACAAGGAATATGCAATGGCCTTGTATTTATTTTTTATATTTTACACATGCGTTGGTCAGTTAAACTGATTTTACCTCTCCCCTTTTTTCCTATTGTTGAGCAACTCTGGAAGCCTGAGTTTATTTCACATCCTTTTCTCACTTGGAACTGAAACACTGGATATAACTCACCAGAGATTATTCATTCAGGAGTCTTACGGGCATTTGTGGGAGGAAGAAACTGCAATGCATGTCCCAGTTTACCAGAGCTTTCTGATTTTTGGTGGCCAAATTTTACCAGTTAAACCAACTTGATTTAGGAATTCCAAAGGAAGAGGAAAGCTGTTACAAATCAGATGACTCCGTCCTCTTAACCAGCTACAGATTTGTTAAAAAATATCAGAATAAAAAAGATTTTCTTAATGAAAATAGTAATTTAAAAATAGCACATATTGAAATTAATATAGTTTACTCCTTAACTGTTTAGTACTCCTTAACTCTTTAGTACTGGCTAATTTGTGAGGCTGGACATTTAAAATTCTTAAGATCAAGAGTGATGTAGCATCACTGATCAAGAAGGCTTTTAACCTGAATGATCAGTAGATGATCTCTGACCTCCCTTGGATTTTTGGCAAGTTCACCTGGAATCTCCCTCTTTGTTTTGAGAGAAAAGAGAGAGACTAGAGCTAGAGAAGACTAACATAGTGCATTACTTGTGAATTCTCTTTGCTCCTTTCCTTTCTATCCCTGCTCAAGACACAAATACCTCTTCCTACTGAGCCTTCCTTGTGAAGGTTAATGTTACAAGGTTAGACAGAGCCTTGTGAAGGAGCACAAAATATCACAAGAACTACAAGAATTTATATTATTATTTTCATTCCTCAACTAAAGTGGTTTTTTGTGGGAAGAGATCTACATGTGAGTTGCATGGTTTGCGTTCATGAGTTTTATTTGAGGGTGGCTTTGAATTTCTGGGGGATTTATTATATGCATAATCACACAGGTATCTAGTAACATGTCTGAAATCTCTTTCACTCTATCTGCAGTCTATGCGTTTTAAACTTGATACACAAACGAGTATTGACACTGAGAAGTCAAGCCTGGACTAGTTTGCAACTTGTAATCCTGTTTCATTTTGGATAACATTCTGAGGACAAAATGCATCTTTTCATTATGCATATGCCTAAAAAACAAATGAACTGATGGGTGCAAGTAGGGACTTTGTCCTGAAAATGAATCTTGTTTTTTGTAAAACATGTAACCCTTACAAAAAGAAACCAAAAAAAAGGCAGAATCCAGGCAACCATTATCAGAAATGTGTGAATTTCAGATAGCATTTACACCACGGAACCATAAGAAACCCACAAACAAATCCTCATAGAAAACAAGGGTTATGTCTTTCCTGGTTGTGGTAGCCAATGATTTTGACCCAAAAAATTTTTTGTCTTGTTTGTTTTACAATGAGAATATTCTCTTGCACCAATAATATATGCTAGCACTTTATAAAATATATCACTGTACATCCAATAAATGTTCATTGAGTATGCTGCAATCATTAGCTTAATAAAAGCACTACAATTTGAACTCCTCTAATAGTTCATTTGATTTTATTTCTTCTTAACCTTAAAAACCACATTTCCTGTGCTTTGTATTTGTTTGGTTTGGTTTTTTAGATAGATTGTTTCTTCTTTTTCATTGGCAAAGAACCTCAGTGTTTCCTTGCATTGACGCTAAGTTTTGTTATTGGTCAATCAGGGCTTTTACATGGCGTCCTCAAGTTCACAGGGGCTAACCTTAAAAACAAAAGAAAACTTCAAGAAACTACTTGAGTGTACGTCACTGGAGATGTAAAAATAAGTTCTGATTACAGATGGAAACACTACCGGAGTGTTTGGTTTCCATCCAAACCCTTGATATGATCTCATACCTCCTCAACTGAAATAACTATTTAATTTTATTCAATTCTATTTGAAGGAATCTAGCTATTATCCTCATTCGACACATCTGGTCTACATGTTCTCTAGATAATGATGTGTAACATCTCTCTGGGCAAAGGGAAGCCCAAAACAAGAAACTGAAGAAAAGAAAGGGCAGCTTAGTATTTTGGGGAAGGAATGTTTGATTACACATTGGTAAGGCTTAACATCAAAAAAACCCAAAACACCTAAAACCCAAAAGCTATGTTTAGAATGTGTATAGCTGTAACTGAGCCTTTAGACGTGATTTTTTTTTTTAGGTTGGGCAGGTGAATGGCACCCCCACCAGACCCCTGAAAAGGTAACCTGCTTCAAGTAGCCCACTTCATTCACTCAAATTCTAGAATTAATTTATCTGAACCCTCACCCAAAGTATTTCTCTTTTATTGAAGTTTTCCTTATTTAATTTACCTGACTCTCTCTTCCATCCTCCTTCTCCACTCTAGAGTCTCTCATTTCATACTCACACTTTTATAATTTTGTTAAAAGTAATAAATGTATCTGTATGGGTGATAATATTAAACCCTCTTTTTTAGATCTCACTCTTGTTCTCCGTCCTCAGAAGTCCTCTCCCTTTGAATGTGAGGTCATCACAGCTTTGTATCTTGAGGCATAATTTTTCCTTTGGCTTTGATTTCAAGTCAGAAAATCACCTTCAAAGCTTTATGAATGATATTTCCTCTGTTTAAACTCTGATATTTGCCTTTACTGCATTACAGTTAAACATGTTTTCACCAGAATGCTTTAAAATGAGAGTTTTTACTTGTAGTGGAGCTGAAGTGAACTATTATACATTCTTCTCTCATATCTAAACATATCTCAATCTAGTAGACATGCACTTTT
>NW_020884872.1:38239118-38439686 GCF_003945725.1 Corapipo altera
TGGACAACAACTTGATTAAATTTATAATTATAAAATTATAAATTTATAATTTTAACATATAGTGCAGCTCCCCCCTGCAGAGACTGCAGCAGTGTCCACATAGTTGCTTTAAAAGGCAATGCTTTATCTCCCCAAATCTTTACTGCATGTCACAACTTTGGTAATGAAATTAAATTTTTCCACTTTCTTTTGGCCTTGGGAAGCATTTTACTTCTCTTTCTTGATGTATGATTACTATGAAGATATAATTTTGCAGTAATTTTCTAAGATATCTCATATTTCCTCCTGGTTTCAGACAGGGAGAAATCTGTAATGGAAGTTGATAGAAAATTTGATTCATTGCTGTGTTTCTCTGCCTAAAACTCTGTCCACCAAAACTGAATTGGACTGATTTCACAGGAAAATTACTGGTATAAGAGTCATGTGAAACTAAAGTAATGCAGTGATACATCAGAACTATTCCCTTTTTAGTTGTTTTCCTGCATCACTGTTGATATTTGTACTTCTTCTAGAGGTGCACTTAGCAACTACTGCCATTACAAACACTGTCTTTGTAGGTTTTTCTGGATGCCTACACAAGCCTTTGAACAGCCATCTGGTAAAATGCTCTATAGTTTGTATTTACATGGCATTTAACTATACCTCTGTAAGCTTCAGTAATGTAATGGGAACCAACACTTTCTATTGAGCAACATGCTGAAACCAAGTTGTATCATATGCTATATCCAACTGCTATCCAACTGTTAAAGGAATCAATACGTAACTGCACAGGACTTCCACTAGAAAGTAAGAAAGTTAATTTTTACTTTTTGCCTGATGTGATTCTTGTTTGTTTATTTGTTTGTTTAAGAAGCACAGTCAATCTCAGCAGTTTCCATGGGCAGTGCCATCAACTTTGAACCTTTTACCTTAATTCTCTTACTGTTTCTGGTTTAGATATTTTGTCTTTAGGAACATTTTATTTTGTGGGGGATTTTTACAGACAAATTACAGGAATGGAAGTGTTGGAAATGGAATCATGTTGACACATTCCCTAGCATAACATACAAAGGATTAAGGCAAAGCTGTTAATTTTCTCTGCTTCCATTGATGCAATTTGGAATCATCATGATGTTGGCAAAGGACACTATTTAATGACATTGTTCTGTTGCTATTTATAAATGGGATCTCATTTTAATTTAGAACACAAAACCTTCCTGGGTGAAAAACTGCCATCTTGAGTATCTGCACGCAGTGCAGTTCAAGAGATCCGATCTAATCACTGCTGCAATACAGACAGCAATAATGTGAACAGCATTGAGTTATCCTGAGGGCTCAGTTCAGTAACCTTGTCATTTCTGAACTTATACCCTCAGCAGTATGTGGAGTTTTACAGAGACTATGTGTTTTAATGTATGCATTCGTCAGGAATTATGGGGTGTCTGTTGTTTGTACAGTGGTGTACATAAGAGCTTTGGGAGCTCTGAGTTCACAGAATTACGTTCTACCTACACTCAGGCAGCACCTTGGGGTGCACAGAGGATACCTCCCTTCTCCTTCCCTCCCCTCTCCTCCTGCCAACCCTCTCTTTCTCCCTCTGGGAAGCAGGCTGTGCAAAGGACGGGTGGGGTGGGGGGGAGCCCTGGGTGCTTTCTGAGCCAGCACAGCAGTTTGGGTGTAACTAAAGGGAACTGGCTTTTACCAACTTGTGTTTGCATATCTGCCAGCAGTGGAAACACAAGGCTAAAAAGTCAGAAATGCTTCTTTGCTGCAAATTCACAGAGAGGAAATATTGTTATTAAATAAAACTATTTGTAGCCCAAACCAGATATTTTGCATATTGATATAGTTAGTCCCTCTCAGTCTGCTGAAAGTCTTGCTCAGGTATGTAAAACTTGGAGTCCTGAATTTGACTCTACTCTTACTATTCCAAATTCTTGGAATTTGTTAAAAGTAGTGATATTCACCCATTTAGAGTAGGTAATCCTTGCACTCACCGATTTTTCAAGTATACACTAAAAAGCATCCAACAATGCCCATTTGTCCAAATAGTTGCCACTTTTATCTAAAATGATATAAGGAAGACTACATTTATGAAGACTTATGAAAGATCTTTGTCTTATCTGTAATTTCAGTGTAATAGAAGCACTTATCATTGTCAGGTTCAAAGCATCTCACACTTGCAAACAGTGCTAAATAAAAATTGCATGAAACGGTGATTTACCCCAAATGAGAGATGGGTGAATCATCAAAACCATTAAGTGGTCCACACATTTTGAGCCACAGTTGTTCCATGGGGGAGAGGTGGATTCTCCCAAGTCTGAAGTTCGGCATCATGTATGAAGTAATTGGTATTCAATAGTGGTTACATGAAAAGAGTACAGTCACATAAATCACAATAGTTTGACCACTTTGGATTAACAAATTACTACCTGTCAAATAAGCAGCACTAACTTGCCAGGTAAAAGTCACGAAGATGATTTTTATTACAGTTAGTGTAATTTTATTGTAATTATTCTTGGAACAGAATAAAAAACCCCTACATTTATATGCAACTTCTATTGATGTGCGAATCTGTGATACTGGAACCATTAAGACATCCAAAGTTGCCTATGTGTAAAGTGACAATATGAATTTGTCCTTGTTCTTTAAATATATTCTTGTATGTGAGATTTCGAGCTGGCAGAATCTACTATTTTTGTTATTTCAATACTAGTTTTCTACCTTTTGACTGTGGCAGTTGTAGAGAAACTGCATTTGTATGATGATAAGAACAAAAAAAAATCATTTCTATGCATTGAAGCAGTTTTCAGGATACAGGGATGTGTTCTAACTATCCCAGAAGTGTGCATTTTATAATTTGTTTGTTCAATATTGAAATAGGATATAACTACCATCTTTGCTAGAAACTATAGACTTGCACTGTCATAACTGACTTTGTTGTGGATGCTACAGTGGCAGTCACATATACATAGTGGATATTCTTGCTTTTCAGGTTTTTTTCTGTGCATTTGTAATGCACTTAAGCCAGTGTAGAGAAATAGAAGTTCAAAGTCAAGAATTTCAGTTCTGAAATAAATTCCTGTCTGAATAAATGGAATAGCTGGTGAAATCTTGTACTACATGGGTCACTTCAAAAATTTCTATGAGTTCAGTAGATCCAGAACTTAAAATTCAGAAATTACATACTGAGGATAGGTGTAACCTCAGCTTTACTAAACATATTCTAAGTTACCTACCTCACTGGCTGATCATTTATATAACTGATAGTTTATTAATCAATGAGTGATAATAAACTGTGAAGACTTCAAAAGACCTGAAAATTTCTTTCTAATTTTAGAATATACAAAACATTTTCTTTGTTTCATCCTCTCTCTTACAGTGTCACACCCCAAATTCATATCTTTGCCAGTAGTTCAGGTTTTCAGGTTGTTGAAATAGTCCTCTGGCAGTGATTGCTGCAGATCACAGAATGACAAAATCACAGAATATGCCAAATTAGAAGGGACCCACAAGGATCATCAAGTCCAACCCTTAGCCCTGCACATGACCATCTCCAAGAGTCACACCATGTGTCTGAGAGTATCATCCAAATGCTTCTTGAACTCTGTCAGGCTTGGTACTGTGACCATTGCCTTGGGAAACCTGTTCCAGTGCCCAACCACCCTCTGAGTGAAGAATAATTTTCTAATATCCCACACATACGATTTGCTTTGAATTATTTTCTTTTTTCTCTTTGCAGGGGATTTGCTATGGTTTAAGTGATATGCCATGAAAGTCTAAGTTGATTTAGCTGCAGGATCTGTCCACACCCATGCAGTTCAATGATGTGCGCCCTTTTTTCTGTTCACAGTTCATTACGAAGTCCGTCTTTTTGAGCACAGATGTAGAGATGAGAACAGATGATGAGAAGTAACATTCAGCATAACTTCAATCACAGTGCAGCAGTGTCTTCTCACACTGAAATCTGCTCAGATTTCAATAATCAGAAACAAGGCTTAATTATTCCAAAATGTGGTGAACCTTCTTCATGTAAATTCGCTGACAAGGCACAAAAAGGTCTTACTGGTCTTGCACAGCCTTCCCTGGGGTCTTCTTCCACCCTACCCGTGGTTTGCCACAGGGCCATCAATCTCTACCCCAGCGATGCCTTAGAAGTCCTACAGGTCTCCATATAAGAGCTATAATTTTGGGGTTTTAGTCAAGTTTTGGTCAAGTTATTTAGCTTCAGTAACAGCATATCAGCTTTACTCTACTACTGATATGATAGAGTCAGCTTTGCCTAAGTTGCTAGGAATTCAGCTCTGAGCTGCTATACCCTCACTGCTCTCTTTTGGAGGTGGCAGCATTTCCAAAGGAGATAAACACATGCAAATGTAAATTTGCGAAAGCTCATGCACCTTTTGGAGACTGACAACATTCTTTTGTTGGGGAAGAAACAGTGGGTCCAGAAAAGGGGCCAGGGACTAAAAATGTAATACGCACATGCTGAGTGAAGAGACACTGGAAAAGCAGCATGCTTAGCCTGACTGGTCATGCTGGATGGGACCTAGATCTCCTGATCATTCAGATATGCAATGGGCACTGAGGTAGCTCCTCCAAGGGGATGTGTCTGTTGTACCTTTATTGAAGGGCTGTATATGCAACAGGTCTTATTCTGCTCTCTAGAACAAACCCGATGATATGCATCTCAGAGCCCTGAGGAAACTGGCCAACGTAGTTGCCAAGCTCCACGATATTTAAAAAGTCATGGCAGTCAGGTGAAGTCCAAGGCAACTGGAAAAAGGGAAACATTATACCCATCTTTAAAAAGGGTAGAAAGGAAGACCCTGGGAACTACCAACCTGTCAGCCTCATCTCTGTGTCTGGGAAGATCATGAAACAGATCCCCCTAAGAAGCTATGCTAGGGCACACAGAGAACAGGGAGGTGGTTAGGGACAGCCAGCACAGCTTCGCAAAGGACGAATCCTGCCTAACCAAACTAGTGGCCTTCTGTAATGGAGTGACTACATCACTAATCAAGGAAGGGCTATTGATGTCATTTATCTGGACTTCTGTAAGGCCTTTGACACAGCCTCCACAACATCTTTCTCTAAATTGGAAAGAATGGATTCTCTGGATGGACTGTTAGGTGGATAAGGAATTGGTTGGACATACAGAGGGAATCCTGGAAGTTCATCCCTTTTACAGTAACGTTACTAAACCATTATGTTCAGAGATGGGGTGTGGGCAAAAATTCTGGGTTTTCCATGAACAAATGGGCTCCTGATTGGCACCAACATCAGCCAAGCTTGTATGTCTACTGCTTATCTTGCCATTCAGTCAGGCTCCCATGGGTTTGCTTGAATTCTGGTTTAAGTGAAATAGGATCTCCGAAGAGCAAACTCCTGCTGAGGATCATCCCTTACAGGAAGTCCCAGTAGTGGATTTATTTCACTGGTCTGAAGCTTAAAGAGTGGCACCATATATTTCTGAAGTGTGATTAGTCTCCTTCAGTAGATCTGTTCCAAAGTGAGCCAATGAACCTTGCCTTATGGTGCTGGGAGTGGGGCAGGCACCCCGGGGGAAAGAGTTCATCCTACTTGTTCTACACCGATTTTGGAAGGGATGAACTTTCTTTGAGAGGTGTTTATTTTTCTCTCTGGCCTTAGGAAAGAAGTCTGAAATACTGACACTGATGAGGGATGTGGTTCAGGTCCAAACATGACATCCAAGGAGATTCCAGCTGGAACAAGTGCCCAGGTGCCTCTTAGAGTCAATGGAGATGCCGTAAATATGCCCAGTGAAGTAGAGACCATTGTTCAGATGACTAGAACTGATGGTTGCTTTTGGTGAGATGACTCTCCTATCCTTGTTGAAGACACTGACTAGATCTCAAATGATTACAAAGGGACTACATGCACCCAAAATTAGGTGTCTGAATAAAGAACTGCAAGTCAACACAGATGCCTAACATCTAAATTACAGAAGCCAACTGAGGCAAATTTAGGCACAGAAGAGCAATACAAGCCTGCCTTTCTCTTTATTTCTAGCTCAGAATCTTGCTCCACCAAGGTTTAGCTCTTCTCATTTCTCTGCTTTTGCCATAACATTTGCCTTGAATGTTTATCTGCATTTCCATTCAATTAAAATGTGCCTATAATGACAAAAGAAAAAAATAGTAACAGAACAAAGTCTGTATTTTCAGATATTGAGGTGAAAACATGAATTACATTAAAATAGGCAGAAACTCTTTTACATATTCATTTTTAATTTTTCCACAGATTAGCAACTTGTCAATCTTTACCCAGAGTACATCTTCCCTTGAATGGTTTGCCTAGATGCTCTGTTAAAGGGGAGAGATTTTTCCTTCTCTCCTCCTTAGCACACATTCTAATAACTGAATGAGTGATATAAGCAATTGGCAGTCTTTTCTGCTTCACTTTAACATTGACTTATTACTTGAATTTGGAGCTTGGTTTGAGAATTGGGCTCTATTCTTACAAAAGATGTATGTGTATTCTCTACATTTAATGACATGAATAGTTCCACTGAGATCTGGGAGTGTATTGCAGTGTAAAAATTAAGGAGCGATAAATCTTTGCAAGATGAGGCTGTTGCAAGAAAAAATTAACTAACTGATAATAGTGGATCAAAAGTAGACATAAGTTAGCTTGCTGAATTTGTAAGATCTGTCTGATATATTGATATTCTTACATTAAGGAATTTAATTTGCTTGAATTAATGAACCATCATGTTCTATTACTTGACTAATATAAATAACCGTAAATTTTTCCTCCTCTCTTTTAAGAAATCTCTTTGTCAGTAATCAAGCCTTTAAGAAAGTGAATGAACAGTGCTGATTTAAAAAAAAAGTTATAATTTATTATGCATTCAGTTTGCTCAAGTTCTCATACAGATGAAATGTATTTGTGGGTGTACAAAAATTATTTTTTAAAAATTTGAGAGCTCTCCTTGCTTACACATGCATCAGTGCTTCCATTCCCAACTTGGATTTATTTCTGTTTGTGTCCTGGTAGGAAACTGATATCGCCAAACTTTTTAGAAGGTTGCTGTGAGGTTAAATTTATATTTGAAAAGTTGCTGGATTTTGTTGGTTTGGGGTTTTTTGGTTTTGTTTGTCTGTTTGTTTGGTTTTGTTTTGCTTTTTGTTTGTTTGTTATTGTTATTATTATTCTTGTTAGGGGTACTTGCTCTACTGGATGTCAAAAATATTATTTGTAAAAGTTGTTAAAATGCTCAGCCATTTGCAATATTTGGAGTGACTAATGTATCCCCTAGTTTCACTTCTGATGATGTACAAACACCAAAAAGCTTAATTTTTCATGGTGGTATACTAATTTTGGAACTTTTCTTCTGTCTGTATGCACTTAATTACAAGTATTTTTGTTCATCTTTTTCTAGCTTAACACTTTGGGTTTTAAAGGATTACCCATCCCCCTCTTCCCCTGTAAACATTCATTCATGGACAGGTAACAAGCAAGAAAGATATTTCTCATCTGATTTCTGTGGAGTTGTAATGTTGTTTTCCTCATGGGTATATTAAAACCTGTTTGATAGCCTTTTACTCAGCACAAGGACTCAAAGCTGTCCCTCAGGTTTTAACGGGAAGACGCTCACACCCAGGCCTAACTACTTCCCATTCAACCATCCATGGTCTCATTTCAGCTTTTACTTCCACAATAAAGTTAGTCATCAGTCCCTTGGATAATACACTGGAATTTGAGATAAAATGGTAATTACCTTTCAGTAGTTTTCTTCAATTTAAAACCTCTCTTTTGTGATGCCTGGAGCCCTGGAGGAAGAGGCAAGCCCATGAGGATGGCACTCTACTGCAGCTGTAATTACCAATAAGGACACCTGTGTTCCCCTTTCCAGTTAGTCATTCTTGGAGATGTGTCTTTTTTAGTGAAAATGAGGGAATGTGCATGTAGAGGGAGCCTATAAATATTCTTTAATAAATGTGGTACTGAAGAATTGGAGTAATTTGTCAAAACACACCAAATGAGCCAAGGGGTGAGATCACTTTTTTTTTTTTTTTTTTTTTGCTGTAGCAGTGACTTATTTGCTCTGGGAATGAAGCTGTGTGGCTTTAGACAGAACTGCGTCTTCCTCCCTGATGTATTATTCAATATGTATTAAATTAAGAAAAGCTGATTTTAATCAATTGTGTCTTGGCTGTAGTATTTATGTTAGCTGTACTAGTGAAATATATCTTCCACAAGCCATTTGGTTTACCAGTACCTGTAATTTAAAGGGTACTTTTATCCCCTCCTTGTTTTTTTACTGTGTGTAATGTTTTCAGCCTTTTTCATTTCAATGCCACTTAATACACTAGCAACTTTTAGAAAGATGTTAACTTCTGCTATTCTATCGCATAGATTCTCGGGTCGCTGCCTTTTTCCCCCAGCTATAATGGGTTGTATAGAGTTTTTTTATGAAGAGGGTATGCTGCACCATTAAGCACAGATGATTTCACCTTCTCTGGTGTCCTGTGGGATAGTTCAATTCCTTTTTTATCCAAATCTGAGGGAGAAAAAGTCTTGTTCTTTTTCTAGTGTGTATTGATTGTTTCTCAACACAATGCTCGTCAAAACTCCCTCTGTCCAACCACACTTCTAAACCCAACATCCTTTATGAAAGAACTGAAAAGGTCTCACTTCCAGTATGGCAAATTCTAGCCCCTGTTCCTAGATCCTGTTGACTGAGCCATGATCTGGTATCCCAGGATTTCTTCAGGTCCTTTAATGATCTGTCCTAATACAGAGTTAGTGGTGAGATACTGTACAACTGCTGTTGAAGTTGTTTGGCTACAAGAATATGTTCACCCAATGATTTGTTATTGGAAATATAAGATATACAGGAACACCACTGTTCTCATGTAAATCCTAAGAACTGTCATCACACAAAACGTGTGAACAAACTGTGGGCTTTTTATAATTCTTCTTCCAAACACTTGGTAAGTAATTCTAAAAGAAAACAAAACAAAATAAAACAAAACAAATCCTGTGTAAATATGTTTGAAAGCATATCTTTATAGATTAACTGTATTTTTTGACCCTTGCACTAATAAGACATGAGTCTCATATAAGCGGTAAGGGAAATCATATGAATATTAAATAATGTTAATGAAATTGCAGAATATGAAAATGACCATTCTTTTTCTTGACAGAAATTTCACTAATTACTTAATGTTTTTTTCCCTGAAGCTATTTTATGGACTTTGGGTTTGAGATTATTGGGATGGAGAAGTAAAGCAGGGTTTGAGTTAAATGGGTCTTTTGAAAGGACTCGCTGCTTCTAATACAGTCCTTATGCAGTGTGTGGTGATTCTAGACTGCTTTTATTAACTTGATATTAGCTGAAATTCAGTTTTTGAAAAGAATAATTAAATGAACAAGGTTTAGATTTTGAATGAAAGCTAAATGGTCCTGGAAATGAAGTACTGTGAGGTTTCCAGCCTTTCTTAGATTCAGCAGCAAGTCTGCTGAATAGATATAACTCCTTTATGAAGTCTTAAAATAGATGATGTAGAATTGGTTTAGATCTCTGTTTTCACTGAATGTCTGTACTCTGCAGGACTTTTTTTTAACAGACTTATTGAGTCATGTATTATTTTCTTTCTTTGTGAGAAATGAGCATACTTGTATTATTGTCACAGATAACTTGCTATCAAAATAATCTCACACTTCTGCAGAATTGGCAAGGGGAGTTTTGGAAGGGTGAGAGTTTCGAATTGAAACTGTTATTTGCTGACAGGTTCGGCTTTATACCAGAATTACACTTCTCAGGGTTTTTTTGTGTGCATGTGTACACAGTTTCAAGTAACATGATGTGTTAAATCTGTAGTGTGTGTTTCCTGGCAGCTACTGCAAAAATTAAGCCCAGAGGCACTGCCCTCATCTCAGCCAGTCTGTCAGTGGAGTTCAGCAATCCCACAGGATGAGCACTAGCAACCCGTTTCCAGGGTGTCTTGTAATTTGTTACAGCTCAATAAATCTCTGCCTGAGCAGTAAAATCTGTGCTGTAAATCCACCCATGGAATCAGCTAAGCCTTGCAGTTAGAGCAAAAGATGGTACTGGGTTTTGCGGTGTGTCTGTGTATGCAGGGTTGGTTGGATCTTCCCACACTCTTTCTCAGTAGGTAGGTTTTTTGGCCTCTTAGATCCTGTCATCTATCTGGTTACATATAAAGACCATAGATCCTGTAAATAAGAGAATTCATTCAGTCTAATATTTTAATACTAAAGTTGTCAAGAATTCTAACTGAGAAAAAAACGTTGTATAAACTGAAGCTCTTTTAGGTGAATACCTAGGTGAAATTGGTATTAGTGCATATTGGGTTTGTGTGGCCAGGTTTTGGTAACTGGGGGACTACAGGGGTGGCTTCTGTGAGAATCTGCCAGAAGCTTCCTCTGTGTCTGGTAGAGCAAATGCCCACTGGCTCCAGGATGGACCCACTGCTGGCCAAGGTCAAACCAATCAGGATGATAGTAATGTCTCTGTGATAACGGATTTATGAAGGGAAAAAATACATTATTGGGCAGACGAAATTACAGCCAGAGAGAAGAGGAGTGAGAATGTGTGAACAACTGTGCAGACACCAAAGTCAGTGGAGAAGGAGGGGGAGGAGGTTCTCCAGGCACCAGAGCTGAGGTTTCCCTGCAGTCCACAGCGCAGACCACAGTGAGGTAGCTGTGCCCCTGCAGTCCATGGAGGAACTCACACTAGAGAAGGTGTATGCCCAGGAGGCTGTGACCCTGTGGGAAGCCTGTGCTGGAACAGGGTCCTGGTAGGGATCTGTTGACCTGTGGATAGAGGACCCACAGCAGAGCAGGTTTTCCTGATAGAACTTACGGCCTCGTGGGGAACCTACGTCTGTGCCTGAAGGACTGCACCCCTTGGTAAGGGACCGATGTTGGAGCAGTTCATGAAAAATTGTTGCCCATGATATTGACTCATGTTGGAGAAGTTTGTGGTGCACAGTCTCCCGTGGGAGGGACCTGACAATGGAGTGAGGGAAGGACTCTTCTCCCTGAGCAGCGGCAGGAACAACCTGTGATGAACTGATTGTAAGTCCCATTCTCTGTGCTGTTGTGAGGGGAGGAGACAGAAAATTGGAAGGAGGAAGGGGTGGGGGAAAGGTTTAAGATTTATTTTACTTCTCATTTTCCTGCTCTGAGTTTGTTAGTAATAAATTCACTTAATATCCCTGCTTTGAGTCTGTTTTGCCCATTACCGTAATCAGTGAGTGTTCTCTCCCGGTCCTTATCTCAAGTCTCCTCTGTCCAGTTGCAGAGGGGAGTGAGAGAGAGGCTGTGGTGGGTGCTTGGCATGTAGACAGTTGATATACTATGAATTCTTTGGTCTACTGCCTTCTGTAATGCTATTGTAAAATAATTAAGAAAATTAACTATTGCAAAGTATAATACTACTTGAATTTAACTACTTTTAATGAAAAAATATTTCTCCCTGTGAGATCTATGATTTCTATGAACCTGCCTAGAAGGACCGTATGCAAAAGACTGACCTCTAAATATTAACATTATTCATATGACAGAACTTACCATTTCTGTAGCAAATAATAACAACATGTCTGAAGGTAACTTAGAAGAATTGGTAAAATTGTCTTATCTTCAGACAAAGAAAAGCCTTAAGCTTACAATACCCAAAGGAAATGTAATCTTCTTCCTACTAAGATCTCACTGTCAGTGTGCCTGAAATGTTCCTTTCTGTAGAGACAGTGTTGAAAGGATAAAGCTTTCACATTGTCAGGAGAGGGTATCTCTTCCCAAAACCAACCCCAAAAACTGAGCTTTCTGTTTCAAAGGGATGCTGGTAATGTTTTGAACAACTAAATTTGCATCTCCTAAGAAAATGGATTTAAAAGACAATGAGATCCTATTCTAGGATTAGAAAAGACATTTTTCTTTTTCTTGCTCTGCTGGACTCAGGAGTACAAGAAACTAGTTAGCTCCTGGGTAGAGTGAAAGCAAATGAAGCTAACTGTTTGAATTTAGAAGTTAACTTTCCTAAGGAAAGGTGAGGAAGGTCAATAAGGAACTAAAAAAAAAAAATAACTAATTATTTTTTTGTTTTAAATATAAGAGAGAAGAACTAATCAGTTTGTGCTCAGAAAAACATAATAACAACTTTAGGGAGTGTACTCCTTTACTAATTATTCTGACAAAACTGAAATTTTTATGAGTGTCATGTAAAGGAAAATAATTCTTGGGATCCAACAGCATAATGTTCTTGCACATATAGACATATATTTGTAATTAGCACGGAGGATCTTTAAGAAAATTAGTGAAGACCCACATTTAAACTTAAGGTGGATGTCCAAGTGCCATAGTATGTATTTTTTCCACTGCAAAACAGTATTTGAAATTCAAGCAAGTAACTGTTTCACACATGTAAGTTACAGACAGAGCTTTTTTTAAGAAGACTGTTCTGATACAAACAGCATATGGCTTGTGTCCTTTGTCACCCTTATTCTGGAAGTGACTACTTGACACCAACAATTACAGTGACCGAGAGACACAAAATCTCTCAAAGTCTGTCACCTTGCATGAAACTGAGGTTCCAGTCACTCTGGAGAGCTATATAAACTCTCCTGTTTGGGCAAGTGTAAGTGAAAATAAGCTTTATTCTGAATGGACATTTGTGGAATCTTTAGTTCTTTGAGGCAATAATTAAGTGATGGTTGTAGGAAGAAATTTACATGTTGGCATTAATTACTAAGGCAGAAGACATTCAAGCACTTTTGTTTCTAGGCTCATTCTTATAGCACAGGTGGTTGGTGCACAATCTGAGTAAAGTTTTAGATTGCACTGGATTTTATCTGTTTTTGCAGCATATCTTCAAACAATGTCAGGACATTTTTCATATGAATTTTACTTTTAATAGTGCCGAAAGCCAAAACTCCTCCTCAGTTATTTATTGCACTTAGCTTGGTGTTCTGACCTAGCTCCTTCACAAGTACCTCTCTGTTTAGCAATTAATGATGTGATTTCTCTAAACTTTCTACTTAGAAAGGCAATAGGACTTAAAACAACCACAAAATTTTCACCTTTCAGTAGATACAAACAAACTTGAAAGATACAATGTAACAGAAGTAGAAAAGTCACTTGCCTAGCAATACCTGTTTGTTTCCTGCTTCATCCTCTGTTCATTTTGTGATCTGTTCTATCCAAATCTCAGCATAAACAACGTAAAGTGCTGGAGAGGCTCACGACATTCCCTTGTGAGGTATATATCTGGCAAAGGTGCAGTAGGCAGGGTGCATGGGACTTTGCTGCTCGGGGTTTTCTGTGGGAACCTCCCTGCTGGATGTGCTCTGACAAATGAGACAGTCAGGAGCAGGTGGTTTCTGCAGCTATTCTCCTTGAAGGTTGAGTATCCTCAGTGTGACCTTGACTTCTGTCATGGATTCCCTAATTTACCTTTGATTGTAACTTTAATTGTGTGTATCAAAACCAAAATGATGCCCTTCCTTAAAGTAGGGTGGGGGTTTGGAGTATTTTTTTTTAAAATACATGTTTCTTTTGAATTGTTAATTATTTTATGCTTTCTGAAATCCTTTGAAGGGGATATTTCAATGTAATCAATCTACATTCAAACCACTGATTCTCTGGTGAGACACAACACATATGAAAACTTCTGGTTTCTTAACTTTTTTTTTTTTTGCTTTTAGAAGTACACAAGGAGGTTTCTTCTCTGCCCCTCAGATGATCATGTTTTTTTGGTTGATTTTTCCTTATGAAGGGAGGAAAAGAAAAAACCTGCTGAGCATATCTTGTAAAACCTCACCAGATGCATGAAATAGACAAGACTGAGAATAAGGGTAAAAGAAGAAATCCTTTTAACTGTTGAAACTGATAAATCTATACTTAAAGAAACTTTTCACAGTCTGACTACAGGCTTTTACTTGAACACCTTAATTCCAAGGCTGTAAGTCAGTTTTGGAAGGGGACCAGGAAAGGTGGCAAAGTTTTGCACTTCTTTTAGGGTCTGGAATGTATTGGGTTGGGTGACATGAAAAAATCCATTCTTTAGGTTCTGATTTTTCATTTTCCAAAATATTTTTCTTTCAATTATGCTTGTTTGTTTTTTTTTTTTTTACTGTAGCTCTACTCTCAGCTTCAATCAAAGATAAAATTTGTCCATTTTATATGATGACTATTTCTAGATTGTAACGATAGTCTTAGGGAACTGGACAAAAAGTCAGTGTTTGGGGTATCCATCTGTTAGGCAGCTGCATCATGGTCTGGCTCTGCTGCCTGTAGGCTTTCAGGGGACACAGGGTACATGGTGCAGCTCATTCCCAGCCTGTGACTCTGATCCTTGGTCTATGGAGCACACTGAGGCCATCGCCAGCCCTCCAGGGAAAGTACATGAACTCTAGAGTTCAAGGAAACAACATGCCCTTCCCTGCCTCCAGCTTGTTTCTTAGAAAGACAAGTTGTGGGCACTGCTTGGCACACCAAGCTGACTCAAGACTCAGAAGCTCAAGGGAAGATGAATTCATATCTCTTGTTAATGATATTTCCTATTGCTTAGTTCTTGATGATTTGCCATTTGGAGCATGAATCTCTTGCTTTATGTCTAATTCTCCTTGGGCATTTTATGCTCACTCTCTGTCTAGCTCTGAATTTTCTATTCTGCTTTTTGAACAAGATTAGAAAAATTAGACATTATTTAGACATCACCATTTAGATATGCCTAATTTAAGGCAGCTGTTTCTTTTCACTGGATTATTTTTTAAGTCCTTTTATGGATTCAGACCCACACATTTTAAGTTCTGGTCTTCCAATGTTTAGTGCTAGAATACTCTCAGTCACTCTGTAGAGGTAGTAGCAATAAATTATCTTGAGAGATTTATGGGAGAGTAAAAAATTGAGTCTGCATCCAAGGCTAGGACTTTAATCAAGGACTCTTTCTTGTGGCATATGTCTTTTTGTGTTGTTCTGCTTATTTGACTGTGCACTACTTTCCAATTAAGCATGATTCTTCCTGTTATGTTTCTGAAATGAGAATTGGGGATCTATTCAACCAAACTGGTTCCATCAGTAGTCTGCTATTAGGACAAACTATAAATCAACACAGTTACATGACAGTATCTATGTACAAGATCATCCAAATTATTTTCATTATTTTCATGACCAACCAGTGCCCTTCTAAGGTGGTTTTCAGCTCTATTAGGATGCAACTTCTTTTTACAGTTGATCAAAACTAACTGGGCAGTCTAATCCCCACCTGGTCCCTCAGGGACTTGCAGCTTCAGTCCCCTTTGCAGTTGTGCAGCATGAAATTGAGTTACATTGATTTGTCTTGTGGATAATTAGCTAATGAAAGCATGGGATCCAGGGTTTCATTGGATCACCAAACTTATCCCATTTGCCCTCCATCCATGTGTTCATGAGATATGGCAGGAGGCAGAGTAGAAATGTGTTTTTGGGAGGAGCATGTGATTAGACTTAAGTAGGTGTAACACATTAGACCTTCTGCTAGAGAAGGCAGTGATTTAATGTTTGTGTTAAGGTAATATTAAGTGATTTTTTTTTTTACGGTAATATTGAGTAAAATTAGGTAATATTGTTAGAATAGCATTTTAAGATCCCACTCATAAACTAATACCCCCCCAGGCTGAGGGTAATACAAGCACATAAGAAAAGGATGATCTGTACAGCAGAGCAGTGTTATGATCCTAAGTATAACTTATAATGCACGTTAAAGAAGTCTGAGAGGATATTAGGAGGAAGATTCTCCAGGAGTGAATAGAAAAGTCTTTCATTCACTATTGATTATTGCATGAGCTTTCTCTTAAAGAAAATAGAATTACTGAAAGAAAATAGAATAACCAGCTAAATCAAAGTTTTAGCCTGACTTGTCTAAGATTTCATAAACTTCAGATTATTTCTGTAATTATTTTACACTTTCTTCTTTTTTCGGTGTCATTATTTTCCCATATATTCTTGGCATTTTGTCATTTGAGTATTATTTGTGACTAATGATGTCTGCTAGACTCTCCTGACTAACCCAATTCTTTGCAGATTTGTCTGTTGTAATATACTACCTTGTCTTGGAAGGAGGACATAGTAAGTCATTATAGAAAGATCCTAAATAATTTTGAATTTACAGAAAGTATTTCTTTTTATGGCAGCTATTGAAGGATGACCACTTATTTCTAACTAAATAAGAAAACGAAATGCATTAGTTCATCCATTTGGGGCAACTTTTATAGACTAGTGCCGTCTTTATTAGCTAGTGGTTGGCTTTGAGAGATGCAAAGAACAGTGAAAATTATGAAGACTCTTACTGCTAAACTGCTCTTTAACCTGTTTTTGAAAGCCAACAGAGGTCTGAGAGAGATCCATCTTCTTTGTATCCTGGTATTTGGAATTACAATATTTCAAAGTATTTCTTGCTATAAAGTAGATAACCTTGAAAATTTATTGGTGTTTTTACAACACATAATCTCAAAATTGGTTCTGAATTGGTTCCGAATCATGGGTCATCTACCATCACCACCTGCGTCTCCTAGAACGCTTCCATCAACACTGTCTCTGTACAATCCTAAACATCCACCGGTCAGATTATGTGACCAATACATCTGTTCTAGAAAAAACAGCAGTCACAAGTATTGAGGCCACGTTGCTGAGAACACAGCTGTGCTGGGCAGGGCACGTCTCAAGGATGAAGTTCCACCGTCTCCCTAAGATCTTGCTTTATGGTGAACTCGCCACCGGCTACCACAAGAGAGGAGCCCCGAAGAAAAGATAGAAGGACTCCCTGAAACAACATCTCAACCTTGGCCATATTGATCAACATAACTGGTCTACTCTGGCCTCCAATAGGGAGGTGCTGATAATGGTGCTGATGCTATAATGGTGCTGATGCTTTTGAGAATGCACGCAGGATCACCCTTGAGGAGAAAAAACAACACAGAAAGAATCGTGCCTTGCAGAATTTACCACCTAAGGAGTCTTTCTGCTGTACCTTTTGCAACCGGACGTACCTGTCTCATATTGACCTTTTTAGCCACCAACGCATTTGCAAGAAACGTGGATAGTGCCCTTCCCAAATCTTCGTTCGCGAAGCCTAGCCATGATGAATCTCAAAATAGAAGCTAAAAATTTCTGGTTTATATTTTTACATAGGACATGTAAAAAAAAATCTCTTCTTGAATTAAAATAAACATTTTCTTTCAAACTCTTGGATGCATTATTACTCTAAAAATTAACTGATTAATGTTAGAAAATAAGGGTTTTTTCCTAGTCTTTTGTGACACTTTTAGCAGAAAGTCTGCTTAGAAACTGTGTCATCCTGAATAATTTATTGCAAAGCCTGTGTTTAATGAATCATAGCTGCTGGGAAGCAACAGTTACTTGCTCAAGTATTCAGCATACATTCTGTACATATATGAATATTTAACCATCAGTCAAAGCTAGAGGTAAGTCTCAGGGACAAAATCATCTGTAGCATTTCTGGTATAGTATGGAGTGCAAACTAAAAGAAACTACAAAAGGAATTACATTACAGAATTCACATAGCTGGACTTTTCTCTTGGAAAAATAAACATGTCCTCAAATAACCATTGTTTTCTACTAACAGTTACTTCATCTTTTTTTTTATTATATCCTAAGATGTCTGACATTAGTTCCTAAACAGGTACAATGCATATATCTTTTTTTACAAATGCACTTAACAGTGGAGATTTTGAAAAATGCTGTCAGAGTTTTAGAAGTCTACATAGCCTTGATTCGAGCTTCTTTATGCCTTCTTTAAGGCAAAACTTTTCCTTGAGCTCTTTTAGAGACACAGGATGCAACTTTCCCACCTTGTGTCCAAATGTGGCTTCCTTCTTTTATTTGTTCTTCTTGGCTCTTATTCATACCATGAGATAGTGATGTAAAACTGAGCTTCTCCTAATTTACACCAGTTTACTATGTTGTCTTCACTATTTTGTGAGTGTACAACTTGATGTTTTGTTTCTCCTTTTCCTTCCAATTAAGTAATTTGAAATTGTGTAGTTTGCTTAATTTTATTATTATTATTATTACGCGATAAAAATTAAAATACATTTAAATACAAGGTGCGGGTACAGTATGACAGCTTCTGCAATGTGTAAGAAAATTATCTGTACAACCTGTTTGCTGAAAGTATATAGTGATACTTCCAGAAGCTACAACATGCTCTTTAGACTTACTGAGTGTTTAAAGTGCATTCCTTTTTATTACAGTTTAACTACAGAGCAAAATGGTTCTGAATAGTACAGGGGAAACATTAGGCTACAGGAAAATTAAAAACAACCAAAAAAACCTTCATTGGCTGATTGTTCCGGGTTCTGTCAGGATGGGTATCTCAGCTGAACAATTGCATGTCTGAAAGACTTATAGAATTAGTATGGGGTTATTATTTTTGATTTTAGAACCATGTTTTATGTAATTTGCAAAATTAATAATATTTAGTGTTAGTGTTTAGATCATAAACCAAAATTAAAGTATGTTTCTACTTCATATGCATAGTCTTAGCTTTCTAAGAAGGTTTGACCTCATGCTTCTGTGAATATTAACAAGTGTCCCATCACAAATGCATCTGTACTGTTAACACTTTGAAGCTAGTTAAAACCTCTGTATTTGTAGCAACTAATGGAACTTTCTAATCAGTAGGCTTCTTCCTGAAGACCTTCTCTCTCCCAGACAGTATCTTTAAAATACTGGGAAGCATGTATACTAAATTGGGTTACAGTTTCCTCCTGAGAAAATGTAAATGAATCTAATACAGGTGATCTAAGACCAACTGAATGAACAAGGGAAAAAGTTTCAATGAATAATTAGGCATATTTCACTGTATGACAAAGTAAGTAAGTTCCTTCACTGCAGCGTGAAGAAAGTTGCTTCTTGTTAGACACATTGGAGATAAACTTTATTCGAGATGTGAACCAAAAAGTTGTACTGTCCAAATGCAGTAAGTCAGACACCTTAACCGTGCGGGTACTGAACTGACACTGTTCTCTCTGAGGTATGAAGACCAGATGGTCTTCTTTCTTATAATGTCAAAAGAAAACATGCC
This sequence comes from Corapipo altera, assembly GCF_003945725.1. NCBI lineage: Eukaryota > Metazoa > Chordata > Aves > Passeriformes > Pipridae > Corapipo > Corapipo altera. Next base: position 38,258,176 of record NW_020884872.1, read on the forward strand.
CATTCACATCTTTAATACAACAGGTCTGTATTTGTTTATTTGTTGTTTTTTTTAAACATTGTCTACTTTCTATTTCACTTTAGTTCAATTCCAAAAGGCCTTAGGTTCTTATTTTGCTTTCACTTGTGTTAATGCAAATATTTTAATCAAAATATCTTACCTGCAAGCAAGAAATACTTCTTATATTTAGCAAGTGTGTGTATGTGATGTTGAAGGTATGTAGTAAAATACCTATTGTATCTATAATACAGTTATAAGATCTAGTTATTTATATAGTAGATCTACTGCCACTTTGAGAACAAAATCAAAAAATGTCACTGAAATTGTTTTTCTTCTTTGCTACACAGAATGAAATATTGGTTAACATTATTCTCTCCTGTTTTATGATGGATTTTCTTTTAGCTTTTTTTCTAAAACCTCATATTCAAGGGATAATGACTAGAGAGTAGCACATTGTGAAATCAGAGAAATCAGTGGTATGGTTAAAAGTTCAATCTCTTCTACAACCTCTGGATATTTTCTTTTCTGAGTCAGACTCAGCTGACAGTGAATAACATTTTTCTAAGTGATTTATTGCATTACTGATGGAATGAAATATGTTTTGATTGCATGACTGTTGGGAAGTGGCATGATCATGGCTAAGTACCAAAATAAAGGAAAAAACAGGGGCAATGGACAGATAAGGGAAGCAGTACCTCTCAGATTCCAGCACTGCATGGCTCTTTGAAGAATAACTTATTAAAGCTAATACTTAACAGCCCCGGCTAATCTGTATGTTTTTGTAACTTTAAATCTTATGAGACACTGCAAATATGTGTGATATTTGGGAGAAACAGAGATGCCCAGTCTATATTGGAAGGGATGGAAAATAATGGCAAACCTCTCCCATACTCCAAATATTTGGTCGTAGTTTCCTGAATGTTTAATATCAGCTCTGCTCCTAAAAGAAAAGTCCAGTGCATCATCCACCCCTTGCCCCTTGTTACTACATCCGCCAGCCAGAGCCTTGGACTGGCACAAACCCTTAAGCAGTAAACAGAGCTAGAGTGTTTCTTCAGGTTATAACCTTGTGGGACTGTTTCTTTCAGTGACAGGTTCAGGTTAAATTGGTGTAAAGTGTTCTCTGCTACAACTGCTTCATTAAATTACTAACAGTCAAGAAAAAAATAAGCAAGAATTCCATTGACACACAGGTCCTACAATAAGTCCTGGTTTGTAATACTCTTTTTACAATGGGATTTTTTTTAATAGGAATTTGTCAATACTGATTTGCTACATGATCAATGTGAAAATGAAACCTTTCCCCAGCCACTGTAAAATGTCAGGAACATATTGAAAGGTACAGCAAACAGCTAAAGCACTCTACTTTTTCTCAGCAGGTTGCCAACATTAAGGACTGTTGGGGAGGAAGTTTCTCTAGGTAGTAATAAATATAATAATAAAGTTCCAGATGACTGCCCTCTCTGACACAGAAATGTTGCTCTTTGCTCTGTTTTGGTGACATATGAAAAGAAAGAAAAAGAACCATTCTAGTAATCCATTTTCTGAAAAAGTCATGCTGATAAACACCCATATCATGTGTACTAATTTCCCCCTCAACTTGACCACAAAAGCAAAGACTATGGTGCCTCTTCCTTTTTTAGTTTTTGTTTCCTTTACTGTGGAAGAGCAGATCTGTGGTGTGGTGGCAGTTTTAATCAGTAATAAAAACTCCATATCAATTCTTTGTATGAATTTAACTGATTTTATTTCTTGAGGACTGTGGTTGCATACCCGACTTTTGCCTGCATAGGAGGGAAGTAGGGATTTTACATAGTATCCACCTGTTTCTCTCCATGACAACCTTTGGAGAAATAGTCAAACCTATCTATAATTATTTTTGTTCTGTGACTGTGATAGTTTTTTCCTTGGTTATGGATTCATTTGGATGTATGTAATGACGTTTAACCTTCTTCCAAATGCCAGCAATAAAGGTGACCGGGTTCAGGCTTGCTAGAGCTCTTCTAAACTAAATCCAAATGGTAAAGTGCTTTTCCCAAAGCTGCATGTACTCATTTTTGGTGCTGGGGAACTAAACACCACCTCTTTGAATGTATTCTTGGTCTCACTTTCATTTAAAACTAATTAATGCATTCATTCTCCTAAAAATGAAAAAGGACAAATTTTTTACTTGAGAGGGGAAGGTAAGAGGAAAATGGAATACGAGGAAACATATCAATCAAATATATAATAAAAAAACCCAAATTCCACTCACATTCCACTGACATTCAGCTTACTTCATAGATACAACAACTAAATTCTTTGTTTTCATTGAATCAAAAAATAAATAAATCTCCTGGCATGTTCTTGGCAGTTAAAGGCAGCATCCCACACTTTTCTTCCCACTCTTTGTGTTCTTGCACCACCAATCACCACCAAAGGTACAACAGGCATTTGTGAATTTTTGCAGCATTTGTGAATGTTTGCAGCATTCCTAATCTGGCTTCCTCTCCCATAGGTTTATTCCAGAAATTATATCAAAATAACTAGATAGAAACAAAAGAAATTTTTTATTTGTCCTCTGGACAAAATCTCTAGTCAGTGCCCTTTGATGCAAAGGCAAATCCCTCATGAGCTTGAGTTGGAGGCTGGTTTGGCAGTCTGGCTTGTCGTACAGAACGCCTCTCACCAGCTGATTGTTCTGTGCAGTAAATGCTCTTACATTGTTCTCTTACTTGATCTTGCAGCTTGAACTTGGCCAGTGATGGAGTAGACCCATCATCCTTTTTTTCTTTTGATTATTGAAAAATACAGAATAAATTGTCTCGGATCAAGGTGACCCACATGCCTATTCATGTCCTGTTGCAACAGCTCTGCAGTATTACACATACAGTCAGAGCCTGAATTCTTAGTAGAACTACAAAATGTCATGTGCGAAGTTCTGGGTTAGTCTTAGTCACATTAGAATTAGTGCCAGTGAGATGGGGTTAACAGATTTCTTCCTCTTAGAGAGGGAGTGTCATTCAGTCCCCCTAAACTTTGTAGCACCAGACCTCACGTAGATCAGAAATAATCCCTATCCTGATCTATAAACAGTCTTGCATAGGTTTTTCTCTGAGGTGACTTTTCTCTGAGGCTATTTTGAAGGATTTTTGAGGTTTCCTGAAAAATGCCCTCGAGACTAAAGGGAAAAGGTTTTCCTTTAATGTTTCCCTTTCTCTTTCAAGGACCTGTGGCGAGTGTTCTGTGGAAGCAAATAATTTTTCCTGATCATGTTGTAAAAGAAAATTATGCAGAAAATAGTCCGTAAACTACACGGTCTTTTCAGTCTAAAAGTAAGACTTTTAGAAGAGGAAAAAGAGGAAAATATGTCTCATGTTTCCATGAGAGAGAGAGGACAATAAGCTCAGGGTCTTGTTTGCTAAAAAAAAAAAAAAAAAAAAAAGTGGGTAAAAAACCTTCCCTGACTGAACTGGGGGTCAGATCTTTGTGTGTGTTTAGAGGATTGCTTCCTGACCTGCTGCTGCTTCTGTATTTTCATATAATTTACTTCAACATGAATAGCTTCTCCACCTGGATAAAGTCTCATTTCTTACACAGTTCCTTTTTCTTAACATTTTAATCAAACTAATTGTGACAAGAAGTGTATTTGTATAAATATTTAAATGTGAAGCATGAGGACTGAATTATTTATTCTGCAAATGTAAGCTTAATGTAACTATCTTTGGAAACGATCTCATTCTCATGTGGTTCTGCAATTTGGTTGTGCATACTGTCTGATCAATTCCATGTTTAATGTTGCAAATGGCTCAAATAAATTATAAAATTTGCATAATATGCCAAAAGAAACAAAACATAGGAGATTATCTTGATTTAGCACACGGAAAAACTAGTTGTCTTTCTAAATTCAACCTTCAAAGGACCCCAGATTCCTGAAAATGGGTTAACAAAGACACAGATGATGTCATTCATTGTCCAGTCTTGTCTCATGCATGAAAAGGCATATGTTCTGATCTAGAAAGAAAAATATTATATTGATGGGAGATGCCAAACTGCACAGGGAGATATGAAATCTGAAACTCAGAACTAGATTTTTCTCTTGTGTGATTTTGTGACTTGCAGTACTTCTGCACCATCCCTCCCTAGTTAGGATTCAGGGTTGTATGTAGTAGTGTATCCCACTATGTAGATGAGTTATTGCTCTTCAGGGAAAAAGAGCAACGTTAAGCATGAAAAACAAATCATGCCAAACCTCATACTGCAACCCAGTAAAGTGGGTGACTGGTAGTCTCTTGCTTGAATGCATGCGTTAGAGGGCGGCTTAACAATGCGGAAAGACTTCTTCCATACACTTTCCACACCAAGATTCAGATCAGCTGTCCCCATCTGCTGCTGTCCCAGCGGCAGAGGTTACACTCCAGCTGCTACTGCTCCCCTGGGCTTCAGCCACCATGCCAAGAGCTGTTTCAGCAACCATGTTTTGGAGGCGAGGCAAGGACGAGGAGACCAGAGAGGAGATTCAAGTGGGGGAATAGGGCTGGTGGCATCTATATGAATCAGTATTTGGTATAATTATTTCCATGTTCATTAGGCATTGCACCAGTAGGGTCAGTATGACTAGACTCTATTTTCTGCCTCCTTACCTTACACTTCTAATTTAATGGGATCGGAGCAGAAAACCTCAAGATATTAGTGAGAGGAAACTAGTTAACGACAGTAAACTCTGAGCTCAGCAAAGCAGTAGAGACAGTTTCCCAGCTCTGCCCCCACCTCCCCATGTATTCTTCCTTTAAAAAGTGTGAAATCATTTTCTGAGGGGAGAATTCAGTTATTCACCTCCTACTGACAGCCCCCAGTGCTGCTATCACCTACAACATGTTTGGAGGATGCTTTCTTTTTCTGACTTCTTAGCTATACAACAGAACTACAGCAAAATAATTATCTGTTTTTGAAAACACCTTATTATGAAGAAATTCTTGTTTAAGTAATTCAGTATGTTAGCACTACTTCAGAGAGGTTTACTGCTTGATGTTAACTTTGGGACCTTGCAATGAGGTGGAGGTGAAGTATAATCCCAAGGGATTATTGCTACAGAAACCAGAGGGTAGACGCCAACCCTTCTGAGCTGGTTTTTTTTTTTTCCTCCTCTTTTTATTTTTTTCTGAATAAAATTTGAACTGATTCCCAGCTATTCTGATCAGAGACTTAGAGAGGCCAGTTTGCCTGTGCACAGCTTGTTGGGGGGCTGCAGTTTTATTTAAAAGCAGCCAAGTTTTGCTACAATCTTGTTGTTTAAACCTCAGGAATTTGTCCTTGTACCTGTATTCAGATGAAGTATTCAAGGTAGAAATTATTTCTAAATAGCTCTTACTCCAATATCTCACTTGTCTCTGACAAAAAAAATCTAATTTTATCAAAATCAAACATGTCTTCAAATATTACTTTTGATAGGGTTTCCTAGAACCTAATTTCTGTTTTAAAATGAGACAGAAATGTCTTGAAGTAAGTGGTATTTCAAAGTTTAAGTTATTTCTTTGAAATGTGAGAAACTTAGGCACATGTGTCTGTGTTACATCTACACTGGTGTAGTACCTTTCTGGCTCATGTGCTTTGGGTGGAGAGGACATTGAGGCAGCTGTTGTTCCTTTTTCACAAGATGTCAAACTATAAGAAGTTGAAGGAAAAAACTTTCATAACATTTGTTGTGAATTTTGTTATTTTTCATCCAGCTCTGCCTGTGTCCTTCAGATGATTTCATTCTTTGAAAAGAAATTGTGTATTTCTAGAGTTGCTTCTGGGCTTGATGACATCACTTACTAAGTTTAGCGGAACTGCAGAAGTCTAAATTAACAACTCACCATGCTCTGGTGCTAGAACTAAATCAATGAATACTGTTTTCAGTGAAGCATTGTTACTTTTCCCCCCCAAGTTTTCTTTCACTGGCAGTGTCTCATCAATGTAAAGAGAGACATATAACAAACAGATCAGAGCACAGCTACAGTCTTACCACGTCAGAGTTTTGGACGGCCTTTATTGCTCTCTGCCACAAATGCTGACCAGTTCAGTGAGAACAGAATCATTGAATCTCCTACAAATATGCTAGTTTTGGCAATTAACCTCTATTAAAGGAAATAACTGTTTCAGTCCCATATGTTGTCGGAAGATGCTTTAGTACACCCACAGCAGCATTTCAGAGATGTTGAGAGCGTGAATACATGAGTACCCCACGCAGAAGGCTGAAGCAAGAAGGGAGCTGGTACCACCTGGGCAAAGCTTCTTGCAGCTCTGTTGTTTTTTCTTTTCTCATTACGGTCAAAGACAAATACCTCCTAACTTGGACTGAGCAGAATGCCTCTAGGTTACCTCCCTTACTTGTTCCTGCTATTTGGTGGGTATAAAGCAGCCAAACCACCTCCTTGGGTTATTTTTATTGAGCAATTACAAATCTCTGCTATTTAATCCTTATCTCACTGAAAAATATTTTCATTGGGAATGTGTAGAACTTAGAGATTTGTCTAGTATGATGGGACAAGGAAAGTGCTGCCAGTCCCTCAACCTAAAGCTACTTAGGGAAGTGGAAAGTATTCTGCTGGTTCCTGTGCTATTTCAAATGACAGCAGAATTTTGTTGCAATCTGATAAGATTTTTTGTGGGGTCTCACTGAGGAACTGGATTTGAATATTCATTTTGCTTTACTGAAGAGACCAAAATCAATTTGTTGAAGCTTCTATGATTTTTTTTTTTTAACGGAAGGATATTCTCTGGGCATTAAAAGTATAATGTAAATATGTGAAGTGCTGCTACAATTTGACCATAATGTTGCAGTAGTAGTACTTAGTTGAAGTTCTCCATTACTTAAAAAAATAAAATCAAACAAACCCAGAGCCAATATTTCTGCTTAACTTCTGCCAAAATTTTAGATAGATAACCAGTAAAGAAATTGTTCCAAGTTAATCCAGTATTACTTTTCTTTTAAAGGATTATACAATTAAATAATAGATGTGAAGGTATAAAGGTCATTTTGATGCTTCCAGAAGACTTTGCCTGACTAAATTAGCCTGTTTAGGGAGCATCTTTCTCCTCTGGGTTGCAACTTGTCTCAAGCCACTCACAGATTATGGCTTGAGCAACAGTCTGTGGGTTTTCTCACTTCTTTTATCTCACTTCTCGAAATCTGGGAACTGCTAACTTCAGCTGGGTCTGAATATGCATGAATGATGATTGGCACACATTTTTCAATGGGAAGGAGGAGGTTAGGAAAACATGACACAAGCTTTGGAGGTTGTAGCTCTTGTGGGCTGTGTGCTGCTATCCTCCTGGCTGATTTTAGCTCAGTTCAGTGAAAATCCCTTGAGGGAAGTAAGCTTTTACTTTTGTAAAAATGAGAATATTTTTATATTTGTTTATTCTTTCATTTTCATGCTTTCCTTTAATGTTGCATATTTATTTAACCTTTTGACTCCCCCACCAAAAGAAAGGAAAAAAAAAAAAGAAAAAATATTCCTCTATGCTAGGAACCCAACTGATAAACCTATCAATGCAGGTTTTAATTTAAAACAAATAGGGTTTTCAAGCTTTCTGTAGAGTAAGGAAGTAATTTTGTAATACAACAACATGCTCTATAACATCAAAAAGAATTGATAAGTTATCATGTTGCCAGAAATTAAAACCAATGTGAACATGATAAGGAAAATGTGGTTGCTTTTGTAATGGATGCAGATTATATGCCATTGTATGCCATGACACTGTATGACTGGTGAAGCTAAAGGAAATTATAATAGTGGAGAAATTTTGCAGGAAGCCTTGAATGCAGTCAGGGCTTTTGGAAGCAGATAAAGGAAACAGGAAAATAAACTGGGCCTGTGTTTGAGGATTGTTGGTAAACAACACTTTTCTTACTCAAATGTTGATATTTTATTATTTCTTCATACCAAGAATATATCACCTTTATTTGAAGCAGTCTTGGGACCCTTTGCTGTCTTACCTGGCAGCTAGCAAAATTGTGAGATTGAGTTCTTTACACTATGTTAGTATATTATGTGACTGTTTCTTAAATGATAAAATTGAGAGAACCAGAAATTATTGTCTGGCTCAGAGTATTTATTTATCTTACAAATGTTAAACCAGCACTTGAGTGTAATTTGTCAAATCTTCCAGAATATTTAAGGTTCAGATTTTTAAAAAAACGTAACTGCACTGAAATTCTGAAAGACTCTTTTATTTTCCTTCAAGTTCTGAAATTTAAAATGCTTATTTATATGCAGTGTTTTTAGTATACATTCCATTAATTTAATAGAATATATTCTATGTACAAGTGATAGCTTATTTGACTGACATTACTTGGACTCTTAAGGAATATTAAATCATGAGAATATATTAATTTAGGAAGGAAAGAGTGACTGACTGAAGCAGTTAGACACTGTTAGACACTCCAGTAAAGATTATGCACATGGCAAGTAGTTCAGTAAACATCTGAGCTCTGACATATCAGAATTTCTGCCCTGGTATGAGTTTGAATTATGAAGTTATCAAGCATGATGAAGAAAAGACAGAAATAATGAATTTTTTTTCTTAAAGGAAAGCTGGGAAAATGTCAGAGAACTAGTGACACATCACCTATTTAAGAAGAAATCAGAGGGGAAGTTAAACAGCAGCTAAAAACAAGGGGTATTTTTCTACCTGTGGATTTGGCAATTTATACTAAAGATGTTAGGAAGAATTGACCACAAACTTCTGAGTCAGTGACAAAGTTAAATAAATCTGATACCAATGATGCATTTAAAAGAGCTGGAAAATGCAATGGTTCAGTACTTTTTTTTTGCTTTAAGTGTTAGTACAGATTGATAGAGAACACTGCAACCAGGTTAGCTTGTCATCATATCTTCAAGCCACCACAGCAGATGCAGTGAGTAAGATATCAGAGGGTGAACATTTACTTGAGTCAGTGAGTATAATTTTATGAAGAATGGGACCTGTCACAAAAACATCAGTGATACCATGTCATGCAGAAATGACAACTCTGCCTGCTGACTGTATTTCTGAATTTCTGTAAGGTCATTGATTCAGTATCACTTGTACTTGGATTTTAAACAGTCCCATGCTGCAACAGTTTGGTTCCCTTATTAAAACTTGTACTTTAGTGGGCCTTCTTAAAAATACAACAGGTATTTCTATATTGCTTAAACTCATTATTATAACTTCAGCTAGTTTTCCTTTAATAACGGAGTTTAATATCAAGATCCCTGAGGCAGAGAAACAAGTTTCAAAAACTTGGCATCTTGTGCATTTAATCAATATTTTTGAAAGCCTGAAGCTGATGGATTATATTTTATATCAATTCTTAATTAAAAATTAAGGGAAAAAATTTGAATATTTTGCAACATTTCAAGATTATGTTAGATAATATTGATATTTTCTAACTGGTAATAGCTATTAGAGATTTTATGGAAATCAGTTCTTAATTTCAGTTTTGCATTCTGGTCAACATTTCCTATTAGATATGAAATCAACCAGATAACTTAAGTGAAGACTTATTAAAGACTTTCTTCTTTTCTCCAAAATACCTTTTATATTGACTTAGCTTTCATTGCAAACTGCAAGAATTGACATTTGAGTGTAATTTGTCAAATGAACACTCTTAACATCCTTGGTGTGTTGGCACAAATGGCTTGACTGTGAATGGAGGAAAAGCAGTACAGAGAACATCAGGTATTTAGAAGCAAAAACAGACGTCAATAAGTGACATTGAGTGCTTCAATTTTGGTGTTTTCCCACATACCGAAATATTGCTTGGGAACTTGGATGGTGAACTATTATCAAAAACTTTACAAGTTTCCTGGTATAAGATTGAAAATGAAGTAATACAATTGAAACATACTTTATATGACTTATTAACAGGTTGAGTCACATTCATTTATAGGATACTGGTCTGTAAAAGTTACTGAAGGAAATTATAAATTAGAGTAGAACAATTCTTTCTGAGCATTTTCTACTAATAGTATCCTGTCGCATTCCTTTTCCCTATGCACCAAGCATCTTAGAATACTTTTTTTTTAATAGTAAATATATGTTTAGGTGCTGAATCACAAATGATTGCCATAGATTCCTGTTTATAGTACACTGGCTAGCAGGATTTATAAAAGTCTGTCTGATCTGTGTTGATTTGTAAAACAGTGACTTTACTCTGTCATGCTGCTTAGCCTTCAAGGTGTTACTATCATATGTGAAAGGAAATATGTGTTAGGATAGTGACATGCTTCAGTAGTATGTCTGTTGTTTAAATGTCTGATATTCTATATAACCTTTTTATTGACAAGTTTTAAGAGTTAATTCAGAAACTCCCTGTGGACCACCATAGATTCTTAAATGACCATTGTCTTGAAGAGGAACACTAGGAGAATACTGACAAAGACACTGACTTATTAAAACCGAGTAAGAACATTTCATCAACATTTGTGATTTTTGGTATAGGAACCTGTTGTGTTTATTCTTTGCTCATTGAAAAAAAGGAAAGTTTCAACAGTCTATCTAATGTGCTTCAGAGATTTCTTGAATCTGAAATATCATCTCTGACAGTCAGAGAAGATAGATTTATTAAAATAATTTAAGTAAAATCTCTGATTATGCCCACAGCAATGTAAGCACAGTTATTTACCTCTTCTTGTATTCTTTTGTTGTTAATTTCTGAAATCTTTTGATAAAATAATCTGAATATCTGAAATAATTTTGATAAAATCATAGATGAGTTGGGAAATGTCATCTTGGCAACTCTGAAATGCAGGTCTTGCAACCTGTAGCTCCTTGAGTGAGTTTGTGCATCAAAAGAAGTAGGAAATTCTCCTAAGCAGGCCCAGCATGACCCAGCTGCTCCGAGAGTTCCAGAGTGTCTTTTGTCAGCTACCTACCTACCTCTGTTATGCTTTTATAAAAATGCTTGAGTCAGTCTGAGGGTGAGAGAAAGAAGTGACTCATGAACCTCGCTTCAAGCACAACCCCTTTGAGAGGTTAGGGTATCTTGGTGTCATTCGCAACCCCTGAGGATGAGACGAGCATCTTTTGTCTCTGTTCCCCAAACATTCATGTTCTTAGACTTACAAAGATTTCTCAGAGCTATACAGTTTGTAGAGTCAGATGCTGTATGAACATGCATATATTTATCTATTTTAAGTGCATGATGTAACAGCAATTTAATTCCAGAATGCAATTGTTTTGAAATACTCAATGTTAAATGCAAAATTTCTTTAGAATATGTGTATTCTTTGTATGATTTGTAAAACTTCTAGTTTATAAGGATTTTTTTTTAAGATGCAATTATTACAGAAGACAAAAGAGCAAAGTATGAATAAATAAAATAACCCAATCCTCTTAAAATGTGTGTCTTCAAAATATTTCTGGGAAGTGTTAGCAGTGTTCTGTTCAGTACTCCTGAACTTCAGTACTAATCATTAAGTTAGGAAAAATGACGCCTGTGACCTGTAACTAGAGATAGCCTGTTTATAACACCTGTTTGGCAGAAGAGGCTAGCCCAATACACTTCCCTCAGAGATAATTTTATGCATTTCAAAACCTGAGGAGTTTTTTACTTTGGGGAAAAAATATGGGAAGGATGCTCTGTTTCAATAGGTTTACTACTTGTTTGTACTCAGGACCTCACCCGCTCACTTGAGCAAAAAGCTAATCTATATTTTGCCTCTGATTCTTACACTTAAAAAGGGGTGAAATGAATTCTGGTTCACCTTAAACATCACAAGAATAACTCTCCAAATAATGCCCATTATTTCTGAGTAAAAACAATAGGTTTGTGTACTTAGGGCTTGCACTCCATCTAGACCAAATTTCATTACTATCACAAGGCTCTCCATCTCTTTTCTTGAGTAATTGGTTTACAATGTCTTTATGATAAAAAATTACAGAATCTTCTTTACACTTCTGACATTTTTGACAGAGAAAATTCATCTACTCCAAAACTGTGAATTCATCCTTTGCACCTGTATTTAAGAGATTTAATGCCTGCAAGCTGGAAAGCCAATATTAGCTTGGTTACTGTGGTAACAGACTCATTTTCAGCAGCCTTTAATGAATGCTGCTAGAAGCAGAGCTGCTATTCCTGAATTTTATTTATGTAAATGTGTTTTAAACACCTTTCTCCCATATCATATCTCTTGCTAATAATCTCCAAGCATGAAGGTACTGCTATTTGAGGCTTCCTCATAAAGTTTAAGTTTCAACGTGGTGGTCTATTTAGGTAAAATTAAAGTAAACTCAGATGCTTTTGCAGAACTCTGGCCTATCACCTCAGTTAATACTGTACTAAAAGCCTATCCTCAGAACTGGCTGCCTCACTGAAACTCCAGTCTAACTCTCTCTTTTACAATAGCTTGTAGCTTAAAAGACCTTATGGGCCTTTCTTTTTTACTCACATTTTTTGAGAGAGAGAAGGAACCTGCTCATTAAAGCCTTTGAAATTGAATATATATCTCAGTTAAATAATTATGTTGTTGGAGATGTGAACATTGTCGCCTGGATTTCTGGTAAAGTAATAAGAACTCTTTAAATCACACCCAAAAAAGCCTCCCAAAACACAAAAAACAAGTAAACAACAAGCAAACAAACAAAAAACCCCAAAACATTAAAAGGTTTGCTCATTATTTATAAAGCTGCCCGTAACTTTATGGAATGCTTCTGTTTTCACTCTCAGAGCTTGGCTGTCTTTGAAATTGTTTTAACAAATATATTATTTGTGCACATTTATTCGTTTTGAAAATATAGTATACCAAGGTTTGCTGACCTGGTATTCCTTGTTCTGCCCCTGTCCCTGTCTGCTTTTGTTCCATTATCCTATCTGCTTCTGTTCCATTAATGGAAAATGGTCTTACTATTTCCCTCTCTCCCCTGTATGAGATCATGGATTTTTTTTAAGTCTATTTTTGCATAAACCTAGAGACAAAATTCTCTAAGCACAATCAGTTTGAAGCAAGAACCAAATATGTAAGCAACAAGAGAAAAAATTAGTACACAGTTTAAAACACTGTTAAAAAAAAAAAAAAGAAAGAAAATTTGCTGACTGTTAAGTCTTTCTTACTGAGATCAACTTATTTTCACTACAGAACAGCTGAATAAGGCAAATAAAAACAACATAATTGTCAGAGGCATAGTTACTTTCCAATATAGGAATAATTCTTAAGGGGATTTATAGAAACGTTACAGAAAGTTAATGATGAGAATATGATGAAGGAATTAAATACAGATTCCTGCATTAAATTAGTTCATTGCTCAGAAGAACTGTCAAGGATGTTTCCTAACCTGTGTCCAGTAGCTTCCCCATGAACTCAGAATGACACAAGCATGCACCTTGGAAGGAGGGAGGATGGGGCTAATATGACAGTTCACTGCAGTTGCTCAATCTTTAAACTACAAACCTACCAGCAGTGCTAGTAACACTACTATGTTTGCCCTACCTGCTGTGAAAAGTTCTTTCTATGATGTCCCTATCATTGAAATATTTGTCCCTAGTATAATGATGTTGTCTCCTCTGACTGAACCTGAAAACAAGCTGTGAGAACATATATAAAAAAGATATATATGAATTTGAGCACAGTGGTCTCCAAGATCATCCCCAGCTCACCTTCTTTCTTTCACAGTGCAATACTTCTCTTGGAGTTTGCAAGTACAGTAGATGGGAAGGATTTCTTATCACCACACTATAATAACATATACTAACTAAATTCATTAACATTTCTTATCACCACAGATAGTAACTAAATTAGTCTTTTCTAGTCAGTACAGGGATGTTTTTGTCTCACTCTCTTACTTCTTTCCTGGAAACCTCTTGTAACCTTTCTTCCCTCTTTCTACTTCACCTAAGATTTAATAAGACATTAATTTTACCAGAAACTTGCAGGTGATTTAAACAAAATTGAGTGCATGGTTTTTATTCTGCAATCAGTGCCAATATTTTAAAGTGCTGCTAGATATTTGTTACAATCAAGGGTCAGATATTATTATCTAACAACATCTCACTACCTGTCCTCTGAAATTCACAATTTAAATTTTCTATCTGATAGGCAAATATACTTAGAAAATAGTCTTTTACTTAGCTGGGAGGACTTTTAGCTAATCCTAGGGCAAAAAATTGTCAAAAATTCCTCAGCTACTTTATGCTGTGCTGCAGCATGTGTGGATTATGAATGCTTAACTGCTGTTATGTTCAACTTCTTTCCAGAAGGTGATGTTTTCTGGGGACAAACACACAAGTTCAGTGATTTGGCACTGTAGCACACAGAGTTCATGAAAGGAACAATGATCTGTGGTAGCTCCTGTGTCCCTACAGCAGTGCTTGTACACATGCTCTGCAAAATACCATTGCCTAGTGGCTCAAACAACTTCTAAAACACATAAGATAGTGTGCAGTGTTCTGTTTCTTTATTTACAGCAGAGGAATGGTGGATATCAGCCTTAGAGGACCAGCACAGCTCTGCGACAAATTGCTGTTGAGAGGAGAGGGCTAACAGGTGTTTCATGTGCATACGGAGAACAGCAGCAGAAAACACATCAGCAGTACTTTCTCTTGGAGGGATCAGTGAAAAGACAGGGTAAACAGATGTCTTGGGCTTCTGCAGGTTTCTGCTAAGTTCTCCAATCAGACTGTTCAGGACCAAATCTTCTCATAGACCTTGGCACAAAGCAACCTGTGCCACATCAAGCCTTTGCTCACTCTGCTCGAGCTTCTTCACTGGCCAAGAGGGGCCAAGTCCTGTCTGACAGGAGGGACCAGTAGCTACAGTGTCTGTCCTTCTACTATTCTGCTTCATCTCGCTGATGATGCTGTTGTCTCACACTGATGACACAGACTTTGTAAAGCTGTGACTGAGTAATGGGAGGTTGTTACCCACGCCCAGAACTGGAGAGGCTGGAGCAGGGCAGCCTCCAGGGGTGTATCACTGCTTCATTATTGAGGCTAGTTTTGGTTTACATTCAAAATTTTACTGGGAGACAGAACACAGTCTAATCTTGTTCTGTTGTTTCCATCACCTTGCCAGATTGCATTGTATTTCATATAAAAAGCTAAAAACCTGTATTTGATGCATGATTCCCCAGACAAGCTATCTGAAAGTGCACTGTTGCTACTATCAGAGTTGAATAGATAGTGAATTTCATGTTGTAAGTTATGCTGTTCTTCTATTCAAAGTAGAGATTTCTATCAGGATGTGAAGGGAATAGGGAGTGTTTCAATATTCTGAAGTATTTTAAATTTGTAACAATCTTTAATTTGTTCTGCTTTAGGGATTATAAATATCTGGGGGGGATAGTAAAAATGGTGGTAAATATGTTTGAAAATTATGAATTTTCAAATTCATAATTTATGCAAAGTTTTGTGCATAATTATTGAAGGTTACTGAGTGATTAATGCGATCTTGATGTAAAATTGGCATAAGAGAAAGAAAATGATGCTGCTTCTCCTTACCTATGTTCATTATTAGAATATTTATTTATTTTTATTAGTAGGCTATTGCCATTTCTATTTCCCTCCTGCTATGCATGGGAAAGTGGTTCAGAGAACAATTATAAGCATTTGACTTCTCTTAACGTGTTTTTTTGCAATAAATTCACTAATTTTTGCCATACCTGTGTAAGTTAACTATTTTAAGTTCAAAGCTGAAGCACAGTCAGAGTATCACATCTTCTTTTCTTTGAGAGGAGAATGAGAGAAGAGTTTGTTTCCTTGTCAATAAATTAGAAATAGACTGTGCTTGTTTTCTCATTTCAAATCCCCAAATCAGTACTAGGAATCAAATAATTTTATAGTACTGGTAGTGCTATGGTTTATATTGAGTAAGGGAAAAACTGATAGTTTTGCAGTGGTTTCTTTGGGTCATTGACAGCAAGAGGGCATGGAGCCTAGTATTTTCATGTTTGTTTGTTTATTTGCTGTCTTGTTTCTTCTTGCTTGTTTTTAACTAGTATTGGTAGAATCTTCTCATCACTGAAATCCATTTTTGCCACTGCTGTGTCAGGATGTAAAAATCTGTATCTGTTACAGTCCTGTCTCCAATTGGGTGCTGCAAATACACATCCACATAGACCTCTTTCTGCTTTAATATGTCTCATCGACATGATTTATTCCCAAGCAACCTTGCTTTAAGAAAGTGGCCTTGGGTGACCTCTGGTTACTCCTACCAAAAAGAAGCACCAACAGCAAATCCTGCTGGACTACCTAGCTAGTTGTAGCATGGGGGACACTGTACCACAAGAACCAGTTCCAGAGTTTCACTGCAAGATTATGAGGCACTAGAGCATGCTCACAGCTTCTAGACAGAGATCAAGGAGCAGAAGTAGTAGTAGCCAGAGTTACTAATGACATTGCAAAAGCAACACAGTGTGAAAGTTACAATTACTTCTCTGCACTGGTAAGAAACCTCTGTGAGTACCTGCTCCCTGCCATGTCCAAGGCCCTCTGTCTCCAGTGACATATCCTTTTGCTCTGTTGTCCTGACTGCCAAGTGTCACATGAAACTTCTACTAAAGGACAAAGTATTTCATTATCCCAACAGAATAAATTGTGCAAACAGTAGAGTTTTCTTATGAAACCTTATTGTGTTACAGAAGCCTGTAGACATAACTAATACCAGCTTGTTACAAGTTTACACTACCTGTAATATTTAAATTCAAATAGTACTCGATGTTAAATTTTAAAGACAATGAAAAATGTTGCAAGCTTTCAATATTACGAATTTATTGTATTTCTCTCTTTTCCTCATGGAGAATTCCATCACAGTGACACAGAACAGTCATGCATTTTGTTTAAAAACTGAGAGCACATAAGTGTAAGCAATGAGCATGAACATGTGTCACAGTAAGACCTCCACCGTGAAAATTGACCATCACAAAAAAGAGAAATTGTATTTTTTTTTTAATGGTGAAGCCTTTTTTTTTACACCAGTTCCAGATTTTCTCTTGATAAAGTAGCATGTGATTACACCCTACTTAATGGAAGGATATACTTGAAGAAAAAGATAATTTAATATTAATACATTGAGACATTGAGACTAGAAAGGTCAACAATTGATAGAAGACTGTTGTATTTCCTCTTCAAAAGGAGAAAAATGAAATATGTATGTAGAAGACACAAAAATGGGACTGGTTTAAAAATAGGTTTATTTTGTTAGAATGCATTTTCTTCCTTCCTCCGCTGTTTACTTTATTTTAGGATGTGTTCCACAGTTTGCACCCTCATCTTCTGGAACTTGTACATCTCTTTAAAGTAAATTGTTGTAAAGCATATTTAGTGTTTTGAGTATTAATATGAAGCTACATTAATCATAAAATTTCTACTAGTATGCAACAAGTGATTTAATGGAATACTGACTCAAAATCTGCTCATTTAAAAACAGCATATTTCAAGCATCTCATTGTATAGCTTTTTGATCAGATTTTGCCATCTTAGTGTGGTTCATTGGGGTTTTTTTTGATTTGTTGTCTTGTGTTCTGAGAGAAAGGAGAGAAGGGAAACCTCTGTGGCCAGCCAAACAGAGAGAACTGCAAAGCTCTCTGTATGTAGACCTTCGGCTAAAGCCCATTTCAGTCTGTTTGGATCCTTCCAGGACCAGTTTTCGTTCAACCTGCTGGTCAATGGGATGTGCGAATGGCAGTATGCATCTCACGTTTTAGTAGCATTACTTGTATTCTTTGCACAAGTTTTCTTGTATTCAATTATTTCTATTGAGCTGACTTGGTCTGTATTGCTAAAAGCAACGCTGACTTTTGCTGTTCTAAGGCAAATACCTCTTGTGAACAGGTTCCTGATGGACTTCAAAATATACTGACATATGATCAGCTGAAGGACATTAATTGCTGGCACACTGTGGGAACATGATCACCCTTCATGTGCTCTCTGCATGTTTCCTGGTCCAGACTTGTGCTGAGAAGAGGAGGGAGAGGCAGGTCCTCTCTGTTTTCCCCCTGCCACATGTGGCTCCCAGTCTCATGCCATGTAGTGCGGAGATGGGTTCTTCCCAGACCAGAGCTGTGCTCAGTTTTTTTTCTAGATGGTATATTGGGCATTTGCTGTTTGGGATTTATTATGGCTATCTAAAGGCATGTAGGCAGTAATACGTATCACGTTAAATCTACATGTTCAAACCAAAAATCCATCTAGCTCCGTTTGCCATCACTAAATAACAGGTGTTTCGGGAACAATAAGAACAGGGTGGGCAGGTGGGAATGCTTTTCCAAAAAGTAGTGTTACAGTGACAGGCAGTTCAATAGCTTCCTGAGTCAGAGGCAGGATATTTTTATTTAACTTGATTTGACTCAGAAATTTTTCCTGAGAACTGGTCAAATCAATTTTCAGGGCTGTTAATACCTTGATTCATCTACAATATTCAGTGACAAAGAGCTTGACCACTGAATTTTATTTCTTTCATATCTGCCGTCTCCCAGCTTCCTTTGGTGTCACAGTCCTCATGTACTTGCTTTCTTTATATGTTCTCTATGGCACTTCTGAATTTACAGAAAACTCTTATGATCCTCAACCACAGCAGTATTGATCTTAACACTGATCCTACTTCACATAACACTTCTAAGCAAAACTGAATTTAAATGCTGATTTCTTTCAAGTATTTTCCAATATTTTTCAGCAGAATCTAATTGGAACTTTCACCTGAAATCCAAAATGCATTATGAGAATGGAATCAACTCATGACTGAGTTTGGGGTAACCCCATCCTTCCGCTCTCCCCCCCTCAAAAAAAAGGAAAACTAACTATCCGTTCCAAGAAAATCTTCGTAAATTTAATTTTCCCTGCATATAGCCTAGATTTTTGGCTTCATCATTAGGAAACATTAGAAGATTAGCTTTACTTTTATGAGTGTACATGTATGAATGAGTGTGCATGTATAATAGTGTTTTCAGGGGTTGCTATGGAAAACAGTATCATGTTGGGAATCATACTTTGACTTTTGTTGAGTAATGTCATTCTACTTATTTCATAGTAATTTTAATTACAAGTATCTGGTGAAAATTAAAATCTTAAGAAATGGGATGTATGTTTAAGAGAATATACTTTAAAGATATTTCCTTTTTGTAGTTTACTGGATGATGTGTGGCATTTTTAATGCCATTCTATAAAAGAAATCAAAGTATCATAGAAGGTTGAAAGGGAATTTACCAATTATCTGGTCCAAATTTCTTGGTGAAAGCATGGTCTAGGCAAGATGGCCCAGCACCGTCTCCAAAATCTTAAAGACAAATCTTAAAAGTGTTTGGTACTTGGGAAACCACCACTTTTATGGGGAGTTTATTTCAATGGCTGATTTTTCTCAATGTGAAAAATTTTCCTCTTGTGTCCAATTAGATTCTCCCCAGGGGTAACTTTTACCCATGTCCCCTTATATTTTCCATGTGACTCCTTGTAAAAAGTGAGTCTCCATCTTTCTTCTAGTCACTCTTTTACTGGAACATGGTAATGAGGTCTCCCCTAACTGATCCTTTCTCAAGACTGAACAAACCCAGTTCTCTCAGCTTTTCCTCATATGGCAGGCTTCCCAGTCCTCTGATCATCTTTGATACAAAATCTTTTGTAACATAAGTGGTATGTAGGACGAGTTGGGAGTGGTGATCTCCCTGTCGATAGGACACATCAGAATTTAAATGCATTCTGTTCTGCAGCAGGACTGAGTGATTGGAGATGAGCTAACGGGCACGTGCATGTGTCACAGAATAGCTAGTCATCCAGTTGAGACATAACTGCAGTTTGTTTGCCATTTTACTATATTTAGTCATTGGACCAAAAAAGACTGATAATCAATATTCACTGGGGTATGGAGACCAAAGTTAAAATACACCTCCTGTTAAGTTTTACAGAAAGTGGATCTTAAATGAGGTCTCCATATATCAAGTGTTGCACTTACTGGGAATGTTATTTAAATATTACTTCTCTAGGCTGCCTTTTTACTCCTTTTTTTCTTTCCTCTTTCCATGTCAAAAAAAGAAAAAATCCATTATTGTGAAAAGTAAAAAATGTCTTCTAGACAAATGTTTAGATCTCTCAAATAATTATTTTGATGTCTTTTCACATCTACTCTATATTTATTTCTCTAATTTATTTTAAAGAAAACACTATTACCCTGCACTGCATGAAGGAATTGCTGATAACCTGCATTCAGACCATTAAGTGAAATATGCAGATAGTGGAAGAAAGATCCTGATTTCGATTAACACTTCTGAGCAGGAGCTAAAATAGTTTAAATAAAAACAAAAATAAAGAGTGGAAAGTTATCATAGCAGACTAGTATTTTGCAAGTCAGTTTATGGTAATTAAGCATTTGAGTCTTCATCAATTGTTTTTCTCATTCCCTATCAACTCTCTTTAATGATTTTCACATCAAATCTGATATATGTAACCTTTATAAAAAGGACAAAATGAAGCCAAAATTTGGCATAGCCGTCTTCACACCTATTCCTTCTGCTATATGTACTTTTTCTTTACTGAAGTTGTAGCTGGAATAAAATATGAGAACTGTTCAAAAAAGGTCATATTCATTTTGGCCTGATAATTCTTTTTTACTCAAGTATGTTATAACAAATTCAGTGAGTAATTGGTTATTATCCAAATAGGGAATTTAAGTTGTCCTAACACTTGTAACAGAGAAGCTAGGATAAAGAAAGATGAACATGCACGCGAATAAAACAAGAAATGCCTGGCAGTATTAAATGTGATTCAGCATCTGCACTGCAGAAAGGCTTTGACTTGGTTTCATCTAAAGGATAAACTAAATCCAAGTCTTGAAAGATGTTAGTCTTTGTCTTACCCCCATTAAGTAGTAACTGTTCTTCATCATTAGAAAAACAAAAGAAGAGACCATCACGTGTAGTTTTCATTTTAATCTTGTTTTCTCTTCACATTTTATTCCTTTTTTTGCATTTTCTTCTGTGTCCTTTTCCAAGTTTTAATTACATGAAACAAAGAGATAACAACAAAAAAAATGTTGCCTCTGTTATTTACCTCCTGTCTCTGATCTGAACATATTTGTCTTCACCTGGATTGCCTCTATAAAGCTGCGGGCTTCTTGTCCCACTCATCCCAAACCTATCAAACCTTTCCTTTATGAGTCCTAAAAATGACACAAAATATATAAGGAACGGCAAACAGAGACTGAAACTCCGAGCCTTGTGCCTTCTAATTTTATGTCCTTCATGATGTTATTCATGTTTCTCTTGTTTCTCATAGTTCTCCCTTATCTGATTTACTTTTCCCTTGTCAGCAGGAGGAGAAATTTTTGCAATAATAAGTGATGCTTGGTTTAAATAGGATATATCTCAGTGGTTGAAAAGCAATTGGATTTCTTGTCTTAGCATATTGCACTACTATAATAATTACTTTTTTAGCTCAAGTTGAAGCAAAAAAAAATTAAATTAAAAGAATGAAGCATTACGGAAATAATCAACTGTGATACACTGAATATAACTTGAAAATTTGTGAAATTAAGCAGATACAATTACGTGCATCCAAGTTAATCCAATGATACCTGAGCTAGATTAACCAAATTTGTATTAATTTCTTAATTAACAGAATTCATATTAATTAATCTGTATATAGGAAGAACAGAAAACATTATACAAAGTAAATTCCATTTTTACTTTGTATGTTCTAGATTTTTCTTTTTTTGGTTATATTTTTAAAGACCTTTGTTTTATATGGACTGTCTAGCAAATAATATTGTTTTATATTTCTAGATGATTCAACAGTAAGTATTATATATTACCTAATAACCTGAAAATAGCTGATCTTACAATTTGCTGAATTTTATGAGCATATGGTGGGGTCCTTGGTTTTATTTCCAATTGAATTTTCTTCAACTGTAAATAAATAAAAAGGAGTACTGGTGAGATTTATTTCATTTTTTAACAACCTTGGTATGTGTTCATCAGGATTGCCTCAACATTATGGTAGCATCAATAATATGACTTTTGTTACAGGTTATTGAATCTTTCTCTGAGCTGTCTTGTGTGTCATAACATTTTGTAATGTAATTGAAAAGGTGCAACCATTCTCTACCTGAGGGTATTTTGTGGGTTTGTTATTTTACTAGTGCATTTATTAAAAAAATCACAACAGAATAGCTTTTTGGGCAACTCTGTTAGTTTTACTTATGCTTCTTATTCAACATTATCTAGAAGAATTTAAAACTTTAGTTATAGTAATAAAACTATATACCACTGTTGGAGAAAATTCAGATGAGTGGGACAAAATATGGAAAATTAAAAGATACTGTAGCAACATAGAGGAGACGGAGTGTGGGTTCTTTGTTTCATTGTTTTGATGTGTGACTTTCCCCAACACACACCTCACCTGAATCATAGCGGTTTAGTAGGAATGAGGCACTGAAGAAAGTTGTAATCTTGTTCCATGGAATATGACTCTAATTTTATCATTCACATTATTTCAGGACTTCTTTATGGGAAAAAATGCCAAACCATTGGATATTGTAAATAATTGTTCTTATAAGCCAGCAGATGACAGAAAAGTTTGCAATTGCCAAAGGCACACCGAGAAACCAGCCGAAAATGATTTTTTTTTAAGTTCTGAATGCCTCTATATTATGTATATGCCATTTCACAAGTGGGAAATAGATATAGGTTAAGATTACAAGTTCACAGTGCTTTTGCTCTAACAGAGCATCTAAAGTTGGTTGGTTGATTTGTTCTTTTGTGCAAATGCTTGTCTTCAATAGTGTTCTTTGCTTTGCCCATTACATCTCAGAGAATTAATATAAAAGTTGTTTGCTTTTTTTTCGTAGAAATCTGATTATTGTATGGGTATAAACATGGGAGTTCATAGAATCATAGAATGGTTTGGTTTTGAAGGGACCTTAGAGATCATCTAGTTCCAACCACTCTGCCACAGGCAGGGACACTTTTCACTAGACCAGGTTGCTCAAACCTATATCAATAAACCCCTCCACTGCCAAAACATTAGAGCCTAACCTTCTCAAATGTTTTAAGTTTCTAATGATACTACATACATGCATATATATAGAGAGAGATTTATATACTGCAGATAAATTATTACTGGTTTCTAGGTAGCCAAGACTTTTTTTCAGAGTCCACCTGGAAGTTATGGATACATTCTGCTAAACCTCAACAAGCCTCTGTCTGTTGAACTTGTCAAAAGACCAGGGATTTAATGAGGATGTCTCTCCTTTGTGGTACCTACTCCTATGTGCCAGTTTTGTGCTGCATCCATCCAAACTTGTGAAAAGATTTTACAGATCTGAAAAAATTTTGGATGAAATTAATATTTATTTGTTGTGCTTTTTCCTCTCACTTTGCCAAAAACTATTTGGGGCACAATATAAGAAAAGTTAGACATTAGAGGCATTTTTAGTGCAAGCATCTATATACATTGTAAAGAGCATGGAGTTCCACAACAGCATGAAGTTTTCAGCAGTGAAAAAGCCATTATTCATTGAAAGCCTTAAGTGCATAAAGGATGATGTGCTTTCCCTTACATGCACACTCAGACCAGCCAGTAAAAATATTTATTTGGTTTTTTAATTGCAAAATGCTATTTGTAAGTAACACTTACAAGGTTGTTTTTAAAGAGACAAAAGCTATGAAACTTTAGAAAACATAGGAACAACCTGATTTTGAGGACTGTACCCATGATGGTATTTATAGATATTTATATTTTTAGGACACATAAAAATATTTATATATACTTATAGAAAATATAAAAATAATATTATATTAAGTCAAGTAAAACAAAAACACGCACAAATCTAGGGGTTTTTTTCTTTCTATTTATGTGTTTTCTGGTATTTTTACCCTTTACCATTATTTTCTACCATTTAATCCCTTCTTTTCTCTGTTTCTTTATAGCTAAAAATATATTTTTTTTCACATACAACTGAGCAGGACTGTTTTATATTCAGCACTGTACTTTCACAAAAGTAGACTGGCTTTATTCCAAAGATTAATAGATGAGGTATTTTCTGTGGCTTCTCACAGTCTCTGCATGACTGTATGACCTATAGGAGATTGGCCTCTCTGATTTTTCTTTTCCTTCTGCTTATGTCATGTATTACTGTGCATAGATGAGTAGCTGCAAGTTTGAATTACCATAATTTTTCTTCATTCAGAACTATATACATTTAAACGAACTCTTTAACTGCATAATATTTCAATTACATGAAGAAAAAGAGGGTCACACGCATTTTTTAACAATCTTTTTATAGTTTTTCTAAAAATGTTCAATCATTTCTATTTAGTAACTTGTTCTGGGGTTGTTCCAAAATTTATTAACTGAAATTAATTCTCTTAAATATGTAAAGCATCATCTCTCAATTTTTTCTCCAATGTTGAAGTAGATATATCAAATCTACACCTTGTAATCTTGTATCATATATGCAGAAAGGCAAAATTTTGAGTCAGTAAATTCCTTAGGTTAGTGTTTAAAAAGCTTTGCATGTTTACATACTTAAATTTGACTTCTGATATGGCTTGTCAGTTTTCACCATCATGATGTATAAGTCTTCTATTACTTGCATGTGGTCTTCTTTTCCCTTTTTCCTGGGCAAAGACATCAGATGAGGGGGCATACAAAGTTGGGTAGATGCAGTCAAAGAGGAAGCTGAAGAGAGTGCAGAACAACCTCCACATTTTGCGCAGCCCATCATCATTTCTATTCTCTTGAATTTATCATTGATATTTCTCTGTCCAGATAAGAGTGATTTATTCCAAAGCCTGTTATCAACAGGGCTTCTATTCTAGTGTTGCCAAGTTTATCTGATATCAGTAACTGTATCTCTACTTATCAGGGGAAAAAACATCAGTTGATCTGAAAATGTAGGCATCAGACTGGCAGTGCTGAATTTATAATATTGCTTACAGTGCTATCCTGAATGATATTACAAAACCCCACATAAATGGTATATAAATGATGCAGTTACTGTGGAAGACAAACAGTGATTTACTGCTGTATGTGATGGTGCTTTCACTCACTGAGGGAAGCAGCTGGGTGTTGTTGTGGTTTTCTGAAATGCTGGAATGCATTTGGAATGTTTCAGGCTTTAATGCTAAGAGGAATAATAATATTGAATCACAAAACTGAAGGTGGGGAAACTTAGAAATATAGCTAAAATTTTATACGGGAGTTGCTAATATTATCTTGGCATTAAGACTTGTGTTTAAAATGTGGTATGTATCTCTTACTCAATAGACATTGCAGCTAATATGTAGTTCTGGACAGATGGTTGCAATAAATAATGGTAGCAATTTCAAAGAACCTGTTATACTTACCAAAGGTGTTCTCATGAAAACATTATTTACAGAGTATAATTAACCTCTTGTCTTTCAGATTCCTGTTGCATATGAGTAACTGGAACAAATAGATCTCTTATAATTCTCTTCCTGAGCTTTCTTCTCTCTCATTTGTTTTAAAAAACTAATCACAACATTCATTTTTTTATGTTTGCTATATTATTAGCAAAATTTTAATTTTATGTTGACTTTACTCAAATTGTGGAGAATCATTTTGTTTGGACATAGTTGTCAGGAATTTGAGAATACAATGACTGAAATTCTTGTGCAGAGTTTTACCCTCATATTGGTGCAGGCAGCATAGCTAGCCATTTTCAAATTGTTCCATGGCAGAAACTGATATTTTTTCTTCTTCTTCACTATTCTTCTGAGTAAGATGCTCTACAATATCACTAGTCTGGTTTTTAAAGGGTTGAGGCTTTTCCTCCGCAATTCATTTTCTCCTCCATAACGTGCATTCACATATTCTTCAGCCAATTCTGTTGTAATTTTATCCTGAAGGAAAGTTAGAAAAATCAAGTAGTTTTGAAATGTAAAATTTTTAAGAAAATCAAATCCCTGTTTACTGAAAGGGTACTAAATACTTCATTGATTTTAATTTAAAAATAAAACCTCAAATTATTTATTTATTTAATGTTCAGGCTTCCCACCTGAAGGGTCCAATTCATGGCACAACACAGAGTTACAGCCCAAAACAGGGAGCATATCTGCTGTCTCCACAATTATATATATCTTAAATATTTTACTTAAACATGAATGTCCTCTGTGAAATCTTTTGGTGGGCCAAAGTTTTCAGGTTAGTGCTGCTATTTTGACTCAGCTTGTTGGGCATCTTCAGATTTGCCTTTCCAGCTCTGATTTCTAGGAGAGATTTAAAGACTGAAAAAAACCACGTCTGTGGGAGGAGAGAAAGGGGAATAAGAAATAGGTTGATAAACTTAATCAAGAAGATGGAAAAGCTATAAAATGATGGAAGAATGAAAAGAAAGGGATTTATAAAGAAAGCAAAAGGGACAACAGTCGTATCCTCTCCCCATCACAAAAAAAATCCAGTGATAACTGAGTAAAGAGCTTTAATACGTCATTTATCTTGTACCATTTGTCAAGAATCAACAAATACCTGTTAACAAAGATACTATTCCTGCATCTCTGTTAACCTTCCATCACTGGAGAGGGGGAAAATCCTGATAATGATATGCATAAAAGCTGTGTCGAGGATCCCAGATTGGGTTGACAGATAGGTCTGATTTTTGTTGTCCTAGTGCCTCTTGCTGGTTTTTTACCTGACCCTAAGTAGCATCAGGGCAAAGTGCCGGGTGACCAAAAGCATCTGATAACTGCTGGTCTATTAGGAGAATGAAGGAGACATGGGTAAAGCCCTGGAGGGCAAAGAAGAACTCAGATCATTTTGCTGTGAAGGTTGTTCTTAGAGTGTGGTCCCCCCAGCTGCAAGGCAGCTCATACTGGATTTTGGAGACAAAGTTTTAAAGGAATGTACAGGGATGCAAAATTTACCCTTATTAGTAGTGATTAATGATTTTGTATTCTGGAAGATATTCAGGAGTGCTGCTTCTGTGCTGCTGCTACACGGAAATGTATCTGACTTGTTGGACTCCTTGAACTCTTATTTTTACCTCCTCATAATTTCAGACTTGATAACTGTATCTGTCCCCCAAATGACTTTGGATGGTGGACACTTGATGAATTGCACCAGTAGTATGTGTTTATAGCATATAAAATAAATGTTCTTATGAGAAGAACATTTTTAATTTCTTTTATTTTTTCGTGGTTGCTAATTTTCCGGGATAGCATAGTTATAGACATGTTTTGTTTTTATCATATGTTTTGACCAAAATGAATGACTTAATATTTGTGTTCCCTTTCTTCTCATAATAGTAAATTTATATCACCTGGGTTTCTTTCACTCTGTAGTAAATTGATTCCATCTATAGTAAAATTATATATTTTCATTTAATACCTCGTATTTTTGCTTTTCATGGAAAGAAGAACTCTTTAAGCCTCAATCAATGGGAAGAATTTTACAGATAATAAATTCTCTTGGATTTAGTCTAGTTGAGATTTTTGGGAAGTGGTATTGAGAAGTGCTTTACATGAAAACATAAGTAGGTATCACTTCCAGTCTTCATTTGGGTAGATTTTGTTAAAGAGAATGTCTTGCTAGGATGAATTCAAGCCCAAGTAAGGAAAAGAGCAGTTATGAAAACTGAATATTTTGTGAATACTCCTTGACATTGAACTGTAAACCATTCTTAGCATAGTGAGAAACACAAACAGCAAGTTCTTCTGGTAGGCATTAATTAAAAAAAAAATTGTTTGACAAGCTGCAGAAGAGCTACTGGCTTCAGAAATCCCATAGAAGAGTTTTTATGAGGTTGAAGTTGTATTCACATGCTTCAAGTGACTTAACATGTGGTTTCACAGTGGGCTGAGTTTGTCCCGTGTAAGAACACTGTGTCCAGAAGGTTCAGCATTCTTGCACATACAGTCTCCTTGAAGCATGGCAGCATCATTCCTCTGTGTCAACAACAGCTGATTTCCTCTTGCCTCAATTCAGGAACAGCTTAATTGTCACTCCTCCTATGCCAACTCAGAGGGACATTTTCTCTGTGAAGATCTTATCACTTTTCTATTTTATTCTATTACTTTTTTAGTAAACCTCTTTAATATTATCAAAGAATTTCCTAGCAGTATGAGAAAACTTCAGTAAGATTTGGAAATCTTAATTTCATACAGGGCTTAGTGAAAAATTATTAACTGGGTAGAATTTGGTAACTTTCTGTTAACCAGAGTTTACAAGAGAATAATTTCACTATATTCTACACTGTATTATTAAAAGTGCTTAAAGAAGAAAATGTGCTGTAGTCGTGACTTGTTGTGCAAGCTATTCATTAAGTTGAAATATTGGTTGGAAAAAAACCCTAGTTCATTTATTGTCTTAAATTTGCCATTGAATATGATAATTAATTCTCTAAAATCTAGATGCATTTTTTTCAAAATTACCAGGTCTGCTCCCTTTTGATTTTCTTAATAGATATATTTTACCTGTGATGATAGACACTGAATATCTATCCAGGATTTGTGATGTGAACCTTCAGTAATCTGTATCATCCTATAACTCCTTGCATATGTGTAAGTACAGAAAAGGTTCCTTTGAATCAGCAGAGGGTGGTGGTGGCAGTGAGATTTAGAATCTAAGACGTTAGCTAATATTCTCAACTGTACTTCAGTGATGATATTACTCTTCTCCTAAGTTGCAGTGTTGGATTTAGTGTGACTTCATGTTACAGAAATAAGTTCCTAGGTCTTATGAATGTGTATGTAATTGATGGACTACAATCAGATCACTCAAAGGCAGCAAGGGTTCATTTGTATTTATTTGCACAGTATTTATTTTTTGTGAATTAATCACCTATAAAGTGGAAGACATTTGACTTATGGTTTTTCAGGTACTATATTCCTGTTCATGTGACTGAGATGTTGGTGCGATTAAATTAGGCATTTTCCTTTTTGTATTGTATAATTTTTTTTTTCAGGTTACTTTATATCTTTTGGCAAAACAGAAAAAGTGATGTTATTTTCTAAACCAGCTAAGACTTTCAGATATTTCTTTTAATTGAACTCCAACAACTCACTATCTTGAGACATGTTTAGAGCCCTACAGATATTGCAGGGAACTCTTCAATTTGCAGGACCGGACTCCTTGAGCTACAAAGTGCATATCCTCTTCCAGGTAGTACCCAGTGCTGCTTCCCTTGAACTGCTTTATTCAGAGATTAATTTTCCTCTCTGGAGATCACACAATGCTGGACTAAACCCAACCCTGAGTCCTTGCCAGGGTCAGAATATTCCATACCATTCTCCATAAATTTGCACATTTGAACAGAATAATGGATTTTTTTCCCATGCCAGTTGAATATTGGTCACCTGCAGAAATTCGAAGGAGGTTGTGAGCAGTGTAACCTAGGATTTCTCTGTCTGTCAGCCATTAGGTCAAGAATGGAGATGGCTGTCATCCTTAAAAACATTTATCTTCTGCTCCTCTGAGAAAACTCCACGAATGGACTGTGAGGAGACACTGCTGGTTTCAGAAACTCATGATGAACAGTGACAAGTCATGAACAGTGTTCATGTTACCCGGTATATAATGTGAGAAGTAGGAGGGAAAGCACACACTGCATACACAGTTCAGCACATAGGGGTGCTGAACTGTGCCATTCCCAGATGTTTACAGATGTCCTCCATTGCCTAATGATAGGCAGGTTTGCAGGAGCAGTGTTACAGGTCAGGGAGGATCACATACATCTTGGGGCTCATTTGTGGGAATATGGATAGCCTGCCTTTGGGCAGCTTTGCTGCAGCAAGTTTGTCACATTTACAATTACTATGTTGAGCGATGTGAAACCCAATTCTGTTGTGTTTGCATTACTTGTTAAGAAATTTTGACTCTTTGAGGTGGAAATCCATTAAAATTTTTTTCTGTGAAATATTCAATAGTGGGATGTGAAGCCAGACTAAATTATACTTTTTTGAAGGGGAACTGGTTACGAAACTGAAATCTTCAATCAGACTAGGGTAATAAAGTATTTAACCCAGATGAGTCTTTTGTTGTACATATTAGAAACCATCCTGCTTTATTCACTTGGTAAACATACTTTCTATTTCAGAAGCTCAGAGTACATTTAAGCTAGCAGACTCTTGCTTTGCATCTTAATTTGATTATGTCTTATACTGTCCTTCTGTCTATGTAGCAGGCTATATCTTTTTTCCCCTTACAATGTTTGCAGAGGTCATAATGCTGGAAATATATTTCAGGTCCAAATTAACTCCAGTACTGTTAAGGAAATTTTCACTTGGTGTCAGTGTAAGAAGATTAAGTATCCTAAACTAGATTTTTCTTTTTCTAAAACACTGGTAAAATACTCCAATCTTATCTAACTATCAAAATAAGACATCAGCTTTTTTTGAAGATGCTAAATATGTCTGATGCTAAGCATTTTGGAAAATCTTTTTTAGGTACCTGAGTGGAAGCTGGGCAATTAGAAAAATCATCCATGAAGCATTTTCTAATGGCTTTTTTTCTTCAGATTAACATGTAGAGAAGATAGATCAGTATTCATTTATTCTCACTGGAAAACTATAGCAGGACTAAGTGAATGTGCACAAATCTAGTCTGTAATCATACAATTATGTGGCAAGTTACGACAACTTACAAAGGGTGAGTCATATTTACAATAAAAAGAAGAGGCTTTAAAAGGTACAAAAGGCAGGTAAATACTTCATTTTCCATGGAGTGTATAATTTTTTTTTCCTTTCCTTTTGAACCCATTCTTGAGATTTTTTTTTAGTAGAAGGTTGAACAAAGACTTTTAAAATAAAATAGATTAGTAAATAAACAAGATATTTGTCATTCTGCACAACATGCTGGACCCATAATAATTGCTGACGCAGGTTAGGTACCACACTCAAGAGCCATCTGATATGCAGACTGGACAAAATGTCAGCTCTGGATTCAAGCTGTTATAGCTAAACTTAATGTTTTCTTATTACTTCAGCATTTAATATACTTTAAAGAAAAAGTATAGCAAGCAATGCACTGAGTGGATTATAATCAACACTTTTAAAACTGATGTTAGTCAACTCAGCTCCTATTCTAGTGCTTGGGAAGGGTAGTTAGTTTAAAAACAGCCCATTTCTTGTATGTTTGAGAGAATTATCATAGCATACAGAAAGACCTCGGGATTCAAATACAGTTCTGCAACGTTAGGCACTTAATTGCTGTATCTAAACACATACATGTATTGTATAATTTTTATAGGTTCTAAAACTGTTTTAGGCAGTCAGGATAGTGTGCTGTTGAGATCTACAGAAAACTGAGATTTCTAGAAAGATGTTGAAATATCATTTATTTATCTGTAGTCTACTTACTTTGTGGATGTTTCTTGCACATATTTCTTCTTTTTAAGACTAATTATAATCTCTTTTAAATGCCTACTTCCTTCATGTATTAATTGTCTTCTAATTTAGTTTTTTCTGATGTTAGTCTCCTCCTCACACACATGCACACACAGACACACACACAAGAACGTACTTTTTCTTTTTCTGTTGTCTCCAATCCTTTTCTGTCCTCCAAGTGTGCTTCCTCACCCTGTTCACACAGGGTTCAGCTTGTATAATTATACAAGGATAACAATGGAATAACACTTTCTTCTCCAGTTTGGGTATCTTGTCATCAGTCCTCTTGACTTTGATGTAAAACTTACATGAGCTCTATCTCTTCATCACATGTTCCTGCCTTTCTCTTTTATAAAAGTTTTTTTCATCTGTTTTCTAGAGGATTTTAGTTTGTCTTTTGTGATGCCCATTGTACGCTATTCACTGAAATTCGAGGGTATTACTGTAATTACTTTATCAGATTCACACTTAGATTACTACTTTACATCAGAATGGTGTCATTCATTGTGTATTTTCAAACACACAAAAAAAAGTATGTTTATATGGCTGGAAAATCAAAATATTACAAATAAGTGCCTTTATCTTGGAGTGGAATTGAAGAATCAAGTAGTCCTTTCAAAGAAATGATGGACAACAGGCACTACTGAATAGTTTTGCCCAAAGACTGGATAGTTAGACCTGTTACTTGTACTGCAGTAGTCTTAGAGGCCCAGTTATAGCAGAAATCCACTGTGTGCTGTAAAAACTGAGAGCAAGCAAAGTGGATTCTCATGCTCTTGCTTTCATACAACTGAGGAGTAACATCTCTCTTAAATGTGTCAGTGCAGGAACTATAAAGGAAGTTAGTTGTCATATGGTGTTATTCTAATATTTCTTGGATGAGCCTGGTAGGGTAATTTTGTTTTCTTTTCTGAGTTTTTGGTTTTCCTTCAGTCCCCATAATCGTATCCCACAAGACCTGCACTTAACTACAATGCTTATATCCTATGAAATTCATGCTGTCTTCTTTTTATGCCCAAAACACCTTTTATGTAATTGTCTTACTGTAAAAATGGCTTAAAACTATTAGTATGGTATTATCAAACTGTGATTGTTTATGAAGCAAATTTAAGATAGTAAAAGGTGCTCATTTACAAATAAAATAAACTCAATTATATGGCTGCATTTTTACAGCTGGTATTTTGTTGATTCATTGCCTGTCTGCAGCACAGTGAGTGATCAACTGTTGTGACTAGAGAATCATTATTAATTATATTGTAATTTTTGAGCTGTTATGTGTATGTATAATAACTTTGGTTGTGCTGTGAAGACTGTTGGGCCAGAAGAGGTTAGTTACTTTTCAAAACAATGATGAAATGCCTATGGTGCACTGTATGCTCCAATGTGTGCATTTATAGGATCTATCTAGTACATAAACATAACTGACACAAACAATAAACTCCCAGCCTAGAATCTATTCACCATTATTTTCACCTTAAGGATAACAATTAAAAAATTAAAAGACTCTAGAGAAACAAAATTGTGTTGACTTGTGAAGGTTGTTTACATGCCCATCCAAAATGTGTGGAAAATATCTGGTCTTCTTCATTTAATAAATACCATTATTATAGAT
This sequence comes from Corapipo altera, assembly GCF_003945725.1. Classification (NCBI taxonomy): domain Eukaryota; kingdom Metazoa; phylum Chordata; class Aves; order Passeriformes; family Pipridae; genus Corapipo; species Corapipo altera. Next base: position 38,291,057 of record NW_020884872.1, read on the forward strand.
TTTTTTTTTCCATTTTTTTTGAGTAGTATTGTTATAGGAGCAAAGGCCTGAAACCTGAACTTTGCACTCTCGTCTAGTAGATAGTTTCTTTCTTTTTCCCTCTTTTTCTTACCCCTCCACCATCTAAGATGCTGCTATTGTGTGATGATTACCATATTGCTATCTATGCTCATCTTTCAGAGGTAGATGAACCTTATCCAAAGAAATTTTTGTCCTATTTTTCAGCCTTCATCTTTTTATTTTCATATGTTGCTTCTTATCATTGCCCACAAAATAACCTTCCATACAACAAGCAATATAGCTCCACCAATTTGAAATGAGGAAACAGAAAGAAAATGTAATAGTGGAGGTATAAACAATTCAGCTACATGGTACCTTAGCTCACTGGCTCTCTTAATACTTGTTCTTCTGAGTCCAAGGTTTTGGCTTCCAAAGGACAACTGGGTGTTCAGGCATGAAGTATATCTCTTTTTGTACATGCCTTAAAGATATCTAAGGGAAAAAAATCATGTTCAAACTTTTGTCAGCTTTATTGGCCCACATGTCAAAGTTTGCCTGTCTCTTGCAGAAGTGTGAAAATTATATTGTACTAGTTCTTAGCACTGCATGTTGTCACAGAAATATCTAATATCACTGAATTCCTGGAAGAGCAGAGTTGGTTTAGTTGTAACTTCTCATTTCCTCATTCTACTTCTCAGTGTTCCAGGGATCATTGGTTGTTTTTTGGTAGTTTTTTTCCTTTTTATTTTCTATTTTTAAAAATCTTTTCCCCTTCTTTGCCAGACTTTCAAGAAAACTGGAAGTTCCAATATTTGAATACTATTTGCAGGTGCATGTCTTCTGCTTGAACTTATGTTAAAATTCAGGCTGCAGATATAGCTGGACGTAGTGTCTTTTCAGATTTTGGGGGACATTTCCATTTCTACCTTTTTTTGTGTGTGTGAAATCATTAAATGATCCCTCAGCAGCCTTGTTTTGCCCTTGTATGATCCTTGGCTTTTTTCCTTTGTATTTTCCCCCCAAGTATTAGGGCATCTGATACATTCTTTACAATCAATAAAACTGTCCTTCATCTCCACTGACCAAAAGGTGGTCTTTTTGTAACTGTTCTCATTATTTAGTCATTCTCTTTTTTTTTAATAGACATTCAGTTCATACTCTTTATTCTTTGCCCATTCACCACTTGCTAAACAGAGCATGTCCCAGCTAGAAAATGCTGTCCCTTTCTGCAGAAATAGCTTCTTTGCTCTTTTTTTTCCTGTACTGCCTGCTTCTGATCCAGCATTATGGCTGGCTGTTGCTTGGAACAGTGGGACCTGTTGTTCACATAGTGACATTTATATGGATACAAAACTTTACCAAAAAAACAATTGCTTTGCAGGCTGGTAGGAGAACTTCCAAATGGGAGAGTTTTCTTCTGGGGAAAAAAAAATCTGTCTAGAGAATTTTAGATGAATTTTCAAAAACCTCTAGGATATGATATTTACCACAAAAGAAATGGCCATTTCAGATTTTGATTGAGTACAGTATTTCAACAGCTATTTGCAACGTTATATCTTTTGTATAAGGAAACCACTGCAAACCATGAAAGTTCTGCAACTTCAGTAAAGCTGGTTAAAATCAAAAATTTTTTCTGAAAGAGAAGAATGATAAAAATTTATTTATTTCATGTCAGTCAAAATATGCTTTATTCAAATAAATGTTTTGATGATTTTTGCTAAAGAACAAATTTTGCACCATAGGAATTCTTTATATATTTTTTTTGAAAACTTTTCATTCCGAAGGATCTTCTGGACACCACAGGTGAATGACATCTTTTATGGTGCTCTCTGATTCTCATGGCACCATTAAGGTGTTTTTGGTGAGAAAATCTAATATATTATTTGAAATGCAGATGACTAAACTTGCAGGCCTAAGAGCATTATTCTCACATTACCAGAACCGTGCAACAAGATTTGGGCCTCTTTGGGTATTCTGTACTATGTATTCTGTGCAGGCTTTTCTCCAATTTATCTGTGTGTATCTGAAAGCAAACTGCATTTAACAATGATGTAATCTGACTGCTGGGTCTATTAGGATATTGCTGCTGAATAAAAAGTGTTTAAAGGAGCAGAGTTTGAACTCATATGGGAAATCCAAACCTGCTATCCTCTGTATCCTCTGTCTTCAGTGGCTGATGTGTCTAAGCAGGACTTGAGTGGAACTCAAGAAGTCTGTAGCGTCAAAACAGCCTCCACAGCCAAAAAGGCAGAAGTGCAGCCTCATGCTTGGGGTTCCTTCCAATTCCTTGCTGCAATTTCTGCCTTTCTCCTGTGGAAAACATTTCTGTAGGCATGACGGCAGAGGTTTTGTGTCCTCTGGATCTGTACAGCAAGATCATAATGAAATCATAGGATATAGAACAGTTTGGGTTGGAAAGGAGCTTAAAGATTCTCTAGTTCCAATTCCCCCTGCCACAGACAGGGACACCTTCCGCTAGACCAGGTTGCTCAAAGCATCATCCAACCTGGCCTTGAACACTTCCAGGAGTGAAGAATCCACAACTCCTTTGGGCAAAACATTACAGTGCCTCACCACACTCACAGTGAATAGTTTCTTCCTAGTATCCAATCTAAACCTGCCCTCTTTCTGTTAAATGCCATTCTCCCTTGCCTTTCACTGCAAGCCCTCGTAAAAAGATCCTTTGAAGCTGGTTGAAGGTTCTGGTTCAAGTAATGCAGACAAGAATAGAATATTTGGGAAACCAGAAGTTGCTGGGTATTAGAATGGCTGTATCACTAGCCTGTGTGCACTAGCTATGAGATCCATTTGGTGTTGTCTTCCCTAATCTGGTGGGTCGTATGGTGGTGCTGCATTCTCTTGTTTTCTTGTCACCTGTGGCTTTGCAGTTTTCTTGAGTGTCACCGACAATTATCTTCTCTTTTCTACCTGAAAATTGAAGTTTATAAATTCTGCTGTAGCTACAACAGGGAAAATAGCTAATTTATTTTGCTTTCTATCTATTTTAATTGTTCTGTTCCCCAGGACTGATAGTGCATTTCTGTTTTCTCACAGTTTCTCTGATTCTGCGTTTGTTGGTTTTTTTTTAAATTGACTTGTTTAATCCTCAATCTGCCTTCAAAGTTTGCTTCTGTTGAGTTTACTATTGGAAAAAAACCTATTTGTCTTCTCTTGGATTTTGCTTCTTCTATCATACTGCTGTTCCCTCTTGCTCTCTCTTCTCCCTGTGACTTAATTATATTGTTCTAAAGGAGAGTTCAAAAGGAGTTGAAGCATTTTAACTTTTATATTTTCAGAACTTTGCATCTGGGGTAGGTAAATTTTTTATAAAGTTCATTCTAAAGAAAGATCACTCTCTAGAGTATGCAAGCTTCTCAGTAGTGTAAATTATCTCAAAATGTACAGCAGTTAGAAGACATATGTGTTTAAGGAGTCAGGAAACTTAGTTTTTCAAGCTTGTCCTGTTGTAACATCTGACCAGTTACTGCATGAATATCTAACTCCCCCTCTATTTCCCTTTTGAATTAGTTCCCTACTTAAATGTGTGTAAAAGCAGTACAATAACCTGCTGCAGTAATGTATGTATTTCAACAATTATTCTTTCAATCTTCTTGAATTTACCTTACTCTGGTAGTCATTGAATCATATTTGTCTTATAATTACAACATCAGTTTCTCTTTATATTTTTAAGCATTGAAGTTGTTTTATACTTGTTGAGCTGTCTTATTTTAGGACAGTTTTGTTATCAAGTGATCTCTGAAGTTATTTGGTGTTAATTCCTCTACCCAGTAAGATCATCAAAAAACACTTCTTAGTGCTCAAGAAGTTTCTGTACCTGGTTTATTCAAGATACAATCTGTCAGACAGTAAGGAAAGGATATGTCTTATTTCAAAACTTGGTTATTCCAGAATTTTCATTGTGAGTTTCTTTAAGCCCTATAATTTACTTCTATACAAACAGCCACTGGAGTCAGAATTCATTATTTTTCTGAACTGACTACTTCCAGATAAAGTTGTTTGTGCAGTGTGTGTTTGTCTCTTTCAATTTTCAGCATTATATATAAATTACTATACCTCTGGGTTTTCTTAAGAGCCAGCAGATGAACTTGCATCTTCCTTGACTTAAACCATGCTCACGTCAAGAAGAGATCTGTTTTATTCTATGAGAAAGTAATACTGCTAATAAGTAGTGCTATGGAGATACTCCCTGGGGTACAAAAAAATCTTAACTGTATACTTGTTCATGAGCAGCCCATTGGAAATGTTTTAATCTTCTAAACCAAAGGACTGAGGCCGCAATATCTGCTATATACAAAGCTGAGATTTGATCCTTGATACAGTTCTTGCCACTATTGTTATCATGACTTATTGCTTAAGCTGGATGATTTGATTGAAGAATTCTTCAGGCTGGCAATTAGGATCCTTTCACCAAATTTCATTTCTTACCTCTTCTGCTTGTTGTATGGAATCTTGTTTTGTAGGATGGGAGGAGACTGGAATTACAAAGCTCTAAATTATTTACTAGTGATTGTCTTTGTCATAGTCTTGTTTTCTGCCATCCTATCTTCCTCCCTCTTTCCCCTATTCACATTATACTGACTTTCTCCATAGTAGTATATTTCCTAATTCTACAAAGTTCCTCATATATTTTTTTAATGACTGCAAGGGGGAGAAAGGGTGAAAGTTTACTGTATGTAATACCCCTGTGATTGACAGTCTTTTTGCCTCCTGCTTCCTAGTAGGTAGATAACGCTTGCTGTATGGGATCTTGTTTTGTAGGGTGGAAGAAGAGGGAGGACTACAACAAACACAAATAGTGGTATGTAATTTTCCCTTTCTCCTTTGTCTCTCCCTACCTACCAATCTTAACACAGAATTCACTCAATCATATGATGATGCCTTGTACTATTTGCTGCTTTTTATAAAAACAGCATATCTTCCCAGTTTTTGTTAGTTAAATACCTGAAGCATTTTAAGAAAGAATATAAATGAAATATTACATACAACACATAGGACACAATGTGACTGAACTTAAACTGACCGGGTTCTATATCCCATTGTAACTTCTGAAGTCCTCCAGTTATCCATTATCTTTAAAAATATTTAACAAGCTGCTGTGTGTGGAATTTTGGAGAAAACAGCTGCAGTGGGGAAAGAGTAATCATCCTTCTATTTCAACTAAAATCAACTACATGCATAGAGTGTGATAACTTTTTGAAAAGCTAATGCTGTAGAACTGATACAGAACTGCCTCATTTTTGGGTCAAGTTTCATCAAAATATTGTAAACTTAAATTCTAGTTGCAGAATCTTAATTAGTTTGAATGACACAAGGAGATGGTACCTAGCTGTGCATAGCACAGATTACCTAGATGTTAGGGGGAACTTTCTTGTAAAATAAAGGGGAAGATTACTATTAGATAAAGAAGTATTATATCTAAGGGTAGGACAGGACTTTCAAAATACCATGTTGCATACTGTTTGAAGATTTCTCTCAAAAGCATACAAGTTACTCAAAAGTCATTGTCCTTTGGTTTGGGTTTTGGGTTTTTCTTTGGTTGGTTGGTTGGTTGGTTGATTTTTTTTTCTATCATAAAGCTCTCACTTCTGCCCTCTTGTTAAAAAGGTACAAATTGACAGTTTATCAGAGAAATACATAAAGCATCATAGCTGTAGTACAAAAAATAACAGGGAAAATGCTTTAGTAGAGTAAAGCAAATGATGTGTCAAAAACTTGTTTCAAGAGAGTTACCATCTTCAGTAACCAATTTTTCTTTTTGTTGTTATGGGTTGTTGGTTAAGTATTGACTGAACATGTCTTCCCAGTGAATCATTCCTAGTTTCTATGACACCTCTAAGATCTGCACAGTACAGCTACAGCAAAAACAAGTCATATTTTCAAGGTCTAAATAGCTGTGATAATTAGGAAACAAAAGCTGCATTTGTATTTGCCATGATGATGGGAAAGCTTTTCCATTTCAGTTGAAAACAAGAACAAAACACAGTAAATTCTCGACAGAGTACTGAATCTGCGCTCCTCTTGGTAACAGCACTTGAGGGATCACATTCTGTACATTAACTGATCTGCACAGAGTGTGTGCCAAGAAAGTAAATGGAAAAGGTAGAATAAACTTTATCTGTTTGTTATTTAGTAAAATATAATTTTGGGTTTTTTTCTGTCAGAAAAAAATGTTATAATGGATTACTTTAATCCTCAGCAGGGTGGTGTTGTTTACGGGCTGACATGATGCCTATGATCAAGATAATTCTTTTCTTTATATTGTGAGACTAGAAAAAAAGGGATTTTGTATGATCTGTCTGTGCTTGGTCCATTTAAAAGGAATGTAGTGAATTGACCCTAGCTGGATGCCAGGTACCCACCAAAGCCACTCTATCACTCCCCTCCGCAGCTGGACAGGGGAAGAGAAAATATACCAGAGGGTTCATGGGTTGATATAAGGACCAGGAGTAATCACTCAGTGGATACCATCACAGGCAAAACATACTCAGCTTGGAGATATTAATTGCATTTATTTTTAACCAAATAAGAGCAGGAGAATGAGAAGTAAACCAAATCTTAAAAACAACTTCCTCCCATCCTTCCCTCCTTCCCTGGCTTTACCTCCTTCCCCCCAGGCATCACAGGGAGACAGGGAAGGGGGATCATGGTCAGTTTATCTCAGGTTGTTCCTGCTGCTGCTCAAGCAGAAGAGTCCTTCCCCTGCTCCACGTGGGGTCCCTCCCACAGGAGACAGTCCTCCATGAACTTGTCCAATTTGCTTCCATCCCATGGCCAACAGTTCTCCATGAACTGTTGCAATGCAGGTCACTTTTCCATGGGGTGCAGTCCTTCAGCACAGCCTGCTCCAGTGTTGGTTCCCCCAGGATCATAACTCCTACCAGGAAAACCTGCTGTGCCTTGGGTTCCTGTCTCCCTGGGTCAGCACGTCCCTTCCAGGGCCCTGCTCCAGCATGGGCTTCCACAGGTTCACAGCCTCCTTCAGGCATCCACCTGCTCTGGCATGGGTCTTCTCCACGGGCTGCAGGTGGATGTTTGCACTCCCATTAACCTCCATGGACTTCAGGACAACAGCCTGACTCAATGGCCTTCACCACAGGCTGCAAGGGAATTTCAGCTCCAGTGCCTGGAGCACCTCCTCTCCATCCTTCTCCACAGACTTTACCGTCTACATCGTTGTTCCTTTCACGTATTCTCACTCCGCCCTTCTCTGGCCACAATTACATCCATGCAACAACTTTTTAAAAAAATTAAGTTAAATTTCTTAAAAATGTTATCACAGAAGTGTTATCATCATTTCTAATTAGCCCAACCTCAACCTTGGCCAGCGATGGGTCCATCCTGGAGCTGACTGACATTGGTTTTGTTGGACATAGAGGAAGCTTCTAGCAGCTTCTCACAGAAGCCACCCCTTTAGCTTCCCTGCTACTAAGAAACAGCCACACAAACCAACTACAAGAAAATACAGCCTTTTGGTGGAGGGATTCTTCCCAGACTAGGGTAAAACCTAAATTCATGTTGTCAACATGGAGCAAAACTACTCCATCATGATGGAAAATGAGTCCCCAAAGTTATTTTATTTAAATAATAATTACATGTTGTGGAAAAATATGAAGTAAGATGATAGAAAACTAATTAAGATGTAGAGGTTTTGTACTGTTGGCATTTGGAAAAAAAAAAGTTAATTGCTTTTATTCTGAGGTTCATAACATTACCATTAATTTTCATGATAACTTTATTGCATAGACATGACACATATTGAATAGAGCTATCTGTTTGGCAGAAAGTGCATGGGCTACTAAGATGTCAAGAAAAATGGCACTTTAAAAGTTTCAAAAGGATGAATAATTACTGTGGATTAAGTTCTATTTAAGCTGGATGCAGAGGGGTTTGACTTTTTTCCTTTTTTTTTTTTTGTGGAATTGTGATTCATCTGCATAATCATCAAAAACCCTTCTCTCTATGCAGCCTAGAAGACTGTCCATTTTAGTTTCAAGAGTTGTTCTTGGCTTATAGTGGGGGGGCCACCACCTGCAGGTTATTCAGATACATAATATCTTTATCTTGGTGTTGTGGATGAAAGATATTTTAATGGGAACGGGTGTGGAATAGTGATTTTTTTACCACTTGGAGTGGAGAGGAAGAGTGGCACCTGTGGACTTCTAGAGAGTCCACGGTATCTCTGCAGCACCTAGAAATCTTCTTTAGCAGCGAAGACACCAGTATCCACTTTGGCTGAATTGTGGATGAAAGATATACAGTGCAGCATGTCAGTCTTGTATTCGCGGTTTCCTGCAAAAAAGGTTAGCAACAATCCTCCTAATGTGATGAAGTAGATGCATAATTTGCTAAGAATATAAAGCCTTTTTAAGCTTTCCTACGAACATGAATAAATACTTAGTAGCAGGTGCGTGGGTGTATTTTCTGTCATTTGCCAGATTTTTGTAGGTTTTCTGTTATAAATAATGAAATAGAACACTTAAGAATACTGAAGTGTAGATTTTGAGACAGGATTCTTAGAGTATGAAGTTTCATATATTTAAAAAAATTCTTGTTCTTCAGTCATATTGAATTTTTACAATGTGAATTAGAAAGATGTTAAGGTTTGAATTGCTTCAGTACCTGAAAACTGCTATTCAGGTGTAACAAATCAGATTAATAGTAGTTCTGTGTTGATGTCTGTTTATTTTTCAGCTGGTGTACACTTTTGACTGGGTTTCTTTGACCTATAGCTCACAAGTTTCTTGTTTTATGCCAAATATGTTTACTTTACCATGAATAGAACCATTGCTGCCTTTAAAATAATTGCTGGTATCCTCTGTTTCTGATATTTTTTTCTGCTTGTTTCAAACTATTTATAATTCTCATTAGCAGTAGTAAGAGAATAGATTTCTCTTGCTAAATTCTGAGATAGTATTCTGGAAGTACTGTGAAGCGAAAATCGTTAATCATGGACTTGATGTCCAAACGAAATAGACATCAGCTGAAAAGAAACAGCCTTCTTATGCAACTACTTCCCAGGGAAGTGGAATCAACAAAATATTAGCTTTCCTGAGTCTGAGGTGAGGCAAACCTGTAGCACATGTGCGAGCAAACCCAAATCATTCTATGATTCTTCAAATCTTTGAAATAACTGCAGTCTAATTCTCCTAAAAAAAAAAAAAAACAAAAACAAAAGCAAAACCAGAAGATTTTGTTCATGATATTGCTTCCTTCATGTTACACCACTACTGACTTTATTGAAGCTGTATCTGATCTGCACAGCAGCACTGGAGATGACAAGCAGGGTGATGATTCAACCTTCCTCCCTTTAGCCTCACTAAGATAGAGGGTTACTTATTCATGCCCAATAGAGAGACTGGACCTATGAGAAGCTGATCCTTCCTAACCATCTGAGCAGTGTTAGATGTCTGTCTTAGCACCATGCTTATGGCTAGGGTATGGTAAATTATTATTTTCACATATCCATTCAAGAAATATATAGTTCTGAGAATTCTGCTAGTTTTGTTCTTGTGACTTTTAGAATTTCTTCTGCACTGTAAATATGTGTATTAAATTTTCTCTATAAAAGATATTGGAGAAAGCAATGTTTCTCTTTTCAACAGATCACCTTTTCCCCAAAGAAAAGAACTATGCACTTTATAATGGTATGTAACACAAAGAGAGAGTAATGATTTTCAATAAAAGTTAGATTTCTTTACCTTATAAAGAAAAATATAAAAATATTGGGCATTATCCTTTTGCTTAAGGAACTCCATGCTATCATTTTGTTTTCTGGTCAGAAAATTGGTAGTGGTATCCCTCACAGACTATAACCTTTCCAAAGTTATCTTACACACGCTAGCCTCCTTTAAAAAGTGAAACTAGATTTTTAATGGTGAATTTTATCTTCAATCTTTTCAAAAAACAGTTTATCTCATGTTTAATAAATTTGCAACATGTTTCTTCAATAGTATAAAATAAACCCCCCAAAGAATAGTCCATTGTGAAAGAAGGGAAGCTTACAGTAATGTGAAAAACAAAACAAGATTTTGTAAAATTGCAGTTCGGAAGTTGTATTGAGACCCCAAACCCAAGAGATGTTGAATCATTAAAGATAACCAGTCATTTCCCTAAGGTAACTTCTCACTCAGAAATATGGGTTGTTTGATGTTCTGCAACATAGGACTCAATATTTTGGATTTATTTTTCAGATTCTTTCTCAATTGTTCACATTAAATATTATCAGTTTAAAACATATCTGTTCTACAATGAATTCAAACCCTACAGAATTGACCTAGAATTTAAAAGCCATTGCAGCCTTTCAGCTCTTCCATTTCTTCCATCAATATGTTTCTGGTCAAACTACATTGTGCTCTCTCCACTGTTTTCAAATACCACATAAGACGCTACTGTCAATTCCTTTTTTTTTTTTTTTTCCTGATAACATTTACTTTCAGGGACAAAACCCCCATCACTGAGGTGGAGATTTGTCTGTATATGAACACACATGGAAAGCAATTTTTTGCATATAAAGTAGCCTGACATATGTTCACTACAGAGAGCAGGACAGAACACTCTGGTCTTATGCTCTGGATTTTGAAGGGAGAAATCAACAGTATCACATGCTTGGATGAGTGATCTAGAAAAATACTGTCTCGTATTACACTCTTCATGTACACCAAAGACTTAAATTAGTAACTCTAAAATGCATCCTAAGATCTATCATCAGTTTGGTGGTTACCTGTATTCCCCCCAAAACCCAGAAAAATGATTTACCTGGTTTTATGCATTTTGAAGAACATGTCTAATGCATGAATCATTTATTAATCAGCTGACTTATAATACTAGATATGTAAAATACAATCACGGCATGATTTAATTAAACATTTAATGCCACTTACATTATTTCTAACTGAAAAATAATGTTTATTTTATACTTTAGAGTAGAATTCAGAAGAGTTACTGAAATGTCAAAATGTAGACATGAGGGAGGCCCATGATTGAAAGAGCTTTTCTTGTATATTTGTCCAACCTGGCTTGTCAGTACATACTCATTTTTTGCTGTTCCTCTGAATTCTTACCTTATTTATTTGGCCTAATAATTGCGGTTACATTATTTTCATTTGACCCACAGAGTATGGAATGTTAAACATGTTTATTAAGTGTATTAGAGTCAAATAATCTACCATGGAAACTGAAGGGTTCCTAGTCTTCATGTGATATTCTTGAAATGCATCTTACTAATGATTGAGTTTATTTTACCACCTGCCTAATACCACTAATTTTCAGTGAAGCAAAGGAGGTGAGGTGGGGTATATGGTTTTTAAAACATCACTTTAAAAAGATTGAAAAATAAACTTTCTCCATCAAAGGCAAGAGGACAACTGGTTAACTTTGTAACTGAATCATTTTTTACAGAGTTGCTTATCTCCTTCATTAAGATATCAATATCACATGACTGAATTTACAGAGATTCTGACGGGGACTCTGCAAGTCAGTAGGAGGTGGGGCAGTCAGCTTTCTAAAAATAAGTGGCCTGATTTTTATACTTTAGGGGAATTTTCACTCAAGCAAAAAAATTGTCACTGCCAGATGGAAGCATTACTACAGCAAGGGGATGTTAGCAAAGATGCACTCAGCAAGGCAAATTGTTACCATAGTAACAGGATGCTAACCATTTTCACATAAATAAATAAATAAAATTAGACAGTATTATTTAGAGAGCTCAATGGTAAAAAAAAAAAGGATGATTTTTCCTTCTGGAAATGGATGTGGTTTTTTTCTACATTATGCTTTAAACTTTGTTACAACACTCTGTTGCTGACAATCTGCATTGCTTTCAATCTAAATACCTTTATCAGCTGCATTCATTTTTATTCCAGAACAAATCCTGGTACTTAATCTCCATTTTTCCAACATATTTTTACAATTAAACAGCCCATAGTATAGTCCATAGGATTTATAAACATTCTTTAGGCCTTGGTAGCAGGACATGACAAACAGCAAAATTAATACAGTTAATACTGTTACTGTTAATAACTGCTTCAGAGTGCCCCCAGCCAGTGACTGGCCTCCCAGTGTTTCTTACCACACGGAGAGAATTTCACAGAAATGTTGCTACATCAAAGGGTCTCAAATTTGTTGCCAAATTTAGCTGCCAAAAAGAGGGTCAAATTAAACCTTGGAGGAGCGAAGAACTTGTGGTACACAGGAATGTTACAGCAAGCGTACTTTAAGAAAGGAAGCAGTAGTAGTGTGTTTGTTAGCCATACGTCCAAAGATAACACCTTTACTGTTGGAGAGGTGGACTGTGGAGGTTGTGTTTTTTCTCAATGTCTTGTAAGAGTTGTTTGAGCCACACTGAAATGCGCAGAACATTTAAAAACTGATATATTTACATGGAGCAGGGAATGGGGGGGAAGAGTAGAGCAAGGGGAGAATGTACGTCTTCTTCTTTTCTTAATCATCTGATACCACTTCTTTAAAGAAAAAATTTCAACCTCTTAAATCAAGAACACAACAGGTTAAGGCTAGTCTGGCAGGATTGAAGAGATGAGAGATTTCTCATCTTTAGAAATAAGAGAAAATGGAACTTCTTTTGGCTTTTGGTATATTTGAAAAGAGTGTCCTGACGAAGACATGAAAATGTAGAGATTTGGCACAGAGTGGTTCTTGAACTGTTTTGACACCTTGCTGGTTTATGTAGGAATTGTGGCAATATTGTTGCCATTGGGAGCAAATCATTTTTTGTTTAATGTGTTCACCATCAACCTGAACGTATGGAATATTGGTGTTGCTCCCATAGCTGGGCTCTCTTTCCTGCAAGATCACACTGTGTGTTGTATTGGCACAATCTGTTGCTATTTTAAATATTTAGCTTAATGATCTAACATAATCCAACGTTTTACACTATTAATTGCTCCAGATCTGTAGAAAGGGAGACAAAGAGAAAATTATTTCCTCCAGGAAAAGTTTCTCTAGTTTGATTTTTCACTTGAAATATTTCATAGATCAGGGCCAAATACCCTAATGCAGTTCAAGCAAGCGAAGTGTTCAGATGTGAATAATCCATGAATATACATAATAAATCATACTTAATTACATTTTGATGTCTGGATAGAATCCAGTATGTTTTGTCAAGTCTCATAGGGAAACTGCACAGACTATTTATGCATCATTTCATAAATTGTTTCATCACCATGCTTCATTCTGTTCTTAAGGCATGTTTTGAAGTTGACATCACTTGTTAAGACCAGCATTATATTAAAGAGGAAGCACAAATTTCAGTATAAAACCACCAAAGAATATTCCAATGAAACTTCTTCGCTCAGTCTATCTGAAAATTTTTCCCTTCTTCTTGGATTTTTTTCTTTCAATGTAATAAATTTCATCAATTAAGAGCCTGTTGATATTTAATTTAATATCTTTTATTTGGTAGACTTAGATGCAACCACTAGCCTTCTTTATGGAAGCACAGGTATTAAATTTACTAATAATTCTGCATCTGTGGTATATCAGCATAATATCCTGAGTAAATGTGGTACCTGACTGTTATAATTGTGTTAGCATTTAATAATCATAATGCATAGTTGTTCTGATTCGTCATCTGTCTGCAGTATGCACCCACATGCACACCTTTCAAAATGTGTAATACAGTTCCATAATGACATTCAAACCAGTTTTAGTTTTTTTGCTTACTCCTCTCATTATTTGGGATGCAGCCTTCAAAAATTTTACTTCAAAAATTTACTTTGTTATTGTCTTCTTTAAAATAGTAAGTAACTCGTTTACTGTGTTTCCATAAATAGACAAAGTTAAAGATTTCAATTGTATTTCCAGCGAGGGCAAGAGCAAAATCCAGAGGAACCAAGGAAATTAAACTTTTATAAAGGTGTCATGGTTTGAGATTTCCAAAAATCCAGTTCCCTAGCTCCATTCCCCCTCCCACATCTCAACCTGGTGTAAGATGTGTTTTCCAGACAATTACACAGACTCAAAATGGGGAAAGGGAATATATTACAATGACTGTACAAATAAATACTACAATACATTATATACAACGTTAGCTATCTCTACCATGACATAAATATTTACAATGGATCAGATCTCTTCTCCCCTCCAAATAAAAGTCTAGAAGGGAAGAAGGACAGATCCCTTCTTCAGAGCAGCAATGTCTCTAAGGCAGCAGGCTCTCTCTCTTCTTTTCTTGCACCAGCTCATAGCTGGACCTCTGCCAGCACTCACGAGGGGGTATCCCCCTCGGCCCCTTGACACAGGTAAAGGCGTCTTCCGTGGGCTACGTTACCCCAGCCAAAGGTCGTTCCACCACGGTCATATCACGAGCCCAGGGGGGTCTTCGGGACAGTCTGATATCTTCAGGGGACTCAGCCCCTTCCAGAGCTTCTGTGCCCTGCTTCAAAATGGCTGCGAGCTTCTTTGTAGCTTGCAGCAAGGGAGGGCCTCAAGGTCAACCTCCACACACTGTCCTGGCTAAGCTCTCAGGACGACTGAGTTTCTTAGCTCCTTTACTCCATCTAGGACTTCTAATCAGTAAGAGTCCACCCCCTCCATTTCTGAAGGGATCTCAAAGGAAGTTTAGGGGAATTTTGCAGTTCTTACCCCCAAGCTTTCTCTCTGTAGAAACTTAGTTCTGTTCTCTGCTGCCGTTCTTTCTCTCTCAGGTTGGTAGAAGTTCTGCCTGCTTTGCTGCATGGTTGTTTTGCTGCTCTCTTACCTTTTGGCTCTGCGCCACCACTTTTCCTCTGGTCAGTGCTGGCTGCCGTGGCTTTCAGTATGTCTGGTTGCTGCTCACAGTGGAAAAGCATCTCCCGGCTTAACTACAGACACTTAGCCCAGTCTAACACTGTTCCATGTCTCTGCAGCTTCCCCCAGCTGGGGGCTTGGGGGCCCCAGAGGGCCCAAGGGGCTCCGAACCCCCTTCCTCGTGGTCTTACAACATGGCTACTTTCTACTACTACGACTACAACTCTTCTCTTCTCTTTGATTGTGATATGTTTATATTTTGCAGAAGCACTCATTGGACAAAACTTCAAAACTTACCACCCCCTGGGGGTTACCACTTTCAACTGCAGGGGGAAAACTTGGTTTAAACTACTACAAAAGGCATAAAATCATGATAGATAAACAGCATTGCTACTTTAGCCATTTACTAAATGCTTTTATGTGATACTGAAATGTATGAGTGTACATTTGTCTTAGCCTACAAATCATTATTTCAGATTTTAATTTGCATGAATATTTGGTTTATTATGATATGTATACTTATTCTTGTTAAGATAATGCTTTGGTTCAGTAAAAAACTATTCTTTTCTTACTCATGCATAGTTTACTTCATTTATACAAGAGACGACAAATTAATTCAGCTGTATTTTTCATGCAGGCCCACAAACTCAAGTAAATTAAATAAAGTAGATTTGGCTGAACAATATCGGGAGGGTTTTGGATACAGATGCTGGAACACGACAACGGTTTTCCTTTTAATCACTGGCCATGAATCTGCGGTAAATAAAACTGTGTGAAACCCTGAAGTAAAGGAGATGTCTCCCCTGAAGTATTTAAACATCTGTGTCATAAGAAGTACCATCTCTTGGGCCAATTACTTCCTTCTCTGGGCTCCTAATCTCCAGAAATATATGATTTCTTGGCTGAGACATAGTGGCCATAGTGGCCACTCTTGAGGCTTTCCTCCTTTTGCTGGTTGTATTAGCAGAGCATTGCTGCAAGAATCAACTACTTATGATACTTTCCCACTGTCAGTGTTTTTATGTTCTTCATTAAATAAATTATTTCTCACAGAGCTTGATATCAAATGCTTGGGACTTCTTACTTCTGAACTTACTTGGAGGGAGTTTCTTTAGTTGTGCTCTGACACAAACTTACTTTCTTTCAGTGTTTTATGCATGATATAGGTGACCTATTTGGTGTTATATACATGATTAAAGTAGTTTGCAATGAAAATGGAGCCTCATGCATCACAAATTGTCACAACTGTATTGTGTTATCTAAGATTAACACTTAAAAACCCCACTTTTACCATTTTGGAGTAAAGAAAATTTGAAACTGGAAGATTGATGATTGGTAATATATGGATATATTTGAGGGCACTAGAAAGTATTGATCTGCAGGACACTTGCATCAATAACAATTTTGGGGTTCATAGCTCCATTGGTGGCAGCAAGGTGGACGATGGAGGAAGCAAGGTGGGAAAGTAGGCTTATCTTTCTTTTTTTTTCTCTTGGGAACTTAGACTCTTAAATATTATGGGTAGGTGCCACCAGAATAATTTTTATAGATATTTTTAGCTTCGGCAATAGATTTTAATTTGTGTTTTACCAGACAGTGTTCTCATCATTTGTTTGATAAATACCAACTGTTTAATCTTCATTTGCATGGAAGATTCAGTGAAACTTAATTGTTTATATCAAAACTACTACTTTTGTGGAAGGAACATGTATCAGATAAATGTCTACATTCATGAGCTGTTTCTACTGCAAAACAAGTATGAAAGAAAATATATTTTTGTTAAATTCTGAAATTTATGTGACAACTTGGGATTTTTTTTATTCCACATTCTTTTACTATTATAAAAACAAGGCATTACTTTGTAATTTTTATAGTTATTTTTTAATTGTACCTGCTCAAACTTAACATCATCAAAATCTTACTAAGTGTTAGAGGTGTAACCTAAAATATTTGTGTATGGAAGTAGTGCTCTCTTGCTCTCAAAACGTGAAATACGGGATGATAATCTGGCTACCTTGAGTTGAAAGAAAAATTACATTTGCCTCACTGTGACATTGTTGTCTTTATTTTGTATCATCAAGCTCATTATAGGTACTTATGCTTTCAAAATGTTATAAAAGTGCATTCTCACTCACTGAGGAGCAATGCATAAAGTACCTCCTTAGGAATGACACCTTGGAAACTAGGTCCAAGTTGCAGTCCAAAGAAGCTCTTCTCAGCTATTACCACCTAACATTGAGGGGACTTAAATTCTAGAGGGACAATTTCTTACCCCAAATTTTATTTCAGTGCATATCAGGAAGCACTTTCTTGTCAACAGGTTGAGGCAACCTGGTAACAAGCTTGTGACTAGGTGTGAGGGGGACTTGGCACAAATAGCATCTCCTGTACCAGGGCCTCAGTGTATGGGACTCACAAAAGAAGATATTCTATCCAAAATGCACCTAAGGCTTTCTCTTGAAAAAAGGAAAAGAGACAAGAACCGGACTGAGCTCTGTGAATTGCATAGTACCATTCCAACCATTTTGATACACTTGGGAAGACCTGAGATCCAAATCCACTGGGGGTGATTCTGAGCCACTGTACTTGCAGTTGGTTCTGGGAATCCAAAGGTATATTACCTCTCGAAGTGAAAAGGGTGTAGTCTAGAAGAGTTAACTAAAAAGATAGGTTAGCTGTCTGCTCTCAGGAGAGAGGCTTTGGAACTTTGAAGAGATTTTTGGTAACCATCAGATTACCTGAAGTGTCTTCTTGCAGTGTTCTGGGAGTAGGTGATTCCATCATTATCATGCTCTTGGTTCCTCACTCTTACCATGTGTTTTACAGACAATCTTACTCCCTGTCTTGGGATCCTGGGGACCATTCTGGGGTTACACAGCTGTCAGTGTTGCTGTGAATAAAGAAGGCATTGAGCAAACCGCTTATGCATACAGTGCATTATTTTGGTCCCACTAATAGATGACTTTGACCTAGAATTTGAGTTGACTAGCTTTTATGTTTAGGTAGTGTAAAGATAGATAGAAAAATTGACCTGATATCCCAGGTTTCAAAAGTGAGTTCCACTGTGAATCCCTCTGCCAAGCAGTCTTTGCTTACATTTGTATCTGATAGGTTTAAATGTGGGGTAAGATCAAAACATTTAGGTATTTTATAATTCTGTGTCACAGAGCCTACACACAAACACTGGATTAGCTGAAATTTTATTAGCTTAGGTTTTGAACCTGATGTCTAGTGCTTTGAAGGATGACAGACTTTTGGTAACTGAGTCCAATATTTCTGTTTGTCTTCTCTTCATGAAGCTCTTCACTACAGCGTATTTCTGCTTTCACAGTTTCATTAAAGTAAGACAGTAATAGCTCAAGGTTGCAAACTTTTGGAAGTCTCATGAGTTTTGAAATCCCAGACACTGTAGCTATTTTCTTCTTATTTTTTTTTCTTCCTTCATATTCTTGGAACACTTTTTTATTATTTTTTTTAAGAATTTTACTCAGAGGAAGGCAAGTATAAGATTCCACTCTTGTGCATGAACCATGCCAGTATCTTCAGTTGCCTCATACCAGTTTTCAGACAGCAGTCTGCATTTCTTCATATCAGTCTTTCTAGAAAAATACTTTTCATTTCCATTATTTCATATCTTAGACTGTAAGAAATTAGCATGAAATCAAAGTCCAAATCCTGTTAAAAACTTTTAAATAAAGACCCTATTCCTTTCTTGCTGAACTTCTGAATAGTGTGCTGAGTCAGCTAAATAGAAAAAGTGCTTCACTGTCAGAGAAAGAGTTTGATACTGAGTGTTCTTTAAAACCATCTCGTTTACATCAGTTACTAAATATGGCCTTTTTCCCTGCTTAATTCAATTAAGTATTTGGAAGTGAAATGATATAACTAATGGAAAAATCAAGGTAGCTGCCTTTCAAAATACCTTTCATACTAGTAAAATAGAAGTAAGACTAAAAAAAGAAACAAAAAAAAATTCTATTTTTAAAGCCCTATTTAGCAATTTAGAAAAGAAAAAAAAAACTATTTATTATTTAATATTATGCCATTTAATAATGCTATTCAAATAATTCTGAGCATGTGATCTTTGAAATTACTATTTGAAAACAAGTACAGAAACACTCTAATGTTGCATTTATTTAATGAAATTAAAAATTGAGCTATCTTAGAATAGTAGTTCTCCTGCAACATTATCAAGTGAAGTTTGATAACCATAGAGGAAAAAATATGAGCTAGTACTTTCATTCCTCTTGTTGCGCAGTTATATCTCAGATTATACCCTGATTCAAGTACACTGGGCAGCAGATTTAACCTTTCATAGGTAATCCTATTTGGTTATATAAATTTTGGTTATGGGCAATTTTCTGCGAATGTCTATATGCAAGTGCACATAATATACAATTTATAAGGAAAAGCTTCAATTATTCCCTAAATAACGGTATTTATGTACAAATTATAAAACTCTTCAGTTGGGATTTACTGTCCTGTAATTTGAGATGTCAATGATCACATTTCCTTGTGCCTTTTGAAGATATTTCACTTTAAAAGTATTAGCATTTAGTTTGTCCTAAGGTTTTATTTTTGCTTATAGTGCCCTCACCTGTAACTTAGGGCAATTGCAGAACTTTAACAGTAAAAATAACATTTATTTTCTTTGAATCTCAGCTGGGGAAATACCTCTCTAAATATCTTGTTTTGACAGCCAGAAACAGCTAACATGTTCCAGCTGACTTGTATTAGTTTGCAAGATTTTACTTGAAACATCACTGTGGTTTTTAGTGTACCCTAAACACAGTTTACTTCTACATCAAACCACAGTTCTGTACTTTTACTCTAGAATGGAGCCTGAAAACACTAATGAAGCAATTAATTCACATTTCAATTTCAAGTACCGTCCTTAATTTAACAATTTATCAAGTTGTGGGACACAACAGATCAAAGTAGAAAGCATAGGAGTGGAAAAAAAAAAATAGTCAGTGTAGCTGCATTTTTCTGATTTATTTTATCTTTTCTTACTTCTGTCACCTTCCCAAGTAAAATCTCCCTCTGAATTTCACAAGAATGATAACCACATCTTTCAGTAAGAGACTTCATTAAGGACATATTTCAGAAACAAGAAAACTGGGAAACGTAACCAGTTTAGTCTGAATGGTTTTATTTGGTTTTGGGGGGTTTTTTGTAAGATCACACAGAACAATTCTCCAAATAGTCATCATTTATATCTGAACACAAACCTAAGTGGATAGGCCTGTAGGATGTAAAGCAGATAGTTTTCTCATTCTCAAGTTATCTTGGTTTGGTATATTGACAAATACATCATGGGCCACTTCAGTTTACATGGTGACTCCTAGTTTTGTACACAAATGCAAGGTGATAGCTGATAGAGTACAGATATTTCTCTAATTCCACAGCTGGTGAATAGGTTACAATAGATTCTCTTTGACAGAGGAATTTAAATCTGGCATGATCTTGCAAAATTGGGTTCTGGGATTCTCTTTCTTTGGGAACTTTTGTCTCTACAGTGTTTTTCCAGGCTATGATTCTTCAGGACCCATGTTGCCAATCAGGCTACAGAAACAGCTAGAGGCACAGTTGTGGATTGCCAGGGGAATAGAAAAAATCTTGCTTTATTCTTTTTTAAATGGAAAGTTCATTATATAAAAATTCAAGATTTCAGTTCAGTGAGAAATGGTGTGCGGTGAGAAGTGGTGTAATGAGGATAGACCCTACAGATCAATCACTGCAACTAAAAAAGTTCAGATTTCTGCTCAGTTTCCCCCCAGATTTCCTTGAATATGCCTTCCTGCCAGAAGCTGACTAACACAAACGTTCTCTTGATTAACTCTAAGAAACTGAAGCCTATATCCTGT
Source organism: Corapipo altera (assembly GCF_003945725.1). Classification (NCBI taxonomy): domain Eukaryota; kingdom Metazoa; phylum Chordata; class Aves; order Passeriformes; family Pipridae; genus Corapipo; species Corapipo altera. The sequence continues at coordinate 38,311,687 of NW_020884872.1, forward strand.
AAATCAAAACTTTCTCCCTTGCATACCTGTACATTCTTTTCCTCTCCCTCCTTTCTCTATAAAACCCAACTTCCATTCATTTAATTCGTACTAACCTTAATATTTCTGTATATTAATTTCTGCCCTGTCAGTGGTGGAGTGTATAAGCTTTGCTCGTGTCCTGTTAGACACTAGTAGGTTGTGATTAAGGACAAGTGTCAGATCTTCATGCAGATCAGACATTACCTCCCTTCATTTCAGGGAGGCAAATGAGGGATGGTTGAGAATGGATATTTGGAATTTTATATGCATTGCTTCCTGTCTGTTTATATATGTGTGTGAATATTTACACATGGTTACTCTTCTCATCTAATACTTCAGTGTCTTGGGCCAGGACCCCACTGTGCTGAGGCTGTTCCAAGCAGTCTTTCTGTGTTTGAAAGCCAGAATTAATGGGATGCATGGGACCACAGCCAATCTAAATTTAGTTTTCACCATATGTATTCCACTGCCACAAAAATAATTTAATTTACACCCTCACCTTTTTTTTTTTTTTTTGCTTCTATTTTTGTTTTTGTTCACTTCCCAGTTCTCAAGTATTAACGTTATGGTACAACAACTGGACAATGAAAAATAATGATAAATGAGGACATATTTCTTTAAAGACAGCTTCTTTCAAGAAATATTTATTTCATGGCATTTTTGCTGAACTTAGGTTTTTCTTTACATCTTTCTTTTGGGCTAATAAGCAACTGTTCCTTTCAGTATCAGGTGTTACGGTTATCTTCCTCAATTCCAATATATACATTTTACCATTCTTATTTTTCTTCGTAAAACATGAGGTTATTTTAGAAATTTTGTATAAGCTACTGACTACTATCTTATGTATGATTTATTGTAAAAAACACTGGAAATTTGTATGGGTACAACAGATGGAAGAGGGTTCACTGATTTTTGGTGTCCTGCAGCATGACTGACATTATAAACTTGGGCAAGGATTTTTTGTTGGACTTCCAAAAATGGAGAATATCAGCCTTTGCAAGTGTTTGAGGTGAGTAGGTTATAATCCTAAAAGCATTGCCTTGGAAGTTAAGAGACTGCCTTTGAAAGCGTTAGCCTAAGTTGAGAGACTGAAAGTTGAGGTGATAAACACATGAACATTTGCTAGCAAAGCGAGCTTCTTTTGGATGTGATAGAAGAATGGAAAGGTTTCTTTGGACATTTCCTGTGGAAACTACTGACCAGAGCAAACCGAGTATGATTTCTCTTCAAAAGACTATGTTAAAAAGGAAATTAATTTGCAAGTTCCAACTTAAGAACAAGATATTTCTTACAGATGAACAGGGAAAAAGTTTTGCAGCAAATTTTGTTTCTTCTTTTAATGAGCATTGTTACAACTAGCCTAATGATAACTTCCTGTAGAATATGTCTTTAAGGGCATGACTTCTGTGATGGCTCAAAAAAATAGTAACTTTATTTCAAATCAAAAAAATTTAAAAGTCTGATCCTGGGAATATGACAGAAAGTTCTAATTACTTTTTCTTTTTACAAGGAAACTTTTTATTTTTGGCAAATCAAAATTAATTTGTTTTTAAGTTTCAAACCTTCCATTAATTTAATCCTTTACTAAAACATTTTTAGTGTCTGTAGGAAATTCATGCATTTAGAGAAGGTCTAGCAAAGGATTCTGATATTGAAAACACATCAGACATAATAACTGCTTTCATAGTTCTCTTAATATATCAAAATAATGCAGTTCAGCAAGACATTGGACTAGTTAATAACAGTCTTTAAAAAATAATGTATTCCAGTTTTCACTTCTCTTCCTGAACAAATAAATTTGAATTCACCTACTTCTGTTTCTGATTTTTTTGACTACCCCTTCTTGGAAATGGTGCTATGTGATGACCAAATATATTAGCAAACTAACTTTTCCCAAGTACAAGCAGGGGTTTTGTGCCTGCTTCTTAGGACTTTAATTATATTTGCTTTTAAATTTCAAGAAAATTTAATTTTTCAGCACACTTGTTTACAGTATATTAAGTGAAGCTCACCTTTTGAAATTAACAACATATTTTCTTTTTCCCCTCACCTCTTAAAAATATTTAATGAGTAATTTCTTATGCAATAAGAACATTGTGTTTTTACTATGTATGTTTTGATGTTAAACTAACCATAAATCATTCTCAGCTATAGCTTCTTACAGAAGGAAATATTTTTTCCTGTGTATATCTTTTAACTTTTATTTGAATGTGATATGCTTTATGCAATAAATTCTCATAAGTATATCTGACTTACATAAACAGAGTTATTTTGTAAGCAATCCTTAATAAAAAACATTCATTAATAATAAGCCCTAATTATCAGATACTAAAAAACATTCCAAAAAGATCTGTTATAAAATTTTAAACCTGCATATTAAATGTCCAATGATTTGAAAACAAACCAAACATGTAAAATAGGAAACAGTTAGTTCTGGCTAATTGCTTATTCACTAGTGCCAAACTTCTGAGGCAAATGTTGAGAAGACCAACATGTGTTTCTCACCAGCTCAATTTCTACATGTATAACTGTGAGTGTATTACTCTCTGCTTCACTGTGTAAATAAAAAAGATTCACTTAATGGTCAACCTCACTATCATCAGAGTATTTGAATCCATCATTTATTTTCAAGTTCTCTGCACACAGGTTTAAAGAAAACCTTTCTGATATGCTTTATTTCATATCTGCAATAAGTTTTATACCACAAGTTCTTGATCCGTGTGTATACCTATATTTTGCAAAATGTAAAATATCAATGTAACTCTCTAATGAAAGTCTCTGACATTCCTTTCAGTTTATAGTATAAGATATTGAGAGTGAGCTCAAAGGTAAGATATTCTCACATGGTCACCAACATGTGTGAAGTCATCAACCATGTACAAATTATCTTAATCCAGAAGCATACATAACTCAGCAAGGTCATTCTGAATCTCTAGTAAAATAAGGCAGTTCTTCCTAGAGCTATTTGCAGTCTCATTTTAATTATTTTGAGGACATATCCCTCAAATGAAAATTTAGTTTTGTTCTCAAACTGTTAAAATTAGATGTAAGCAGAGCCTTTTAAACACTGGTTTTAATCCACATGTGCTGCCTCCTCTCTTTCATTTTCTGTAAATCAAACTTGAGCTGATTTTAGAAATTCCAAACACTTTCAACTATGCTTCAGCCTGAGTGGAAATTTCTCTAACAAAGATTTTAAAAAAAAATCTAATCTCTTACAAATGAAAATATCTTTTTATATATAAAGGCTATATCAAATTAAGAAGCTTTGGTATTATTTGAAAGGGATAACATAATAAACAGCCTTCTCCTTGAGGATGATATTTTAAACCCAATTATACTAGCTTATATTTGCAAACCTCATTTCTGAATTATTCTATATACTTACTTTCCATCACTGGGAAACTATTTTCTTCATGGTTTTGAGTAGTTATTATTTGCTTCTTCTTTATTCCTTAGGTTTTCCCTACAACCTTCCCTTTTTGTCCTACTTTTATCTATATTACTTAAGGCAAATTCTGTATTATTACTTCATCACAGGCTGGGGTTGGAGGTCCAAGGATTTAAACACACACCCTCTTTAGGAGGAAGATGCCACAAATCTTTACTTCATTGTTGAAGCCATTTTTTAATATGTCAGTTATTTCAGCATAGGTAACTTTTAGACATAAATTTCCAATGGCCTCTGTTAAACTAACAAAGCACATGATGTGCTCTGACCCATCCCAACAGAAAGGGAGAAACTATATATAATACAGTATTTAATTATGCTTTTCCCATAATTCTTGTTGCACAAATAAATTTGCAAGCTGAAATAACAAGTAGGTCTTCCTCCATTGCCTCAGTGGAGATAAACATTTTTAAAAGCATTCAAAATAAATTTGGAGTACTGTAATTGGAAAATATTTTGGGTCTGATCTCTCAAAATCATTGACATTTTGCCATTGATTCCATGAAAAGTCACTTCACCAGTGCTATTGCAGTAATAAGTACTTGTTATAAAGTGGGCTGGCATGAAAGAGGTTCTCAGCATCATGACAAATATAAATATGCAGTTTCTCTGTGTATCACACAACTCAGTCATTGAATCTGAGTGTTTGAAACAATTGGGAAAACAGGTCAGTGAACAACTCAATACAGTTATAGAATCATAGAATCATTAAGGTTGGAAAAGACCTCTCCAAGGCTGTCAAGTCCAACCTTTGGCCAATCACCACCTTGTCAACCAAACCATAGCACTAATTCCATGTCCAATCATTTCTTGAACGCTTCCAGGGATGGTGACTTCACCATCTCCCTGGGCAGCCCATTCCAATGCTTAGCCACCCTTTCAGTGAAAAAATTCTTCCTGATGTCCAAACTGAACCTTCCCTAGTGCAGTTTGAGGCAATTTCCTCTTATCCCATCACTATTTGCCTAGGAGAAGAGATCGACCCCCTCCTTGCTAAAACCTCCTTTCAGGTAGTTGTAGAGAGCAATAAAGTCTCTCTCCCTGTGCCCCGTTTTATGAGGGAAAGACTGTGGATGTTGTCTACCTGGACTTCAGTAAAGCCTTTGATACTGTCTCCCACAACATTCTGCTGGAAAGGCTGGAAGCCCATGGCTTGGACAGATGGACTCTTCGTTGTGTTAAAAACTGACTTGATGGCTGGGCCCAGAAAGTGGTGGCGAGTGCTGCTACACCCAGTCGGTAGGTGGTCACTAGTGGGGTTCCCCAAAGCTCAGTATTGGGACCAGCCCTGTTTAATATCTTTATCAACAATCTGTACGAGGGGATTAAATGCACCTTAAATCAGTTTGCAGACAAGACTAAGCTGAGTGGGACATGTGCAAACATTCCTTCTAGTTTATAGCCAAGGCTTTCTTCCATAGGTTGTTTAGAGGGATTGACTAAACCTGTCATTCATACTTACTTTTTCAGTGACATCTTCTTTGAAGAAAGAGTGGAAAGATAATTTGATCTGATTATTACTTCCGTTTGTAAGACTAATTAGCCCTCAACTACGTCGTGGCTTCTTCTAGATATTACGTTTATTTAACCATGGGAGAGGACTTTTATATTAATCAGAACTAGAGGTCACCAGCTCCTATGTTCTTCACTGCTCATAGTCTTTTTTCCTTTTTGCGACTTCTGAGTAGGTCTTTGGGACTGTGAGTAGCTCTTCACAGGTCCCTGCTGCCAGCAGTCATAATATAATCTGAAAAGAAGTATTACAGAGAAAACTATAAATGTGTGTCTGAATGCATTAATAGCTTACTAAAGTCAGTCAGGTACTATATAGGAAGGCCAAGTTAGGACCACAGAACCACAGATCTTCACAGGACTTGTCACATGGAAAGGTAACAGTTCTAGCACCAAGTCTGAGCGACCTCAAGTGCAGAGATCATACGGTTACAAGCCTTGTACTTCAGAAATCATGATTGAGAATTGGGTCTGACGACTCTATATCTTCTCATAAAGCTCAGAGCAGATACAGGGTAAATCATGATCGTTTGCTTTAACATTTATTTTTCAGGTTTGCTTTCTAATAGGAACTTAGTAGCTGATCTAGTAATGCACACAATGTTGAACATTTGTGAAGATATTACAACAACCTGAAAATTCCTTCAGTCCATAACACCTTCTTTCTCTCAATACAAAAAGTCTTTAAATTTTCCTATATCCTGGCACTGCCTTTGAAATAGCCTCACTATTTGCATGATGCTGTCTCTTTACAAAGAATCTCTGAAAATTCCTTTAAGTAGGTTTGCATTTATTTAAAAAATGTCACTCAGTTATTTAAAATGTTTATGAAGTCCTTGTGATAGAACATTAGTCATAGACTTCCAGTAGCAATAACAGCTGTGCTAACAGTTCCCAGACTAACATACAAACTGCAGAAGTTCAAGTATGCAAGGCAACCACCTCTTAGAAAGCACTAGCATTTTAATAAAATATACAAAGCTTTTATAAAATTTCCCATCTGGAAGGACTTATGTTCTTTGTGGCCTCACATTCCTCTTCCCTTTCCACCAGCACTGTGACCACGGGGCAAGCAGGATCAGCATCATGACCTAGCATATTAACTAATATCATCTTTTCTATTGGATCAGTGGGCTGCTCCTACTCCCACTAAAGCTCTTGGTTACTGGAAGAGGGAAGCAGTGCTCAGCTGAGGGAGCTGAAGACTAGTGGTTAGATCATTGTAAAGTGATTGGGAACTGAATACCTATCTAAACAGGCACAGAGCAAATGCAAAGAGAAATGTGCTCTTGGCTGAGACCTTTTGTCTCCACAGAACAACCATGTCTGTTGTGTTCAGCAATTTGCATTTCTATACCTCTAGTGACTTTCAAAACAAGAGATGGATCCCTATTCTCGGTTCTTTATTGCTGGACTATACTCATTGCTTCTTTCAGAATTTCAAAACTGAGGATAAGTTACATAAGAGGAGAAAAGGTGTCTGCACATATGGAGTGTCTTGGTGCGACTATTCACTAACTAATCATTGACATTTCTTTTGTACATCTTACTGCCATCAATATGGCAATTCATTTTGTTTCTACTACACCATTATAGACAAGAAGTTAGTAATGGCTGGACGTTTCCAAATTGCCTGTCAACCTTTTAATTTGTAGCTCTTGAGGTTTTTTTATGGTTAAGACACCTGCTGTGAATTTTTCTCATTAAAACAGATTCTAACACAGGTAGGTGACAGTATTACTTGAATTTACACTTTTCATTTCAATGTTTTATCAGAAAAAAGGATTTGTTTGTTTTCTGCTAACTAAAATATAAACCTTTTGAAGGATAACATATTAAACTCTGCATTCAAATAAGATTTTATTTGAACCCAAGAAACATCATTTTTCAGCAACAGTCGGAGAATAATGTTGAAAGTCAATTCCTTCTGTGGCAAAAATGTTGTTGATATTTATTTTATGATATTGAAAATAATGCCTTTTTATAGGCAGCCTGCGCTGCAGTTGAGCTTTTCATAAATGAACAGCGAATGAGATGCCCTGATTTTTGTGTAAGTAATTTAAATTAGTTTTAAAGCAGTGTTGACTCCACCTATAATAGTTGCAATGTTGTCACCCCTGAACATTCCTTTCAAGCATTTTTTCTTTTAACGCCTGTTTGTTTAACTAAAATCAAAATAATTATTTTCTCACATGACTTCTAAACATGAAGTTTTAGTTATCAGAGTGCAAAGACAGTTTCCCTGTCAACCAAAATCATTCATTTTGTGAATAAAATTTTTTCATCTGTAGAGATGAAAAGAAATTTTAGGGTTTTTTGGCAATAGTAATATAAACTACCCTGGAATGGTTTGTATTTTTCCACCTGGTATTTACAGCCAAAGCCTCCTCTGGAGGTTGTGCTCAACAACTTCTTTGTTACTTTAAATATTAGAGCTTAGTTAACTTTTCCTGCCATAATGCACAACTGACACAGATAAAATAATGCTGATTTTTTAATATAGCCTCTGCAGTTACAGACCTACTTGCTTTGAACTATAGATACAATGAGAGATCTTAGCTACACACCCTTTGCAGACAGGAGGAATTTGGGAACTGCAGTTTACAGATCAGGCAATGACAAGGGACACTCTATTTCTCCTGTTCATTCTGTAGCCCTGTGCAGCAAATACCTTATAAGAGAGGAGAGTAATGGGTTAGATTAGTAGCCTTGTGACAAAGGAGAGGTCTGCTGGCTTTCAGTTCCTATTGCTAGGGCAGTTCTTTACCCTGCCCAGTGAGTGGGTCATCCTTAGAGGATGAGTGAATAATTTACAGGATTTAGAATGCTAAAGGGAAAGGCAAGGCTTGTGGGTAGAGGAAAAAAGCAAGAGAGAGCAAAAAATTGGAGGCAGAAGGTAGTGAGATAAAAAACACATAAATAATTTCTACCACTGTTAAGTACCAGAAGCCCATCTGATGGCACATGATTCACAAAGATTAATAACTCAGGAAATTAATTAAATATTATCTAATTAAACAAGAGCACAGTAATCCTCAAAGGCTGTATATCATTCTTACTGCTCAGGATAGTAAAAAATAAAATGAAAATAAATCATTAATATTGTCCCTTAATCCCCAAGATCTTCTTACAATGAATCTAGCATCTCCCGATGTTCTATTGAAAATGACTTTTGCAAGATTTGAATGCAATTATTTCCTCGGGAAATTATTTAGCTAAAATAGATGTAGCTAATGCATTTTAATTTCTCTCTGCACATTTCATTTGAATATCTTCCTAATGTATCTACAGAAAGTTAGAACATTTATGACCATTTAAACACAAGGACAATTTGAGTGTGCTAAGCAAACCAATGTTCCCTCTCCTGTTTCATACCAAAATGATGATCTTAGAGGTCTTTTCCCACCTAAATAATTCTATGTTTCAACACAAAAATGGCACCGTGCCAACTGCAACTTGGCACAACATGAGCACTCAGAGCCTGCTTCATGGCTTCTCTGACTCTGCTCTGAACCTGCCCTTCAACAGAGCCTCTCACACCCAGGAGGAGAAAGACAGAGATCCAGAAAAGAAGAGAAGGAATAGTTAGCAAAATACACGGTAGAAAGAATGAAGGTAACCTCTCTGAAGATTGTACAAAATAAGCTTGCAAAATCTTCACCTGGACTATGAAAAAGACACAGCTATTGAACCTAAACTGGGTAGAGAACGGAGAACTCCGTGTATGTTGCTGCATGCAAAAAAGTTCCTGTTCTATCAGAGCTGTTGAAGGCTTCCCTTGTGTTTCAACTAATTCCTAGGAACATGGATTTATTTATGATCAGTAGAGGGTGGTAAGCATTTTCCAAAGGCTGAGTGGGTGTTTGTCTCCTTTGGACAGAAGCCTAAATTCCAGACTCCTAGTGATGAAATTTAGGTGAGCTCAATCTAGCCCTTTGCATCTTTTGTTGTTATAAATTTATGTCAACAGGCAATCTCAGTCCTCAAAGAGCTCTTACTGCTTGTATATATTATATGTACATTATTGCATGATCTGCCACCCCATATTCACACAGTGTTTTGTTTGTAATGTTTCCTTGATTAGATGAAGATTTCTTAATGGGTCATAATAAACAAGGGGAATTTTTCAGAAATTTGAGCAATATTAGCATTGTTTAGCATTGTTTAGACCTTGAGTTGAATCAGTATTACACAAAGCACAAAGGGTTTATCTTTGATCCTGTTGTGAGGAAACTGTAGTACATAATAATGTGTTTTCGATGAATTTAAGTATTATTGTTGCTCTTTGTGTCACCTACTGGTTAGAGTGTAAGGAAAGGGGAATAGGATAACATTTCACTGACTCTAATGCTCAATTTCTGAATGAGATTGTATTACTTTACCTTTTGTGTTTATTGTTTGTCATAAAAAATCAAGTAGTTTCAACTGGAAAGTAATCAGTTAAGGTAACATTACAAGAAAATTAGGCTGTTCTGATCTATGATCTTGGCTTTTAAAGAATGTATATGCATTTCTTTCATTTTTACTCATAAAATTTTATTTTTCTAAATGTCTGGTTTAGGGATTTTGTTCTTTTATTTGTCTGTGTTGTGGGGAGAGCGTAAGCAAAGAAGTTACCTCTAATTGGCAATAATATTGAGTGTGTCAAAGAGAAAACTATTCTGTCTCTTAAAATCTACCTACTCTTCTTCAGACTCCATTTCATTTCCTGTATTAGTAATTGTAATCACCACAAAACTAAGACACCAGTGAGAATATGGTCCTATTTATACTTAAGTTAGCTAGTCTATACAGTCTAACTCACATTAAAGGAAGCACATCAAAAATTTACAAATGCTCTGATGCTGGCAACTGCACTGATTTCCTCCTAACATTTTCTATTGCAGGAGAAAACTATTAGTAGGATGGATACCTGATGAAAGCAGAAATGTTTAGCAAATGGAGATCACCAGCAGACTGGAGGCTTTGTCTTGTCATAGGTTGCAGAGGTTCAGTCCTTGCACTAGATACCACATACACTGAGCAGTGTGAGAGCCTCCTCCAAAGCCACACAGATGATAGTCATCAGTTACAACACTATGGGAGGACTTCAGTGTTATCCAAAGGAAAGCTCCACCATAAAAGAGAGCATAGGATTTGATTATAAGGGATCCAAAACAAGTTAATTAACAATTCAATAATAACACAGACTGAATCTTGACAATATGCAAAGATTGGGGTTTTTTGGTAGCATGACAAAGTTAACAAAGCCAGAGGAATGGAACAGAGTAAGGTGAGGATTAATGGTGAAGTACACCAAATAGAAAAAAAAGAGACAGAGAAAATATGTTTTGGGAAAAGTCAGTTTCTTGTCACTAATTTCCATTTGAAAACTGAGTATCCACAAGGATATTTTGGAAAAAGAGAGGGACTTTTTCTTGCAATTCTGTGTTCATCTGGAGCAGAGCAACCAAGAGCAGCACAGTATCTCTAGCTTGCCTTAAATTCAAATGAAGTTAAAATTCATTTTAACTAAGGCAATATCAACACTTTCTAATGGTTAGAAGGAATGAACTCATCTCTTGGGTCTCAACTAAATAAGGTATAATGTTTAATTTTGTGGCAGAGCCATATCAAGATTATTTTTTTAATAGTTGACTTAGTTCGATGAATAAAATTAGCATCAAACACATACAAAAGGACAAATAATTATATAGTATTTTAATAAAAAAGGCTTTAAAATGGAATATTCTTTCAAATTCAGAGTATGTGAAAATGACTGATGTTTTTCTTTTTTCTCTCAAGATGTCTTGCAAGCTGGGACTACTGCTTTCATTCCACTTCCTCACTCACACCGAAAAAGCCCATCATTAACAATTGTCTTCCCACTCATTTGCAGAGAAACAGTAGAAGAAATAGGCAGCTCTTAGCAAAAAGAGAATAGATGCCAACACTACCATTAATTTCTGTTAGCTAGATAATAAATCTCTAATTATTTTTAAGGATGAGATCACAATGGGAGCCCCTGTATGTAACGAAGTACATATACACTAGATTTTGTTAATATGTTAGAACATTCAGTAAGTGTATTGAGAATAGAAGGGAGATCTGTCTTAGAATGTGTTCAGGCATCACTAAATAACCAGGAGAAATGATCAGAGCTGCCATACAAAATATTAAAGTTCCAGCAGATATAATTGAATGCATGAAATCTGGTAATCCCTGATAATTTATAATGTTTCAGTGCCTCACATTAGAACTGTTTTACATAATCTTTTAATTAGCATTCTTGTTGGCTTTTGTGAAAAAATTTAAATGTCCTAAAGATTTCTGATGAGTATGAGCATTACAAAAAGGAAAAAAAAAGGAAATCCAGGATATTTCAGCTGATGCTGGAATACAGAAAGTCTAGTTCAAACAATGACTTATTAAGTACTGAAAACTGATAACTTTTTTAATACCTTTGAAAATTTCTTTTCTAAAAAACTTATCTCAATTTTTTTTTGTTGGTATTAACCCCTATAGGAACTTAAACACTTTACAGTGTTTGAAGCATCAGAATTGTTTTTCAGACAGGCAGAATCAGGCTTATGAATCTAAAGGCTACTTTCAGAGCCAGTGAAAGAAGACTGAGGTCTTGCATTTGGCAACACAGAATTTGTGTTGGACGAATGCCTCTACGTACGGGGTACTCAATACCACTGTGAAGATCCCTGTTAACTGAAACTCTCTGACATTTTAAGTTTAGGTAACAATCTTATGAATGGCATTTGCCCAGCAAATCCACTAGTCTTTTCTAATTTTTGTATGAGAACAAAAGGTCCTAGTTTTTGTTTGGAGAGGATCAAAAAAAGGCACACCAAGGCTTCTCCTTGAACAATCTCCATATCTTTCCTTGGAAATTACATTATTCTTTCTTCTTTATTCTTGAAGTTTTTAGTGATTATTGAAATTGCTAAGATATTTGCTCTAACTTTGCTATATATGCTAAGTTATGATACAGATTTGCATTTCAGTAAGACCAGATTTGTTGATTGGTAACTATATGATACTCAGAATTATTTTTCTTCTAAAATACAGAAATATAACTTTTCTGGTATTTTCCTCATATGCTATTATTTTCATAGGCCAAAAATAGCCAATTTATTTTTCAGTCTGCAAAAAACATTTTTTTCAAAAAGGCTTTTCTCTAGCTTAATTTATTTTCTTGAATACTTGGAATGAAGAAAACTGTCCTCATTCAGTATTAATAGATTTGACATTTGCTTAGATCACTAAATTGGTCACAGATTTCTTTGAATAGCATCTTAATTTATATTGTTGTCTACTCTCTCTCACATTCCTGTGTTTTCACGTGTTTCAGTATATATATGTAATATACTTTTCATTATCCTTGTAGTAAAAACTTCTCAGGACTTTTAAAGATACATTTTATCCTATGTCCTTCCATCTTGTACCTATCTTTTCATTTACATTTGCTCTTGATAGACTATCTGAAGTTTTGTTTTCTAGAGTCCAATCTTACATTTCATCTTTAGCAGTAGGAAAATCGTATGTATCTGTGTGTTTTATGTATAAATCTATGCCTTTCTAAAATATAATTATTAAATAAATATTTTTAAGTAAGAGTATAAGAAATTATTTTGCGTGATAATCTTTGGAGAAATTATTTGAGCTTGAGAACTAAGTTTCTTAAGCTTTCTCAGGTAATCACTGAGATTCATGTTTAAGCCTGTGTAGACCATTGATAGATTAACTTCATGTAGAGGGAATGCTTGAATCTCATGGTTCATAAATCGAGAACATCAGAAAATAATATTTTGAAAGTCTACTGGAAAAGATTGTCTGTCCTTCAGAAAACTTCATGTCATGTGAATCATGCAAGAAGCATTCAAAGTTTAAATTGCCAACAGCACTATGTGTTTAAATGTGCTGTCTTCTAATCGTGAATAATTTCAGAAATAAATAATGATCAGAGAGCTTATCAGATAAAATATTTTTAATCCTTTTTTGTCTATATCGTCGCTTAAAAGATCCCGTTGTAAAACAGAAGTGATTGTCTGTCTTGGGAAAAAGAAAATCATCGGATTTAGAAATATCTATATGCTGTTCAGATCCGGGTCTACTGTTTTTGATAGGTTGTTTTTCTTTTTCTTTTTTTTTTTAATTAGGAGATTAAAAATTATAAAAACTGATTCAACATAAATTTGATCTTCCTGTATCCAAGGTTTTAGCAGTCAATTTTAAATATGTGAGTGGCATCAAAGCACTATTATTTGGTGTAACACAACTGCAAACAAAATCACTGAACGCTTACTTATATGAGTGATACTTACATCATGGTGTAGTATCCTATTCCACATGTCTGTCTCAGCTGGAGACAATTTGGAGGTGTGGAGAACTCGAACAGAAGTGTCCTCCCTTGGATTCATAGCCCTGGTTTCTCCAATACAGAGAGAGAGACCAAATACGCCCAGATACAACTCATTACCAAGAAGAATGCTGATAACAATTCTGATAAAACTGGGTTAAACCACCTGATGAGGAGAAACTTCCCAAATCCTGCCCACCAGACCAAACAGAGTTGTAGCGTGAGGTGTTGAATGTGTACGCCTTCAGCACCTGGCCTTGGTGGCCTCTCTGCACATTGTCAGCAAAGCACACTGCTTTACTGTGAGCCGTGAGCACCAATAGTCCAGTACCTTACAGCACCTTAGCAGGTGCAGTTGAATGTTTGAGTCCTTAATCACTAGCAGTTCAGTCTCTTTAAAGCCAAAAAGGCATATTTGGAGAAAAGAGAAAAGAGAAGATGAATACCAGAATTTTTGTGTAACCCAGGACAATGTGTAGAACTGAAATGGTAATTTTAAGATTTCTTTTTTTCTTCACAATAAATTACGATATGTAGATTGTATATCTTTGAGCTTTAAGGCCCAGAAAGGATTATTTTATTTTAAGAGAGAGAATATTAGTCAAGGAGCCAAGGTTCAAGGCAATTTGGCTGCCAGATTGTTCCATTTCTAATGACTTCTGTTCTTCCTTGTTAGTCTAGCATAGCCAGAACCACTCACTAATTATTTACAGAGCAGAGTTTGGATTGCATCAAAGAGAGCTTCCACTCATCAAGCTGTTTCTTGGTATTAATTTAGCTCTTCCTTCCTACATCTGTAGCTAAAGCAAGTTTCCATAGTGCTTAAAGTAAAGCTGAAAATAAATCAAAGCCTCTGAGACTTGATGATAAATTTTAATTTAATTTATTTAAATGCAAAATTTACTTGAACACAGAAGGGCAATGTGAGGGATGCTTAGAGATTTCTGGTAATAAATGTGTCCCAAAGGACTGAATTGGAAAAGAAACCATGTACACAGTAGAAAGTTCAGTTTTAAGGTAGACAGCTTGGGAAAAGTGGCTTTGGGAAGGGACAGTGTTTTCCTACTGGTACTCAAGTCTGAGCAGGTTTAAGAGCTGATGCGACTGAAAGGAAATTTCAGCAGTCTCTCGGTCTAGTCCAAGTATTCTGTTTTGACTGGATTCATGCACTGACTGATGCTTCTAAGTCACTTTTGTTCACACAATAAAAGATTGTGAATAAGCAGACTGACATAATGGACACTCCAGGTTCTCAAAGACTGAAATATAGCCACCTAGCAGCTAGATCGCCAATCTTTCTGAAGTTCACAGCTTTCTGGGAGGTAATTTCACAATAGTCTTAGGCTGATTTAAGATGATCCTATCACTAATTACAAGTGACTTTTTGCATGACAAAAAGCATAGTTAAGGTAGACTTCGTGGGTGTCCTGTGTCCTGTTGGCAGCAGGCTATTGAGCCCTATTTTTGAGTTTTCAGCTACATTAAGCAGACAATGAGCACTATGCTATTAAGATAAAGGGCATTTTAGGAGGAGCTTAAAGAGTCTTTTGAATGTTGAGATTAACAGGTGATTGTTGTAACTCTTGTAACTGTGCCTAGGGTAATATTTATCATCTGTGCCTTTTTTTTTAAATGCTTAGATTTTTTTATTTTTAAGATGAATGAAAACTCTCAACTAGCTAGATTGATTTCTAGCTTTAAAGTTACTTTAAAATAACACGGCTTTTTAAAGAAAGGTACAGTCTGATGTTACACAGATGTTGAAAAATATTCCTTCCATGCAATTTTTACTCAGCTTTTGTCTGGTACAAATACCTCTCATTTCTTACATCAACGCAAGTAATAAAACAAAAATTTACCGGTACGTGTTTCAAGATATTCCTCAGTCAACATATCTGTGAAAAACTAGACAGACAGTGTCCACTGCTGGCAAATCACGTAATTGCACTGCAGATTAGAGATGCTTTTGAAAGGTTTCAATGAATTAAGTCCTAAGTGTCAAATATTTTGTAATTTATGTTTGTAAGCTTGTGTTGTAAAATCAGGTCACTATGTTAGAAGTATTCATGCTTGTCAGATACTTCTGAAAATGTAGATTAACTAAAAAGAAGCTAGGCATACTTGTTTGCAGAGATTTATATATATGATTAACTTACTCTGTTCAATAAAAATAGTAGACAATGCACTGATTTTTCTGTTTGTTTGGAAGGGGTACCACAGTATGTGACTTTTTTTTCAGAGAACATTAGTTGTGTCTGAACCCCAAAGGAAGGAATGTGTCTGTATGAATAGATCTCAGAGGAGATCAAGGCCTGCCCTATTGATGAATGTGGCATTAACCTGAATTGTTCTATATCTACATTTTCTTCCTTCAGAGACTTACTTTCTCCATTAGCAGTACTCAGAGAAACACTGTATTACCTCCCCTTCAGAGCAAGAAAAGAACAAAATGTCTTGGAATTAGTTTGAAAAGGATTGCAAAACAAAAGTAATTTGAAAATAAATGGTAGAAGAATTGTAAACAAAGACTGTCAAAAAATTCGTTTGTCAAATTACTTACACTGTCCATTTTAGGTCACATAGCAGAAAATAAGACTACTTTTTCTGAATTATTTGTCAAGAAGTGTCTTTCATGCTTTCTTTCAAGAAACAAAATAATATTGTGGATGTGTTTGTATGTGTAAGCACATATATGTGTGCATGCAAATGCATGGGCAGACATGCTCCAGTTCTTCCTGGCTCTGGTAAAAATCACTTTTTATATTTAAGGGATTATTGGTTTTAATTTGAGGTGAATCATTCTTCTGCTTCCCAAAATAGTTGCTTATGTATGTCTCTGCACATACTCTCTTGTCTGGTCAGCATTTTATTGTATTGGGTATAATGTGCTTTTTCTTCTGGGTCTCTGAGATGGTCAATATCTGACACCTCCTTTGTTCTTAAGGTTCAGAAATATTGCACATTTTTTTTCTCATATTGTCATGTGTTCTCATATCTGTTCTAAGGAAAGCAAGAAACACACTTGTAAAGATGTTCTAGGAGTAGGAAATCCTTACTGGAGAGTATTTTCAAACAGGTATAACAGCTTACATGCTCTGCCAGCTGAACTGACTTCAGAGGAAATTCACTGTAGAGACCTAATTCCTCAGCAACAGGGTTCCTTTTGTTTCCGTAGAACAAAATTAAGCAGACTAACCTTACAGGGACTTTCAGTTACTTGAGAGAATAATAGCAAAATGTGTTGCATGTTTCAGAAGTCAGGCAAAACAGGCAAGTCCTGCTGTGGCTAGATAAGTAAACACAACAGATGTTGGCTTAAGCTGTGCATATTAATGAAGAAGCTCTCCACGCTGTTTTTAGACCTCTAAATCTTAAACTGCTCTCTGCAGCTGTGTGGACTAGAGATGGGGGGGTGGTGTTTGTGTTTGCTTTTCTTTAATGAAAGTCCTTGTTCTGGTTTGTGTCACCAGAGCCTTGTCTGAAGCAAATCTGCTGTTAGCTTCAGTGGGAACAAAATTAATGGCAATGTGTTGCTGTTGTAGTTGTTAAGAACCTCTCTTTAAGGGGACTATTTCATTTTTAGAGGTAAAATAATATATATGTCACTGCAGAAACCACTGCGGAGGTCAATAAAGCTAAGATGATCCCAGGGAGGCAAGAAGCTGGAATATTTTATTGGACTTACAATTTGGTATTTAAGGGGTTCGGGGTCTACATATTCAACAGGAGGTTTGCATATTCATTCTATTAAAATTGGGGGGTTTCACAAGGATGACATAAGGGAAAAACTCAGGTTAACAAATCTTGGGGTCTTACAATTACATCATAGGAAAAACCCTCCTTTATCTTGGGGGATGATTTCATGGGGTATTCAGGACTGTAAAATACACAGGATACAGGGGACACAAAGGGAGACATAAAACACAATAAGTCTCCTGCATGGGTTGATGAGATCAAGATGGGACACTCTTGGCTTGGGCAGGGCATATCACATGGATGGCATCTTGTTTGCTTCTTATATCAAGGGGTTTTTTCCCCAACTTTGGTAACCCATGGCTTTCTGCAGAGACCACTCAAATCTCTCTCTGCAGATATCATATTTTGGAACCCAACAAACCACAATGTATCAATTTTAAATTACTTTTATGGATTTTTCCCTGAAAGTGATCTTGACTATTTTTTTTTCCCCACTGTTTTTTAACTGTTGTTTAAAAGAGACTTGTTGGAATTAAATTTTGGGCCTGGGTGAGCTATCCTGGAGACTCTTATATGATCTGTCTGCTCTTCAGATTCTCCTGTCAACTCTGCTGATTTGTTTTGTTCTCAAAAGAAGTGGTATCAGAAGTAGAGGACAAATAGAGTGAAAACCAGGAAGAGTCATGAAAGATGTCACAGGAGCTGTGCTAAAAGTTAGCAGCTGTAATCATACATACAATCTTGCTGAAAGATCAATTGTAAAAAACAGTTTAAGAGTCTCCATCTCCTTTTTTTTTTCTCTGTTGAAGAATGAAGAGTTAGCCAATGGAATAAAAAACAACGTTCTGAAGTAATTAAAGTAGGTATTTTACTTGACACAGCACTACTAGTGAGACTCATTACTACAGAATAATAGGTGCAATTTAGCATTGGGAAGGGAATGGGAAAAGCAAAGTCAAAAAAAGAAAGCAAAACTAAGCATTCTGAGAACTATGTAATGTCTAAAGAGTAAGCCAATATATAGAGTGGAGGTACTCAGTCCTTTGAGTTACACATGTATCCCAGGTAACATGTGAGAGAATGAATGCAGAACAAATATTGCACTAGCTAAGGCATCAGCTCTGAGCTGCTGTAGGCAGCACCTGAGCTGTCATGCATATTAGTGGTCATGTTTTGATAGTTCTCTGTATAACCAGTCATCTAATGTAGGACTTCCTTGCATAGTGCTTTAATTTATTTTTGTATGTGCACTAATTATGTTTTAACCGTTCTTCTTATGACTTGGATTCATAAGGTCAAGTGGGTCCACAGCCTGTGAAGAAGGTGGCTAAATTATGTGCAGTCCTCTGAACAACATATTGAAATCTTACTTTCGTCTTGTTTAAAGGGATTCACCTGACCTATTTAAACAAGTGACTCCACAGGAACTCCCATGTATTCAGTAGATTTTAATAGGTATGAGTTTGGCTCCTTGAGTGCATTCTGAATGTTGAGACTGAAAGCTGAGTGCTTTTGATACAGAGCAGTGTGAAAGCATAGAAATCCAAATTCTCCAAATTTTGTGAAGTATATTATCATGTTTAATAAACTTTGTTCTTAATGCTCTCCAAATTCTAATGAATGAGAATCAAGTGTTCAGGGCATCAAAGATTTTAAATTTCAGTGCTTCCAAGTGCCTTGTCTTTTGAGAAGTTAACAATAACTTTTAAGGAGAAATATCTCCAGATTAATACACAAGAATATGTAAAACAGACCCAATTTAAAGCTCATTGCACAAGCATACTAGTCTTATTATAAGCATGGAATGCACATAAACTGTCTGAAAAGGGATTTCTTGCATATGTTTTAATATTTTCACACAGGTATGATCATGACAAATACGACCTTTTATGTTGACATGTTTTTCTAACTTAAGTTTTTTTCAATTAAACATTTACCAACCTACAGAGTAGATTATATGTTTCATCTTCTTCAAGTCATTGTTATTTCTCTTGCTCCATCTTTGTCCCCCAAGAAAACTAAAACAAGAACTGAAAGTTACTATTGCTTACCAACACCCACCCTCCTGCGTAAGTACACATTGTGTGCCTTGGGAAAATATCAGTTTGCAATTATATGAATAATCCTACTTGTAGACCTGTATCACATTTTCTTATGATATCATAGCGTAGGAGTGCAGGTGTTTTAGTATGTACATTGAATTTAGGTACTTGGATTATGGTCCAACAAAACTACCAGCAACCTTCAAGAAATTTTTTTTATCAGAACCAACTAATGTTCAGAATCCCAATTTTAGTTAGAAACAGCACCCTGGTAATCAGTCTACTGTCTTTTCAAAAGCACCACAAGGTTGATTAAATGAATCCATCACAACTTAGAAACAAGTGTTTTTTCTACTCCTGAGAGGTCACTCCTGATATTAAATTTTCCCAGTGGTCTAGATGTACCTCTATGCATACCTTGCAATTGTATGCCTAAATTGGCACCTTTACTCCCAGGACATCCTTTCAAGTTTGAATGGAAATATAAGGAGTAAGGTACTAATCTTTTTTGCAACTATAGCACACAACATCTTCCAAAGAAAAAAAAAACAAACAGCATTTTCAGAGACATGAAACAATCTTCAACTCTTTAGGGTCTAGAAGAATATCTAGATTCACAATACTTTACTAATTATTTCTAGAATACAGGATAAGTTGACTCTACCTCATCATATTCTAATGTATTTAACTGGAAAAATGAGCTGTGTGGGCCTACTGTTGGCAAGGAATTGCTATAAAAACTTCACTAGAACTCATGAAACTATAACATTTAGTAGCAATGTAATAATCTGACATTTTACACTCCTATAAAATATATATGTGTAAAAACTTTGGGGTTTATTTTTTTTTATTTTGGCTTGGATTTGATAGGAAGAATGGTTTCAGGATATCTTGGAGGAGAAAATTTGGACGGAGTGTGCATAGGTGGGAAAATACCTGTAGAAAGATATTTTTGTTTATATTGAAATGGTTAATAAAAGAAAGAACTCTGTAGAGTTTTCATGACTGCATTGAGCAGAAGTTACTCTGCAGCTTTTACCTTTATCTGCCTTAATGCAAAACATACAAGTGGGGGAGGAGAAAAAAAGAAAGAAGAAATAGAACAGCCCATGATGCATAAGGATGATGTTTTAAGTTCTGTAAATTTTGAAGCCAATGGGTCTAGGTTGCAAAAGACTATAAAGATTAAATTCCATTTTTCCTATAAGGAAATCCCTATAAAAGCATGTTATGTATCACTAGTACGTGTATATACACAAATATTAATGTTGTAAATTTTAATATTGAATATTAATGCCTGAAAATACCATGTTGTAATTTATATGTTAAATTAGTTTAAATGGTATATGGTTTTTTCCCAGTAATACAGCAAAGAATAAATTTAAGGAATAATAATGTTTCTTATTATGTAGGTATTATATACCCTAGTATATAATACTGCAAGTATTTTATACAGACTTTATATATGTTGAATTTTTTACTCTAAAATTCATTCAAGCAAGCAATTTTATAGACTCTAAAATGTTTCTGTTTCAGAAAACTCCTGAAATCCATAATAAATTACAAGTTAGAAATGAACAGATGGGAGAATAGAAAGTATTGAACATCTCTGCTCACCCTCTTTGGCTTTTATTTATTTGGTTTCATAGGCAGAGTATTGTTAATCAGAAATAAGACCATGTTTTAATTTAAAAAATGTCATAAGTAAGATATTTGTCCTAAATACATAATCTTATACAGTTATTAGTCTTTAACGTAGCCAATATGTTCATACTTCTACAATCCATCTGTTAGTAAAACCTTCACTTTGACTAGAACTGCACACATTTTATCACAGGTTAAGACACCAGATGGCTCTCTTGAGTTTTCTTTGCAAAACCTCAAGCTGTAAACAACTGCTCTGCATTTCTGAGATGTGAGCACGAAGCTATTGTTTTTGATCTCTGGAGTAAGAAACACGTTTTCTCTTTGCCATAGGCATACCACCCGTTTTCACCTTCTTTGTTTCTTTTCTTTGCCGTCACCTCAAGCATCATGTCGTTGAGAAATGGCAATGTGTTTTGGCAAAGGCCCAATATTTGAAGGAAACTACGGAAAAGGAACAATAGTAGTAGACAGTATATAGCATAACATCGTTGGACAATATAAAGAGGTCTCTCCAGCAAAAGGGAACGTGGAACCTACATCTTTTTGGAGAGAGATTCTCATGCTAATGTTAGTTCTGCATGTACATATTCTACTCCTAAATTCCTGTGAAAATGAAAGGTAGTGGGTGATTGGCCTTTATTTCACTCTACTCCCTCTCATTCATTCTTTTGTTTGGAGCCAGCAGCCAAGTCGAGCTGACTTAGGCTGTGTCTTGTCAGCCCCGCGGCGGTGGCACGGGATGTTCTATGCCACTCGCTGCATCTCTCTGCTACGCTGTCCGTGGTGCTGAAGGCAGAAACAGACCGGGGAGGGAATCGGGCCGGGGATGGGACCAGGGCCGGGGCTGGGGGAGGCCCACTGGGGCGGCACTTGGAGGACCGCTTCCCTCTTGAGAGTTCTTAAGTAAGGCAGCACCGTGTCTTGTCCACTTCTGAGAAGGAAGGAAAAGGAAAGCAGCATACAAAAATACTACAGTGAATTTTATATTTAAAAATATAACCACCTCTCTGTCTAATTGCATTAGTTAAGGCAATTGTAACCGTTGTAAGGAAATTGCTGCTCTGTAAAAATTGCCAGATAGAAAATCCAATGAGACTTAGCTGAATCTCTTTAGAGACACTTTTAAATAGAATTAAAATGTATTATCGTGATCCGATTGTGCATGTTCTGTTCCTAGCTGGTCTAGTATTAATACAAAATCCCTGTATACTGGAGTTCCCACCATACACTTTTGCCCTCTGTATAAAAATAGCACTTTGTAGATTAAAGGATTTAGGGAAAAAATGGTCAATATCAGAGATGCTGAAGCCTTTGCTGAAACAAGAACATACTCTTATATACTAGGCACTGTATTGCAAATAAATTAATTATTCTGGATTGATATTTATACCTCCAAGCCTGTTAAACAAAACAAACCAACAACAAAACCCCCACCACAAACCTCTCTAATAAGAAATTAGAATGTTCTGTAAACAGTATAAAAATAGATATTTATTACACAATAATTCCCTGTGCAAGCATCTGTCCTTCTTTATAGGATAACTGCATTTTTTTTTTGCTGTGTAGCTGCTTACTTCCTTTTTCTACTTTCTTCTGGCTAGTTACAACTTCAGGAAGTTTAACAATTAGGCTTGCAGAAAGTAAATCCGAAAAACTTTAAGCCCTTATTTGAAAAGGGAGAAGAGCAAAGTGAAAAATATGAAAGGAAACAAGTGACATGTCATATTTTACATGGTAGTTACTATTTGCAGTGTCTTGTAATCTCCTCGGGGCAGATACTCCTTAGGCTTCTGTGTCTAGTGAACTTGGTTGGTGCTTCCTCAAGTGCTCCAAACCAGCCTATAATTTTACACGGTGCTGGTCATCAGCACGTGCCGCGGCTGTTTGTGGGTGCCCTATGTTATTCCTTCGGTATTCGGGCTGACGGTGCCCTCCAGCTCGAGGATGTGCTTCTTCCTTATGGCTCTAAAACCTTCCCTTGCGGCAGAAACTCCTCTCGTGCCAGACTACACCCCCAGCCCCGTCCGTTCCCGGATTGTGGGGCGCTCCTGCCCCGCTGCGGGCGGGCTGTCCGGCAGAGGGGCTGTCGCGGGGCGGGGTGCCTGCCCTTGGCGGAACGTGGTGCCAACTCACCCGCCGGCCCTGCCCCCATGGCTTTCCCGGCCTGGGGACGGTGACAGGTGCCGGTGTCACCGCTGGGGGCGGCAGGGGCGGCCGGCAGGGAGCCGGTGCCGGGGAGCTGGCGAGAGGGTGCGTGCGAGGGTGCCTCGGGCGGGCGGAGGAGAACGCGGAGGGCCATCCGCCACTCCGGCAGCACCCAGCGCCCTCCGCCCCCCCGGGGAGGGAGCCCCTTACGAAGGCATCCGGACGGGGGGCAGAGGCAGCTGGAGGTGGATGTACCGGGAACCGCCCCCCCGGTTCCCACCTGAAAACCGCATCAGCAACACCCCGTCCGTCCGACTCTCTTTCCCTTCTTCTGTCTTTCCCTCATTCCTTCTCCACCCCCCGCACCTTCACCGCCCCTCGCCTTGGGGAGGACAAAAAAAGCTCCAGCGGTGCGTGCCTGTGTGTGTGTGTGTGTGTGTGTGTGTGTGTGTGTGTGTGCGTGTATGTGCGTGTGCGTGTGTAGGGGAGGCTGGAGCGGGGTGGGACCGAGGAGCCGTGATTACAGCTCTCCCCGGAGAAGAAGATTGCTCTCTCCAGATGCTGATTTCTGAAGCACTTGGCAATCATCAGGCGGGAGCCGGGAAGAAGCGGCGGTAGCCGCCCCGGCCGCGGCGATGGCAGCGGCGGCCGAGAGGGAGGCGGCGGCGCGGGACTGAGGGGCAGCGCTGCCGGTCGGACACGATCCGACCCGACCCGATCCGACCCGACCGGGCGCGGCTCTGCCCCGAGTCCCGCTCGCTCCTCTCTGCGCCTCCAGCCCGCCCACCCGCAGACACCCTCCCTAGCAGGTAGTAGGTGCCCCTGTGCCGGGACACGGCGGGGGTGACGGCGGGGCACCCATGCGGTGACCCTCGGCGGCAGCAGCTCCCGCCGGCCGCAGGGTGGAGGTGCCCCTCCGCAGCCGCGCCTCGGGCCGGAGGAGGCTGCCGCTCGCCCGCGTCCCCCGGGGATGGGTCCCCGCCGGGGCTGAGAGCCCCGCCGCCTCCCGCCTCTCTGCCCGGCGTGGGCGATCCGGCTAGCAGCCATGGCAGCGGCCATCGCCAGCGGCTTGATCCGCCAGAAGCGGCAGGCGAGGGAGCAGCACTGGGACCGGCCCTCGGCCAGCAGGAGGCGGAACAGCCCCAGCAAGAACCGCGGGCTCTGCAACGGCAACCTGGTGGACATCTTCTCCAAGGTCCGCATCTTCGGGCTCAAGAAGCGGCGGTTGCGGCGCCAAGGTGCGTCCTCGTGGCCGGGCCCGCCCGCGGGCTCCCGGGGTGGGGGGACGGGAGGGGGCAACCTGTGGCGAGAAACTTCCCGGGTCGGGCGCCGCCCCCGGTCCCGCCAGCCGGCGGCTCCGGGCTCCCCGAGGAGCCGCGGCTGGCGAGCCCAGCCGGCCCTGGAGCGCCGGTGTTGGTCACGACAGGTGTGCTAAGGGCAGGAATCCCCTCGGGGGAGGCGGCCGGCGCGGCGAGAGCCCTGCCCGCCCCTCCGCGTGTCCTCGTCTCTCCCGTGTTTCTCTTTGAAGGACAAAGAGCGCACAGCGTGGAAAGCTCTTTGGGTCTCCGGTGTCTGAGGGCCGTCGTTCACCAGCCCTTCCTTGAGCCACCCGCTTGGCTTTGGTGGGTGCAGCCTGGCCGTAGTACAGGGGTCTCGCTCCGCGCTGTCCGGTAACTTCCCAGTCAGCACACTGAGAGGTGTGGGAGAACTTCTCAGCACCACAATGGGTGCCCAGGTAACAGGTCCACCTGCCTGTTGCCCGTCCCCAACCAGGGCCTCACCATGCAGACCAACAGGTTCTGCAGGCAGTTCTTCAGGGTAGATGATCAGTAGTCAACAGAGAAAACTGAAACTGGTTCCATGATGATTGCATTCTATCCAGTATGTTGTGTTAGAACACCAGAAATAAAAAGAGTCAAATGATATTGCAATGACTTATTTGTTTTTTACAGTTCTGTGGTATTCAACAGCATTCAGAAATGATGATGACTTACTTTGTACTTGTCCTCAGGAAACAAGTAGTTTTAGAACAAAAGGATTATATTGTAAAGAGTGAAAATGTTAAGTATTACCTGAAATGTGGCTAATACTGTCTATCCATGATAAAGTACAAACCACCCTCTGTTACATTAGAGAATGCCACCATGTGTTGTGGTTCAGTATGTATGCTACAGCTCCTCTTTAGGTTGGGTCAGAAGATAATTTTAAGCATAATCAGGGAACTGTCCTGATTGATGCTTCCTACCTCTTTTCCATGCCTCATACATGAAAAAGCATAAATCAACAAAATCCATGCAATTTTATTTTTATGTGGCTTTGTTACAGTGAAATTATTTATTGTAACTTGCATTAAATGCAAGTTAAGTCTTGCCATTTTAAGGTAGTACAATGATATAGGAAAGATGAGGAGGAACATGTCAGTGGCAAAATCTATAGTGGCTTTTTTTAAGCAGTATGTGTGTGTACTTAAGCAGACTAGAGTATTTTCTTTATGATGGTGGATTTTATAAGTGATACTTATTCATGAAAATGAATTTATGAGGATTTGCTAATTGAACAATTGTGCTTGATTACCTGTGTAGTCTTATTTGGGGGAAAACTCTGTATTTGACTGTATTACCATTTGAGGAGATGACTGTCTCACAGCACCAAGATTCCAAACATTTTCCTAGGTAAGAAGGGACTTTATAGAGACTTTTGAATTCATTCTTTTTCATTTAGTCACTTTTCATAAGGTACATTGTGACATTCTTGAACAAGAGAACTGGATTAGAATATAACTCTGCTGTTAACCTACACCACGGATACAGAAGATTTCAGTAAGAATAATCAGAACAAGGGCTACTCACCAGTAAAGTCTGCAGTATCAGACCCCCGAGTTTATTTTCTCTAAGAACTCTTCATTTTGAGACATGACGATATTTATCCATTGATTTAAGTTAAGGTCTCAATTACTGCTCATCCATAGGAATTCCTGATGAAAAAATACTACCATACTTTTTACTGTGTATGTTCTTGATGCACAAAGTGATACATGGAGTACCTGTGGATTCAAAGTTGCATGCTGTTTAAGAAGGAAAATGAAGAAATAATCAAACTGAAGTCATTACTTAAACATTTTTTGCATAATAACTTACAATGAAAAATCATTTGGGAAAAAAAACCAAATATGCCACATTTTATAGGGCTGATTGCTTTAAAATACATTATAAGAGTTACAAAATTACTGTTTATCAGTGTCTTTTTTATAAACATTTAGCAGAGCATCTTTTAGATAACATTTAATAACATTCATCTGATAAATGAACATTTATCAGAGTGTCTTTTCAGTTTTCCTAAACTGAGCTAAATGGCATGTGAAGTCTTCACTGAAATCATACTGTCAAACCCATTAAAATAAATCTTTGCCAAGCAAAATAGGATGAATTTCAAAACATCTGTTGTCAGAAAGGTGCTATGGGATCTTGACGAATAAACCTTCTGTAAATGATATAGAGTGTCACAAGAGCATTGTGAAAAATGAGTTAATCGAGATGTTACAAACCATCTGTAGCATTCTCATACAATTCAATGGAAGTGTAGAAGTATATGTAAAATGTTCGTTATGTATAGCAGTAAAAGCTAGACTCTGTTTTTCATGAAATAAAGAAGTGTTTTGCTTTGTGCTTACGTATGAAAAGTAACTGTTTCCCCATCTTTGAAACAGACAGTGAAAACCAGTGATGCTGCTTTTTCAATCAAAAATACACATTTACTCTTGTACACATATATGTATGTGAATCATGTAAATAGATATGCACAATATATGCACACATACCAACATGTTAGCACACTTTAAAAAGCATTCTTTATTTTTAAACTCTTCTTTAAAAATACCTGTTAGTACTGTTCTGGTTCAGTGGGATTTATCTGAGAACAAATGAAGTTATTATGAATACATAAAATGCTACAATCATGTGTCTGCCCTGTAGAAATTTATTTCTGTCATTGTGACAAATTTTCTGTTCACGGTCCTTTGTTTAGGGGCATACTAAAATATCAACAGAAGTGTGCTTTGAGAGACTAACATTTTGGAAGAGTATCATTAAAGATACATCCAGGAACTCACTAAGGGGAAAGAGTAATATTTGTATTTACTTATATATTTTCTCTAATGACAGATGCCATGGTAGTTTTAAACAGCATCCATAAAATGTTGATTAATGAATTAAACTAGCAAAGTGCTTTCTGTGAGAGACTTGCCTGATAATCTACTGAGTGGAAGAAACCATTTTCATTTACTGGATAGCTTTGATTCATATCGTTTAGTGTTATGATGTTTTAAATTTATCTCATTTTTATTTTATTCTACCTTCATCTGATGAAGAAATCACTGTCATTAATTTCTGGATAGCCATGAAGCCAAGATCTTGCCTGACCTGATGCCAGACATCAATCAACTATGAATCATCCTCCCCTGGATTAGAGGTTGTTTAGTTATAACGGTTTAATTTACATTAATATAATCACAAATAGAAGAATTGACAGTCAAGATTTTGTCTTCATGTGAAATAACCTTACCTAACCTGGGGAAATGCCACTTCTTCACCTCAGACACCTATAGAGAGAAGAGATTAAAATGTATTCTTGCCTCTAGAGCAAATTCAAACTTCTTAGCCTGTATTTTCTTCTACATATCTAGCTGCTTTCCTAATCTGAAAAAATCTTCATTTGCTTAATTAGGTCCCTTGAGAATATTCTGCTGGAAAATACTCAACATTTAAATGTATTAATGTCTGATATTTACTGCTTCTGTGTGCTAATACCACATTAAGCCTTCTAAATTTATATATGGAGTGTCTCAATTCTGGAATGACTTGGTCTCTGATTTTGTACATTAATATTTATGAGAAAGAGAGATCTAGGGAACATGTTCAGAAAATGCATTGGTTAGATCTTACTGCATCTACAAAAGTAATTCAATTCTCCAAAGAAAGCATTTTTGGAAAATTCCTCAGTAGATCAGCTAATGTTTTTCAGCAGATGTGGGAGTGGCCCATAATCTCAGATATAAGATAATTCCCAATATACATAGTGCCCTAAGTAGTTTCTAGTTTTCCTACTTATGGAATGAAGTGTAACTGAAATGGAGATCTGTGCACATGAGTGAACATGACTTATTTCCCAAAGCTTAAGAAACCACATCAAATTCCCACTAGTTAGCTCCCGTGTTGGATGATTTGGCTTGCTCAAAGTTTTAGCAGACCAAAACCTGTAGCTGTGCTTTCCTATGTGACTGTCCTCAGAATTAATCCTTTTTGACTGTTCTCTAAAACCCACTGCTCTTGTTTTGTCTAGGTGCAAGACTGTCTGTTTCTCAGGGTGTTGAACTGATATTGCTTGTTTTTTGCTTCTTTTCTGCAAATGAAGTTGATTAACCCAGAATCCTTTTGGAACTATAAACACACTCTTAACAGCCTATATAAGAAATTATTAATTTTTTCCCTCACTGCTGTTAACCTATTCAAAGGATGTCATGATCATCACAAACTGGAACCGTGAATGTAAAATATTCTAAGCATATTTAAAAAATATCTTTGAAAACATGATTTGCTAGACTCAGTGTCAAGCTTTGTTTCCCATACATTCAGTATTTCACACAAATCTTGTGCTTTCTAAGGGAAGCTTTTAAAAGAAATGTAGTAATAACTGGAATGTAATTCTTATTCTAAACTGGTCTTGGTAGCTCTAAAAGTGACGAGTGAGTTGGTTTTGAGAGCAAATGGGGAAAAATAGTAACGTAATTTTAGGTACTATTTATATTTAAAAATATCCTAAATAGGGGTGATAGAATAGTTGACATTTAATAAACAGATAGTTCTGTACCAGTGTTATTTCAGAATATGTCCTGTTTTAATGTAAAGTGAGTAGAAATACTTAACTATTGTGTATTTTAAAATATTCTGTTAAAAGTAGAAATCAGATAACATCTGAGAGCAGTAAATATTTCAACTTATGTTTTCTAAATATTCTAAGTTTGATGTTAGTTACAAGCTAAGATTTGTTTTAAATTTCTCAAAGACTTCACAGCTATTTTCGTGAATTTCTTACTTGTTTTGACTAAAGTGCTGTGTTGTTTGTTTGGTTTTTTTTTTGTCAATACTTTCTTCCTGATAAGCATTGTTTTACATTTATTTACCTCAGGTAGTTTGTATATCTGAAGGATATGTGAAATTGGAAGAACCCAAATTTCACTTTTCCTATACACAAACATTGCTTTTTGATATCTTCACTCATTAATTGGAGATGTAGCACTTCATTAGAAAATGTACAGTTCAATCTTGAGCGATCTTCTGGATCTCTAAAGTTCAGGCAAGTTCTGTCCACATATAGCCTTTTTTTTTGTAAGGTATATCCATTATTGTATTATTAAATGGGTTGTAGAACTAAGTTATCTGATTAATAGAGATATTAAGGGATATTGCAGTACAGATAATTTCTGATTCATGGTGATGTAGTGACAGGTGAGGTGAGGGTTCTTTACTGTATTTAAAGACAGAACTCTGTCTTTTAACAGTATATAATTTATTAGTGAATGTAATTTTTTTGATGTTTCAGGCTGTAATTTGAAATAAATGAAAATCAGAGCTTAAAACTTGTTTTGAATGATTTTGAATGGTTTTCAAGTCAGTAGTTTATAAACAGAAATAATTAATTTTAATATAGAGCTAACACTCAAAACGTTTATTACAGAAAAATTTTCTGTTGAAGCTTTTTGATTTAGACTCTAACCATAAATTTGAAGATAGTCAGCTGGGGGTCCCCATTTTTTGTAATGAGTAAACAGAGGTCTCTCTAATTTGGTAATATGTAGGCTCCATTCTACCTTTGGCAAATATTAGAGTTAGCAATAGACAGGAAGATGTACTCCAGTGGCATGTACTCTTACTGTACCATCAGCTTTTTCTGCAACCCTTGGATATGAATGCATTTTTGTTTTCAAGAGTTATTATTACTGACTCAGATCTCATGCTCTGCCATACACTGAGTGGTGTGAAAATAGAGAGAATATATAATACTACATTCCATGGTAGAAGAGGTTTAGGAAATTAATAAAGCTCTAAATTTCTCTTATTATGATTAAAAATTAGCAACCTGCTTCCATTCCATTGTAGATGATAACATTTCTATACATTAGAGGTTTCGTTTTTTCATTTCAATATAGAAATATAATAACCTGCTGAGATCAAGGGTAGATATTGTAATTTATTTTCCTATGGGACTGAAAATGAGGGAACTTATGCTTTCCTGGTACCAAGGATGGAACTAGCTGTTTTTATGCCAGAATTTAGGAATATATGTTTGCATCAAGTTAGGGATTGGTAGAAGTAGAGTCCAGGACTCTCAAGTTCTGATTCTACATTATAAACTCTAGATGATTTCATCAATAGGTGACATTACTTAAATTTATACTTTTGTAAATAAAACAAAAGAAGATGGAGAAATTTTGTATTTCAAAAGAAAGCCAGTATAAGATTGGAAAAAGTAAATGGTAAAAGTTCTACATAAAAATTAAATAGATGGACTGTGTTGAAGAAAATACAGAAACCTTGTTCCCTCAAGGTTTTCAGGATCTTGGGTTGTTATGGTTGCCATTTTGTAAAATAGTGAATAGAAGCTGATAAATATGATATTGGTTTTTCAGTAAGATTTTCATAAATGAACCTAGAGAAAGATGACTGAAATAGGAATATGAAGAATATCTTTTTTCTAAGATATAAAGTGTTATCCCTAGGATGTAACTAAATTAAACAATGTAATTATATCTGTGGTCTTGATTCTATTCCCTTGCCCAGGTGTAGAACTTTTGAAAGGCATTGGAGTTACTGTGCTATAAAACTGCTGTACACTGAATCACGATTGGACAGCTGATTGGTAGTATTTTACATAAATAAATGATGGAACTCAGTATTCGTTTAAAATATTAAGTCAAACATTTTGTTCCATGTAAGAATAATTCAGCTTTATGAAACATAAGCACCCAGTCTGTTCTCTCTGTAGAAGTCAATTTTAAAATCTGTAAAAACAAAAATTCCTTCATAATTAACTATCATTTCCATTGCAAATCCTGCCCTTTCTGCTTTTTTTTGCAAACTCCAAGATGTATCCAAGACACAAAGTGTAGCTGTTGGTGCTCCTCCTTTAGTACTGTGAAGCCTGGCTCCAGGAAGCATCTAGTTTTGGTTGCTAGGTTATTTCCAGTGGTTTTTTTTAAAAAAACAGAAAGGAAGAAAGAAAAGGAAGACACAAAAGGAAGGGAGGAAAGGAAGGGAATGAAAACAAAAAAGGAAGGGAGAAAAGGGAGGGGAGGGAAGGAGGTAAGGACAGAGATTTTTTAAATTAGTCTGCATTTTTTAATAGCTCATTGTACAGGTAAGCATGAGTGAAGTTTCATGTCCTAATGAAAAAGGACTTTTCAAGCCTCAAGGCATTTTTGTTACTGAATTTCAAAGTCACTCAGCACACAGCAGATATGTCAGGCTTAAGAAAAGGTCAGCAGGTTTCTTTGCAGTGAAGTTTCTTATGGAACTATAAGCCTAGAGGTAGGAGCTTGTAGCAGGGTGTCCCTTAATGCAATAATGCATTATAGGTATTTCTAGTTTTAAAACTAGAGCAATGGGAGGGTGGCGGGTGGAAGATTGTGTTTAGTAAATTTACTGTGTTTTTATTGCAGTATTTTCTGTAGTGTGAAGGAGGGATATCTTTGAAAGGCAACTGTTTACTTCAGACTTCTGTGATCATAAGTAATAAATTTATGGTTTATATATACCTACTTACGTAAAAACAATACATGCTAACACATACTAATGCTTGTGTTAGTGCTCTTCTTTTAAAAGTATGTTCTATAATGAAATAGTGAAGTTTATTTCAGTATGATTCTTATATTATCTTTTCAAACCTGCAACAGAGTTTTTCATACAGAAGCAGACTTAATTTTTGTAATTAGAACAATGTGTTTAAAGTTTATTGTTAATTCATAAAGAATAGTCTGTTTGCTAGACTATAAAGAAAATAGGTATTTACATTTGATTTTGGTTTAATCCTTAATTATTTCTTCTTTGTTTTGTTTTTAGGAACAATCTTATAACAAATTGGTATGTTCATAAATGTGGTGAAGTAAGAATTTTTTCCAATAACTCTCTCTTGCAACCTAAACTCTGTAGTTCTTGGATTATAGTTTTAACTGTTCCAAAATCTTTCAGCTTTTACTGAGAGTTCAGTTGTTCACACACTTACTGCCTTATGCATTGTGAATATTCCAGCTTAAGAAGATGCTCCTCTCATTTTCATCTATCTAGTTCATGTATAACAGACTTGAATTCCTCTACCTTAATTAGTGGTTTGTATCTCTTCGTATGAAATTCTAATGAGTTGAAAAAATTTGCCACTGTAATCTGTATACCATCAACTATTGAATAAATGAACTCTTAAACTTCATTGCTCTATTTTCTCTTTTCACTTGTCTTGCTGCGCAATCAGAACAGTTCTATCTTTGTAATCAGAACAAAGACACATGAAATGTGTAATATTTTGTTCCAAACAGTATTTTAAAATGCTTTATTTAATCCAACAAAACCAAGATTCCATCAACTACTGAATCTCTTTCTATGAAACTAGAAAGAAGCTTACATGGTAGGAAGGTCTTTGCTATAGCCTTTCGGAATTTAAGCCTTCCCTTGTGTCCACTACAAGTCCTGTCTCATCAGAGGTCTGGTTAGACTTGTACCTGAAGATTGCCCATGCTTGCCCTCAAGCAAGTAGAGGTATGATAACAGGATGAAGACCTAAGTATGGTTGTCTACCCCATAGTGTGTAAGGACACACTATAAATAGTAATGGATTTCTTCTGCTAGTAGTTCCTTTTCATTATCTTATCAATTTTCTGAGATCATGACTGTGCCAAGAGGTAGAAATAATTGTAAAATTGCACATGATACTTCAGGTTTTTTCAATAGAAAACTATTTCTGGAGCTAAAAAATTGAGAGATTGATCCCTATATTGCTGATACAGGTAGTCTGAAGAAAAGAAAACCTCTTTTGCTTCTAGCAAGTGTTTTTGAACTTAGGTTCTGTATGTTTTAAGGATTTAGAAATTATATGTTCCTCCTAAGGTACTCATTAGAAAGTTATTGATAGTGAAAAATATACATCAGCATCATCACCATCATCAGTTCTCACTACCAAGCAAGTATTTTTTTCATCTGAATACCTTTATCACAAACTCCAAACAGAGTCTGGTGCATATATTATTTAAATATTTTTCACAAAAATGAAAAAATGAAGACTGTATTCTTAACTTCCTTATTACTATAGTTTTGGCTTGCTTAAAACAACAGTCTGAATTCTGAGAAGGTTTTATTTTTACTTACCCTTTGTTTTTCCCCCTGAAGATGGTCTTGTGCAGAGATTAGTGTATGGCTGAACTCTTCCAGGCATTAGATTGATAAACCTCACTTCATTATTGCTTCCAATTATATTTTAGTTTTCTGACAAAGCAGAAATAGCTGGCATTCTAGTTAATTCCAGCTCTAAAGGTCAGATGTCCCCAAATTGTCAATTTGGGTACAACTAAGAAATACAACATTTTAGGATTTTAGCACTTTAGCACTTCTGTAGTTGTAAATTCATTTATTAAATTCTGTTTTCTAAGTAGTTTATATGAGCTAAACAACTGCTATGTTGTGATGTTACTACCCTAAAACCTGATATTTTGATTTAATATACACGATTTTGGAAATCTTTGTAAAATTTATATGTACTGCTCTGTATAAAAATTATTCTATTTTAATTTCTATGTAAAGTAAGCAAAGAAAATTGTGCATGCAAATAAATCAAAATGAGTGGATGGCTCAGATTTATATAAATTATGACACTAATGGCTGCTAATTAGTAGCATTCAGGTATGAATAGTCATTTGTATCTCATGGTTGTGATGACAATGACTGGATCAAAGCAATAGCCATCTCAGGGCTGCTTATCATAGTCAGTCAATCAATCAATCATCACCCTGTTTACCAGTGGTTTATGTTGCTAACATAATAGTTGAAATGAACTGGTGCCATATGCAAACATTTCTGTTGAGTTATTGGGATAGGTTTTTAAGTCATTGGATATCAGTGAGCAGGTTGTATTCAAAGTTTGTATTGGATAAACAGTCAACAATTCAGGATCTGATTTACTAAAACTCTCAACTTTCAGAGTTCAAATAATAGCAGCTAAAAAAATGGTTTAAGCAGCCTGAGTGACAAATGTATGAGGGACATAGTGAATCTCATCTTAAAAAATGTTTATGCTTAGAGGTTCTTAACTATAATTTTGTCAGCTTGTTACCAACTTCACACAATATAGTTATTTTTGTTTTCATAGTTGGCATTTGTTTTAAATACAGGGAGGGATGTAAGGAAAATCAGCCTATTTTCTACTCTTTGCTAACAAGTGTTCAGATATAAGTAGTGTAAGTGTTGAGTATAAGTAGCTGTGGGGAATGCATTGGTGGTAAATTGCTGATGATATTTTTCCAAAATCATTCACTGCAAATTTTGGCTAAACTTTCAGAAATTTCAATCATGTTAAGGTGTGGAAAGGATAAGTTGCATGCATCTGAACAATCTGACTAGAGATTTTAGTACTTTTAGCTTAAACAGTGTTGTAAAGACAGTGTAATTTTTAGTTTTTTTGATTGTTTCTGTTCTGGTATAAGTGTCCATCCAGGACATAATAGGAGTTGTTTGAAGCAGTATCTTTGGATTTAATATACTTTGAATATTAGTAGTATGTTTAACTTCAGAAGTTTAGTTCCTAATTAGAGTAGAGAAGTCAGCTACATTTGGAGCCTAAAGCAGCAAAAAGGTTTTGTTTCTTTTTAGGTATATTTGTTGCCTTCAATTGTATCAAGGATGACCCCAACTACAAAAAATAAGACATGATGTAGAAACAGTCTTTAATTATTTGCTACTTACTTTTATTCTGCTTTATTTATATTTTGATTGTGTAATAGCTTATATATATAAAGGGATTTTTTCCAATTTATTTCCAGATAGATGTGTGCAATTACATAGGAACAATTTGAGTGTTTGCTGTTTATTTTCCGGAGCCGTTCAGATGTGATACCAGAGGACTAATGGCGCAACTCATATCCTGAGTCCAATAGATTGTGGCATACTGAGTTTTTTTTAGGGATATGTCATAGCTGTGTAGGAGGCGAAAAAATGTTTCTTCACTTCTGCCATAGTATCAGCAATGTCTCACACAGTGGCTTTAATATGTTGACAGCTCGGTGAGTCCTGACTCTCCGTCCATTTGGTTATCAGGTTGAATTTTTACCCCTGAGAAGGCTTTTATCTTTCTTTTTTTTTTTTTTTTTTTGGTAGTTAACATGAAAATTACGCAATTTTGGACTCTACTCTCTACTGTCATGGAAAAACAGTGTCTTTAGTTGACAGCTGTTGAAATACCAGTGTTATTATTATTGTATCCCTTGTTGAGAATATTTTCATGATGAACTGGACTTTGGTCTTTCTGTACACTGGATGCATTGGATTTTCTAAATTTTGAGTGTGTGGCTAGTTACAGTTATTCTTCACTCTTTGTAGGAAGGCACTGTATCAATGTTTTAAAAACAATTGTGAGGTAGTTCATCAGTGAGCTAATTCTGAATAGTGTTAGTTCATCTGTCTATATACTTCTATCTAATCTCCCATTTAAGGGGAAAATGAGGAAACTGAATAGATTTTCTTAACTGAGGTCATTCAGACTTTGTATTTGGAGCAAGATATACATTTTCCTATTTACATTTCAGCAGAGGAAAGAGAAATATGATTTTTTGTAGCTCTGGAAACCCTTTGCCACCACTTTTGCCCATAAACTTCAGCAGAAATGCTTTTCAAAGGAAACAGGATTGTTTTCCAATAATCCCAACATGCAGTTGTGCAGTCCTGCCATTCAGAATCACAGGGATTAATGTTGCCATCCTTCTTCATTGTGAATATAAGGCTGAAATAAGGCCAGCCATGAGGCTGTTGCTCAGTCATTACAGTAAGATCAACCAGCACTGAATCTCACCTCTTGCTCTAATGGGAACAGTGAAACAGATATCATAGTGCTTATGTGCCACTTGGGTAACTATGTGTCTGCAAATTAAATTAGAAAAAAACAGTAGAAGGGAAGAAATTCTTTTGACTATCCTAGCAACAAAATGCAACTGTAGATACATAACACATGTAGATCAGTTATAATATTAAATGTTAAGGTTATTCTGGGTATTTATGTGACTGCTGAGGACTGGGACTCTTCAGGACAAGAATATGACTCTCTAATGTAGACAAGGTCATAGTTATCCTTATCTGTGCTGTGATAAAGCTTAGACCATGGAAGGCATGATGGCTTAGGCCTGCACCTTGAGATTGCTCAAAACCCAAAAATAGAGAGAGCAGTTGTGGTTTGTAGTCTGCTCCCTAAACAGTTCTTAACAGAAGGACACAGCAATGCATTGAAAATTGCTCTGGCTCCTTAAAAGCTTCAGCTTGAAAATCAGACTAGTAGTAATACCAACAACTTGTTAAACAAAGCTGTGCAGAAAATGACTGTACTGTCATCTGGGAAAACAAACGACATTTAGGTTTGTGCAGCTTTTCACTGTGAAGCATGTTGTATTTTCTATTTTGTAAGAACAGCATTTCCAGCCAAAGCCTGTTCTGACAGACACATCCTGACTTACCATATTGATAAGACACCTGATTACCCAAGGAGGGGGATGGACTGGGGGGAAACTCAAACAAATGAGTTATACGTATCTTGTTTGTTCCATCTAAAAAACTGTGGTGGGTACACTAGATTTATTCAAAGAGTACTGTTACATGAATTATTCAGTCTTTAACTTTTGTGTCATTGATTCTGTAATGCCTCATATCTGCCAAGATCCTTCAGTTTCATACATTAAAACACAGCCAAGTAGAGTAACAGTTGGTTTGTGACAACCAACTACCTGACAGCAATTATGTAATTTCAATCAGCAGAGCAGAGTTTAGAGCAAAGTCATGCTGTACTATGGGTGAACTTCAGGCCTATCCCTGTATCGTCGCTGTATTTCACTGAGCTTATTTTCCTTAAAGCTTTCTAATACTAAAAGAGGTAGATAGTTGGAATTAGTTTCAATTCTGTAAAGGTAAAATAAAACATAACCAGTTAGTTCTGGGACTGCAAGTTTGGAACCTGCTGATGACCACAACCAACTTTTGTACTGATTTTGATAAACAAAAACAGAGATTTTGATTCCATTTCGCTAATTTCTGAGTTTTTCATTTTAGTACATGAAGCTGAAGAACTTGTTCCTCATTTTGAGTTCTCCACTAGAACTAGTAAGCAAGACTGACCAGACAACAAGCCCATGAGAAGTAGTCCCACAGAAGATACATAAATCAAAAATACATCTACCTTTATTTCCTGTCCACTTTGAGTATAAGGAAAGATACACCTGTGAATTTGTTAAATTGCTGTGGCCTATTGGTAATGAATGTTGGAAGATTTCATTTGAGTGGGAACTTTAAAAAAAATAAAAAATCGTCCCCCCCAACAAATTCTGCAATAAGGATCAAACTATTATTTGTCTCATAAAGAATCTGAATTAATTTAAAATATAACCAAAATTGTTCTGTTAGCATAAGTTTTACTGGATGCCTACTAAAATGAGTCACATTTGGCATCCAGACAAGTTTTGGTACGTGGCATTGGTCTTCTAGCTTACATTCATAGAGGAGTTGCACTATCAAATGTAAGCAAACTTTCCAGACTTCAGATATTGAAGCACGTCAATGTATTACATTTAACATCAAGAAGGTTAGAAGGTTCCAATTGTCATTCTAAGGAAGTAGAGATAAGTAGGGTACCTGGTTTAGCAAACTGACTTAGCAGTATGATTTAAGAAATTAGCTTCATTTATCTAGGCTTTAATTTTAGCGGCTGAACATAAGCTTTGTGGGGGTTTGCGCTTTCACATAACAACAAAGTAGTGATGACAGCGGTAAGTCACCTGTGCTAGAGAGGGTGGAAGGTGAACGTGTGTGTGTGCACTAATTTTGAGATTGTTGCTGTAGTCTATACTGTTGTAGCATTAATGAAACTCTGCCTTAATGAATAAGAGATCTGCATAATTTATTTTGTGACTTGTTCAAGTGATCTTCTGTTGTGCTGTGTTCGCTCGCATTATTCTTTGTTTTTTATGCTTGTAACTATAATTGTTTTGTGTGCTTTTTAAAAAAAAAAGTGAAGCAGTTCTTTAGGACTGTATATCATCAACTGGGAAAGGAGAAAAGAATTAACCAAATATTTTATGGTGAGCAAATGAAGTGAAATTGTCACATGTGATCCTTCTTCCTAGGCAGATGAACTACTTTTTTTTTTTTCTGACCTTCTGGTAGAGATTGTTGGACTGATATTTTGATTTTGCCTGAAACAGTTTTCCCGGTCTGTCAGGACTGGCCAAATGCCAAGCTTCCATCAAACCAGGATATTTTTGTTAAAATTTATGCTCAAAAAGTGTCTTACAGCTGGAGAATTTTATTTTTCTTTCTTAAACTCCAGGGTATAACAAGCAGTTCTGTGGGTCGAGCACTTTCCTACCATGTGGACCTTTCAAGTCTTGAGTTCCTACTTGCTTTGATGCAGGCAAAAAGCCTTTAACCTGATTCTACATTGTTTGCCAGGCTGCTAGTTATTCCTGTGTGAGTAATCCTGGTAATGTTTTTCCCTTCTTTTAAATTTTTCTTTAAGAAACCTTTGTTCTGGGCTTTATCCTGAAAAAGTGTTTCACAATGGGAACATGATTTTCTGCTTAATTTTGTCTAGAAAGCTTTTTCAAAATACATTATTGTAGTCAGATAGGAGGTGACAGATATTTATCACCAATTCCAGGACATTATCAGAGAGGGTTTGGTGATGTGGAGTGATGGTAGTTGTAAGATAGTTACAGAGGCGGAGGTTCATTCTTCGTTGATGAGGTGAAAAGATGTTTACTCCAGAGCACAGGGAAATCTGTGTTTCATCATCTGGTTTTGAATATTTGCTAGGCAGATCATCAAAGCAAAAAAGAATCACTTCAATGTCTTAGAAGCATTTATCTGTTAAACAAAGATATAAACTTTATCGTTTTGAGGTTGGCTTTATCCATTTTCCCACATCCACATGCTAATTTTAGACATCAGTTGACTAGTTTAATACCTGTGCCACCTGTACACTGTTGTTACCTGTACACTTTGATTGGGAGGTAGATCTTTATGCAATATGCTTTTTGCTGTTGAAGGATCTCAGACTTGTTTCTTCAAGGGAAAAAGACAGATAACAAGTAGGACAGGGAAGTAATTTATATTCTGGAATGCTGTGGGTGAGTGTCACAAAGGCAGAGGTCTGTTCCCCTTCAGCTGTGGGAAGTTTTAACTATTACCATGTGTTTCTGTAGACTTCTGACTTTAAGGTAGTCATTTTAAGTTCTTTGGAGAGAAACAGAGTTACTGAGCACATTTTCTTGTTGTCACTAATAGGAAATAATTTCCTGTTAAGTCCAGTTTTTAAAAAGTTCTGCCTTCAGGATGGCATTTCAAAGGATTTTGGTACTGGCTGGGATCATATGACTCACAACATTTCTCAGAGAAGTTTCATTGTAATCATCTGTTACATCATTGATCATTTGTTGTGATCATTTACCATTGAATCAAACTGCTTTTCTGGGATATTTTGATTCTGCTGAAGTTTCATTAAAAACAAAGTACATTTTCCAACAAATGAATAAGTGTCCCATGAAGATACT
This sequence comes from Corapipo altera, assembly GCF_003945725.1. Classification (NCBI taxonomy): domain Eukaryota; kingdom Metazoa; phylum Chordata; class Aves; order Passeriformes; family Pipridae; genus Corapipo; species Corapipo altera. The sequence continues at coordinate 38,351,391 of NW_020884872.1, forward strand.
CTAGACCCTTGGGATGAGATTTACCTGACTGTATGAAAAGTCTTGCTATGCAGATACTCAGCTTTAAATAGAGATTGCCCAGAGAAGTTGTGGATGCCCCATCCCTAGAAGTGTCCAAGGTCAGGCTGGATGGGGCTTTGAGCAACCTGGTCTAGTGGAAGATGTCCCTGCCCATGACAGGGGAGGTTAAAACAGATGATCTTTAAGGTCCTTTCTAACCCAAGCCATTCTATGATTCAATGAAATGTCTCTAAAAAAAGTCTTAGAGCTAATTCTAGTTTACAAATACTGCCATTAAAATTCTTTGTGACTTTTCAAAGGAGGTAAATTCCACTAAGAAATTATTTATTCTGAATAATACATATCTGGTAGTTAACATGAATTGACCAAAATATGATTTTAAAACCAGATTATTTTATTTGGAATTGTTTGGAAACTGTCAACAAGGATTTCTTTTTTTTTCCCCCTTCCAGTTGCATTCATCAGTAGATGACATTCTGCTACACAGATAGGAGGCTTCTAATAAGTGATGTCTATTTGCACTGACATTTTTTATTTTATTAACAGTGGCAAGACTTTTTCCCTTCACTTCACCCACTTAAAATCCCTCTATTAAAATCCTTCCATTTGCCCCAGCAATGGGATTAATACTGTCTTACAGAAACAAATATACTCAATTAATGTATAACTCAGGACCTCTGACATGCTAGTAAATAGCAATTTCTTCTATCCAGTTATTAATTGTATCTTTTTCAGTCATATTAAGTCCTTTTGTATAGCCTAGCAGGGGCATCTACATCCAGGATTAGGATGCAGCAAACCACATTTTTACTGCTGCTTTGGACAAACCATCCATCCTCATAGTGCTTCTATTACTCTGTCTAAAGTGAGGGTGATGCTGATCTCTTGTGTTTATGTTCAGCCTGGAAATCTTCGGGCAGCAGGGTCTTTTTACTATGACTTTACAATATGAGGCCAGTGCTTATGCTCCTCCAGAAACAATGCCCCAGTGCTCTGGACCAGCTTAGTCGCCTTCAAAGTTGAGACTGACCCACATTCCTCTCCTGACTGAGACCTCTTTGCTTTGCCCATAGGGTCATTCCACCTTCTTCACACTGCTAGAGTCCCAGTGTAACATATTCACTAGAGTCTACAGTGCTGTAATCAATAGGACACATAAAAAATTTTGTAGATACTATAGGTTTTTTTAACTGAAATATGATGGAAGCACCTTGTCATTGCTTTGAACTTAAACGGTAACTTCAATTAATAACTGTATAGCTTTTAAAGTATGTATTTCAAAATATTCAAAACTAACCATGTTATAAAATTAAAAAATGCAAAGTAGAAATACAGAGGCAACTTGTGATGCAGTTTTGGGCAGAAATTAAAAACTAGCTTTGGTTTGCTTTGCCTTAGAGCTGGACATCTGGAGATTTCAGAAGGCAACCAGGGAAATTAAATGGAAGACACTTGTCCTCTCTCAATGCATGACACTTTCCCCATGAGAGAGTATGCTCTCATGAGAATTTGAATCTGATAGTAATACTCTACTTTCTTGGTGTCTCTGTGTTTCCAAATAGGGCATATCTCTATGACAAGTTATTTAGATTTTGGGTCCTTTCACACACATCAGAACTAGGCTGGAACCAGAAGCCTCAGAATCGATCCCATTAGCTCAGGTAGAAAGGATTTATGTGCCTCTACTTTAGATAGGTTATTTGGTAGGACAAGACTATGTTTAAAGGTACTTTTCTTTGCAAAATTCTTGATTCTAAATGTAGAACTCAAAGCAACAAAAGAGACTTCACAGACGTTAGTTTAACCATGTTGCTCCTTGTAATGGAAAGGTGTGAACCTGGAAGCAGTCTGAAGTAAGCCTTTTCAGATAGACATTTCAGAATTTTGAAATTTTATTCCTAGTTTTGAAACATGTCTTTATTTCAATTTGTCAGTTTAATTTTAAAATTATAAAATTGCATTTCTATTTGAAATTAAATATTTACTCTGACTAAATTAAGTATTTTCATATGTCAGAATTTAAACATTGAGTCATTGATAATTTTGTTTATTTGGGTGTGACCAGGCGTTTTTTCAGCTGCCATTGCTCAATTTGGCCTATTAGAGTAGAATGGAAAAGCTTTTAATCCATTAAGTTTTGCTTTTCTTCTCAAGGTTTCCTTTTCTTTCGGTAAACTACAAAAAAAATTATGTTTATCTTTGTTCTAAAAACAAAGGTCAGCCATCCTACTTCCAGGCAGTTGCTGATGCTATAGAGATTCAGATCCAAGTCCTTTTTCAGTTGCAAACATCCTGGGTGATACCATAGTTGCTTTATTCACATCATGCAACTTCAGACTTTGGTCTTCAGCATTGGGTACCCTTTCAGAGCGGAAGTCAGGGTGCTCATCTTAGAAACTTCAAGTCATACAGCATAAATAATTTCTCAGCTATGTGTCAGTCCTTCTCAGTAAGGTCAAAAACTGGAAGAGGGGAAAATTAGGTTAGATGTATGGTTCTTTAATGTGAGGATGGTGAAGCACTATCAGGTGGGAACAGGCTGCCCAGAGAAGCTGTGGATGGCCCATCCCTGGAAGCAGTCTGAATGGGGCTTTGAGCAACCTGGTCTAGTGGAAGGTGTCCCTGTCCATGGTAGGGGGTTTGAAATGAGATGATCTTTAAGGTCCATTCCAACCCAAACCATTCTGTGATTCTAGGGTGGGATGCCACTACTTCTTTACTTATGGTTGCAACAAGGAAGCCCTTGCTGAAAACCCCCATGTTGCTTTGCAATAGAGTGTCAAGGGCTGTTGACAACCTTAAGAAGAGGTTGGCCCATCATCTTCAGGCCTTGTACTGAAAGCAAAGTTGTTGCTGACCATTGCTTAGTGTAATGTCTTGCACTTACCTTGCTGTCTTGTGAGGTTCCCGAGAAACAGCTGAAGTGACACTTTGATTGTAAAGCAGCAGATTCCTGTTTTTTTCCAAAAATCCACAGTGAAAAATATGGTGGGTGGGGTTTGTAGCAGCACACAGTTGTGGTAGTGCATTAGTCAGGGTGATGTCAGCTTTTACCTTCTCTTTCCCCTTTTCCTCCTCTTCCTTCTCAGGTGAACCCACACTGCATGCAGCTAAATGTAATTTCTTAGAAGTGTCAAGTGTCACCCACTTCATGAGGCTGCTGCCATAGATTTTAGTGAAGAATCTAATAAAGCATAATCAAGGCCAATCCTCTCTGTGTATAGACAAGGGAGTTTAGCTTTTGTGTCAAATCTGAGCAAGATTTATGTCAGAGACCTCTGTTGTAGGGTGTAGAAACAGAGAACTTTATCAAAGGCCTCTGAAAAATACGCAGGACTTCTGCTACATTGTGAGCTTTGTTAAAAAGGAAGTAGATTATTTTCGAATAGCTTTCTAAATTAGAAGTGTCCCTGTTGTTTGTTTATTTCTTTGTCCCGACTGCACATAGGGGCCAGAGAAGCTTCAATTTATGTCCTGATAAAAAGTACAAGCGTTAGGTGTACAGCTATGTTATGTTGCTTTTGAAGTGTATGCAAATCTGCACTGGAGATGTGTTATGACACTAAGGTACACAACATTTCACCTGCACTATTACAAGTTTAAAACATGCTAGTTGAACTTTTATGTTCTGTAAAGTGGTTTTCAGGACAAATTTCAAATTGAAGGGGGGAATGGAAATCCCAGTGTGAGAAAAATCAGCAGCTGATAGTTGAGGATGCTAAGCCAGCTAATTTAAATTTAAAATGCAACCCATATGGTTACATTTTTGTAGTACAGGTAGGTCTCTTAACACAATATAAGAGAATAAGTCACTGTCTGGGTCTGGCCAGAATTCCAGTCCAACCAGAATAGCCTGACAGGGTCTGGAGTTGAGTCCTGGGGTGGAAAGACTTATCCAAAGGGTTAAGAGCATCAGTGTCTCCAGAGTGGGAACAGATCTGAAGAGCACATAGATGTTTGGGTCAGATGTTTTGGGTGGATAAGTAAGCTATCTTGGGTGCAGTTAATTCAGGGCATTTTTGGACTGCCCTTCAGAATGAGCTCCCTGTTTCTCCCCACTGCTTCTCAAAGGAGTTAAAGATCATTAGCTTAGGGGAAAATATCCATACCTGGTTAGAGGAATGGCACGTGATATATCACTGGAAGATACCAATGGCAGGTCTGGAATTTGCCTCATTTAGTACCTTCACACACATAATTGGGGGTATCTTTAATAAATTAAGAGATGATGCCAGACTTGACAAGGAATGATGAGGCTGTTAACTCTTTTAGCCAAGCAGTGAAGGGAGGAACTGTCACTGTGGAAATGTTGTGGCTCAGCAACCTTCAGGAATATGTTTTGTTTTGGTGGGGTTTTTTTTTCAGTTTTGTATTACATAATTTGAGAGAAAATGCGCATTTGGAACTGCCATGGTTCTTCAGTCTGACTCACTGCTCTGCAAAATGAGTGCGATGGCTGGATGGCTGATGAAGTTGATGGTGGCTTTGGCTCTATGTTCTGATATGCCTCTGTGTAAACAACCAGACATTACAGACTACACTGTATTTCTGGTAGCTACAAGGTGGAGTTTTCATCTTCTGTTAAGTTCTGTTAGCCTGAAGACAATCTAAGTGTTTCTATAAATTTGTAACGAAGGACGTATGTGACTGATGGCATATTTGTTTTATTTAAGCTTAAAATATGTTTTGTTATTAAAGTTAAGACATGATTGGGCAACAGGGAAGAGGGTTGTCTTCTTATGTCCGCTTGAAAGCTGAGCATTGTTGGAGATGCACAACTGGGAAACAATACTAGAATGAGAGTACAGCAGGTACGGAATGAAAGACAAGATGTGAGAAACAGGGGAAGAAAGACCTGTAACCTGAACAGGTTAAAAAAGTACAGGTGGTAGATGTATAGCCAGTTCTCCATGCTGAGAAAGTTGGACTTCAGACAAAGCAGGATGAAAAAAAACAGATCATGAACTCACTGCATAAATATACTAGATAGTATGGGAGATTCCTTATAAAGATCTTATTTCTTTCTATTTTATTTCACTTTCAGGTTATATATTTAAAAGCTATTTGTTCTGGTCTGTGTTCTAATAAAATTTAGATTTAGAGATTGAAAGCTACCTTGGTGTTTTTGAGATATTTTTTGGGCAGGTCATCATCAAAGCACAAACCAACTTTGAGCTCCTCCAAAACCTGGTAGACATTTTCAGTCTTGTAAGACTTTTTGGAATACTGTCATTATTTTGGAGGTGGAGAGTAGGTTTAGTTAATAGTGGCAGTGAGAGGCTGCTGACTGTCTCCACTATATCATGAAAAGACTCGGAACTGGAAGATTTACTTATTCCTTATTAGTGAATAATCAAGTTAACCCAAACTGATTTTGCTCATTTTCTCATAGATGCTATGAGTGTAGTTCTGCTTAGTTTCTGGTTTGTAGCTAAATATCTGAACCAAATAGTTTTTCTAAGACAGTCAGAATAATCTAAATGGGATAAATGGTTCAATTTTGTTTGGGTTTTTTTGTGGTTTGTTTTTTTGTTTTGTTTTTGTTTGTTTTTCCCTCTTGGAGCATTAGTTGGCATGAAAGGAGTCTGGCACTTATAACCATTTTTTTCTTGCTAGAGTCAGTCTTGAAGTAAGAACAGTTCCAGAGAAGCAAGATTGTTTGTGCTGAAGTCCGTCAAATGGTTTTAGTTGAGTGACTGCCTGTCACAGTTTCCTGTGATTGTTCTGTATCAGTGTCAGATTCTACTGATGTCCTTAAAGCCCAGATCCTGAGGTCATGTAACTTTGTAAGAGTTTGTTTTCTTTCTGTATACTCCAAGTTTTCTTGGATAGCAGAGGTGGGGTGAAGACAATAAACCTTTGAGGGTGTGGCCCAAGTTAAAAAATAAGCAGAGAGGAGCTTCTGTAAAGAGACACAGCTTTGTTATACCAAAGATAGAAGAAATTACTCTCTTATTCTGAATCAGAAATGGCTCAGACTGTATTTTTCAAGCTCACGGGATTAGTTTCTTGTCTCACTATTTGAAAATCAGTTTTCCAAGCTGCTGCTCTTAAGATTTCTGAACTGTGTTTAATATGACATTATAAAGCCTTGCAGTCTGTAGGCTGAACAGAACTCATCTTCCTCACAGAGAGAATTTCCCATTTCCCATTGGGAAAATGGGATCTCAGTAAGCCAAAGCAGCCATGCATTACTTCTCTTTCTATCTCCCCATCTCATTGTATTCTCGCAAATAAAATGTACAAGCACTTGTACATAGGAAAAGGTCTGCTATTTCTTCCCTGCTTAAAGAGCACTCCCAGGTAACACTTAGTTACACTGTAAACAGGAAAGAACAACTTAATATTTAGTATGACTGACTACTTTCTGGTTCAAGTAGTTCCTACTAATATGTTTCACATAACTCATGACATTTCTTTGGTATCTATTTTTTAAATAAATAAAAAGCTGTAGATCCTCAATCATAATTTTTAGTGATACTACCTTCCTTTCACTTCTTTTGCTGTAAGTGGTTTTGAAGATTAAAGTGAAAATAGCAACCCTTTGTGAAAGAGGAATGTAATGTTGTTTAAAATGTTAAAAAATATTAATGATACTGTATGTATAATGATATTATATTTAACATATATTTATGTATTTAATATATATTTTATATATATATTATATAGAATTTTTTTTAATCTTCCATATGAATTAATGACAGCACATTTATGCTTTCCTACAAAATGAAGTATTTTTCTAATTATATAAGGTACTCATACTAACAGCATAAACTTAAGCTTGTCTGATGGAACTTCTGCAATCTCACTTTATACAAAAACAATAATATTGCTAACTAATAAATAAATATGGAACTATATTTATTTCCCTTTCACAATGGGATTATCCATTTCTCAATTTCCCTTTAGAGTCCTGTATCTCCAGTAATCTTGCTTGTTCATGAAGAGAACTGAGATGTAATTTGAACTTAACAGATCTCATTTTCTGTGATTTCTTGTCTTTGTAAACAAATATGTTCAGACAGTGTTGGTGAATGACATGGTTTGACAATAAAGATTTATCTTAAACCACAAGGATTAAATAATAATATATAAAAATATATAATTTTCAACTAAGGAAAATTTTTACTTTTCTATTTTTTTAAAGGTTGGAAAGGAGTTTATTGATCCAAATTTTTCACAGTAGATGTTTTCCTGTCAGATATAACAATAAAAGGAAATCCCTTTTTTTTCTACATCACTGATCACTAAATTGAAATGTAATTATTTTATCAACGTCTTTAATTCCTTTTGTGTGATTTTATTTTTTTTTAATATGAAACAGGTTTATTTGTCTTTTGTTACTGTCTGATGGTTTTATCGTATTATTAATCAGAAGTTTGCATTGCACTAAATGGTTAGCACTGATGAAAAAGAACAATTCCTGTTTCTTTTGACTTTCTGATTTATGTGTTTAAAGCTGCACGAATCTCAGTTCAATTTACTTAACTCAAGAAACTGTCATGTAAAAATGACAGTTTGTGATTTTTTGCAATTTTATAAAATGTAGTAATGTATATGTTTATGGTGGTGGCAGTAAGAAATGAGACTGCAACATTAGGAGATATTTGGAATCTGCTGCATCTGAAACGAGGAAAACTTTATATGTTGTTCAGTATCAAAGAAAACTGAATCTTTGCTCTGAAATGTGTCTCTGACATACCACATGAGAACAAATCTTATGGAAAGCAGCTGAGTGAGCGGGGGAGTTTAGCCTGGAGAAAAGGAAGCTCAGGGGAGACCTAATGCTCTCTACAACTACATGGAAGGAGGTGGAAGACAGGTGGGTATTGGTCTCTTCTCACAGGCAATAAGTGACAGGTTAAGAGGAAATGGCCTCAAGTTGTGCCATGGACGGCTTAAATTAGATATTAGGAAAAATTTCTTCATGGTAAGGGTTTTCAAGCGCTGAAACTGGCTGCCCAGGGAGGTGGTGGAGTCACTATACCTGCAGGTATTTAACGAGGTGTAGATGTGTTGCTAAGGAAGTGGTGGACTTGGCAGTGCTGGGTTAATGGTTGGACTTAATCATCTTAAAGATCTTTCCATACTATATAGATTCTATGATTCTATATACTACATTTCCTGATTATCACTTCCTAACTGGGATAAATCTCCCTTGTACCGGTTCATTGTCAGTGCAATTTCTGTTTGCCTCCCCTTTTGAGACTAGTCAGCAACTTAAAATTTCTTGAAAGTAATGTGAATGGCTTCTTTCAGTATTTTGGCAAGAAAGTAGAAGTAAATTTAATACACCATGTTCTTGAAAAGCATATTTCAGAAGGAATGGGTTTGCATATCTAAGCAGAGGGAATATACCCCTTCATTTTGTAGACTTTTATATATTCTGGCAAGAATTAAATGAAGTTAATCACAAATTAAGGACTCCTGCTACTTGGTATTATGGAAGCTTCCCAAATGTAGCAATAGAAAATAGAGTGTGTTTTAGGACTCAATACTTAGCTTTGCAGATTATCCTTTTGTCCTCTCTCCATTGACCATTACCGTGATGGCTTTAAATATTTCAGAATAGATGGTTTAAGTGCTTTAGGATTTAGTTCTAATCAGTTGGTGAAAAAAATAGAAGCTGACTTCAGATACTTCATTGTTTTGTGATGCAGTATGCAAGGAGATAAATAGTAAAATTTGTAAAAATAAATATAATGTTTAAACATTGAGTTCCAGAAATAGAAATTATCTAGGAAAGGGAGTATCAAATTCATTCTTTGGTAAGTTGGGTGTTATGAGAAATATATTCAGTTACATTTGCAAAGGTCATCTATGCCCATCCTATTGTGCTTTCAATGTTCAGTGATATCTACAGAGAAATCTCATTCTTAAAACTCATTTATTTACTCATTCAAAGGGCAATGCATTACTCAAATCTATATGTAAGTTAAATGGTAATACAATCTGTCATGTTGTGGTGCCTTGGTATTTTTTGAGTGTGACTAAAATTATGTTTGGTCTTTAACAAAGCCTTTTTATGGAAAGCTAACAAAGTAGAGATTATTGCAAAAATGCAGACACAGAAATTACTTAATTCTGGAATCTATTGTTCGATGCCTTTTTTTTAAGGTAAACATTAAACAATTTTTGTATAATGTCAATATTTTAGTGTCAGAATTCAGAATCAAGAATACACCATGTAGAACTAAGATGTTCAGGTATAGGAAGGGGTCCTAAACAAAATACTAGAAAATTATTTTGTCCAAGTCAATAAGGTTCAGTAAGAAAGGGTATTTTTTAGGCTTGTGAAAAGTAAAAAGAACAAATAAAAATTGTAATAACAAGACTTCTCTAGCATGGAATGTAGACAATAGAATTTTTAGCATTTTGAGTAAACTGAGAAAGAGAATATAGGTGCAAAAATGGATTTTGTTTTCATGAGTGGAAGATGATGCTTGTTAGATGATAGTCAAATATATTAAACTCTAACTGATGCTATCTAAGTAAGCTTGGGAGTAGACACCAGCTTCTTCTCAATATTCCTGTGTACAACATAAGCTATTTTAGATATTGAAAAACTGGCAATCATTGTATTTTAACATATTAGAAGAAACACGGGTCAACAGTGGAAGGCAGTATTTAGCCAGAAATCTCCCAAGAAATCCCTGTGTTGCAAGATCAGAACCATTAGAGTGTACAATTTGGTCCAGTAGAAAGAGAAATGCTGACAGTTAAATGAATTTACTAAAATTGAACTACCATAACCGTGTAAAATTGTGACTTTGAAACAATGTTTATTCTGAACAACCTAAACTTCTTCTCTTTCCAACAAATACCCTTCAAAAATAATATGCCCGGTAAAGGAGACTATTAATGATTATGCTGTAGACAAGTCTATTAAATCCAATTATCTTGTAAATCTGAACAGATATAAATTATCCCAGCTAGAAGCCAAGTTGCTGTAATTCTACTGACAATCAAATTTGTTCAAATAAAACCATGTAGCAAGAAACAAATCTAATGTAGTTTGAAATGTACTGCGAGACCTAGAGAAAAAATGTCACTGCCCACAAACGGAAGGGAGCACATTTTTCAGTTAACATAAAAACATTTGCAATACAAAGGCAAGGATGCCAGCACAAAGGGTATAATGCTGTGCTTTCAAGAAAAGCAACCATTTTGCAGAACTCCAACCCACTTTCATAGTTTACCAGGAAATTTCATAAACGCTGTGGAAGTACCAATGACAATGACAGCGCAGGAACGTAGGAGGACTCTCTGTCTCTTAAATGTGCTCTCAAAGTGAGGTTCTGCGGGAGATGAGCTTGTGATGTGAGGCACAAATGGATAAAAAGTAGAGTTAAAAATAAACACCAAAGTTGAATGCCTTGTAATCATCATGAGAACAGAAAAATAAGTGAGCAAAGAGAAAGCCACCATGTTTCAGAACAAGTACTATTATTACTTATGGGAACAGGGAATAATGGAAGCTATTGCTTTTCTGAATTCACATTATATCCTTTTTCCCCTCTGCCCTGAATAAAGCAAAACTTTCTTTTAAAAATATTTTTCTTTAAAGTTTTTAATTAAGTTTTAGTTTTCTGATGTATGCTATGAGATATTGAAAACATTACTTTTAAAATCAGAGAGCTTTAGGATATAAATATCTACATTTTATCTTTCCCTATTAAGAATGAAAGTAGAAACAACACAATCAGAAACTTGAAAACATTGAGACACCAGGTTATAGGACAGTCTAATAAAGAAATTAGGAGTGTATAAAGCTTTTGAATGTTGAAAGGTTCAGAAACAGCTGAAAACTTTAATAACAAAGGAACATTATTGTTTTAGATGCCTATTTAGGATTTTATCACCTTTAAATGACATAAAAAGTTCTGCATTTTGAATTCCCCATTGACTACTTGCTTCAGGAAGCTTGCCTTTGTGAGGGTGTAACATGCGTATCAGAAGGCTCTGCACTTTAACGTGTTGGAATGATGATGCAAGACTTGCCAAAAAGAAGGGAAAAGTAGTGTAATGTGATCATCTGTACTGACTGTACCTCTTTGAGTACTGTTGCAATTAAACATAAACAGTATGCTTGAGAAGAAAATTACTTTTGGAAGCTGGGAAAAGCATTACAGTAGGAACTGAGGTAGCTGAAATGAGAATTTTAAAAAAAGGAAGTGTCATTTACATGGGATCTGGTCCTTGCTTCTGGAGCTGAATTGCTTGGTGGAATATGTTTCTAAAATACTAAGCAGTAGGGAGACATTAAAAAGTATCCAGACACTAAACTGAAGCAATAATAGCTTTCTGTGCGGTGATTGGTCTTGAGATTGTCTTGAACTGTGGTATAGTGGATGGGGTCTAATCCTGCCTAGGGGGGGTAGTTAATTATTGCCCAAGGTAGAGATGCTTCAGCAAGAAAGATGGCAAGAATCTCAGTCCAACACCGCCTCTCCCTCTTATCCCCCCTGTTGTTGGGGTACTCTTGTGTGAGAAGTCAGGAAAAGGGGCCTTTTACATGTCCCAGGCCTTACAAACTAATGAGATGTTTGGAGTGGATGAGACACTCAACTTTGGGTGGGTATTTTACTTCCCAACTTCAAAAGAAATCTGCGGGTTGCAGAATTTTGAGGGGTTGACTTTTTTAAAATCCTAATGCGAACTATAAATGGGTTTTTTTCACAATTCAAATAAAGTTCAATAGATGAGGAAGAAGATTCCTAACAAATGCTGACCATAATATCAGCAAGCAAAAAATGACAGCCAAGTCACAGTGACTATTGGAGGACCATAAATCTCATTTTTTTTCTGGACCAAACGTGAGTGGTGCTTTTAGTACTGAAATATCCAAAAGTAAGAACAGCAGGAGAGAAATGCAAAGAATAAAGGACAAGAATAAAGATGAAGAACCTGGAGCTACCAGTCATTATCATGAGTTCGATGCTATGCTATCTGAGCAGAATATACTTCTAAATACCGACTTTCACTTGGCTCACTGAGCAATTCATTTTTTGACAGACTGATAGTTGACTGGAAAGTTTATTCTCCATAAGAATGTAAGTTGATATGAGACTAACCCACCATTAAACATTTGCTTGTCATCTCAAACAGGCTTTTATTTAGTACCTTTACACAGAAGAGGGAGTAAATAATGACAGGCTAAAAAAGCCCTCCTCTGGTAAAAACTAAAAATTAAAACTCCAGTGGATACTGAGGGATTAATTTTTCATGGTGTTAATATACAGTGGGCATATTCAACATCGTTCTTCTAGTAAATTCATTTATGTCTTAACATTCATATTTAATGAGTTTGTCCCTTAGATTATTTTAAATCTATAAAATTTCTAAAAAGAACTGGCAGTGTGTCAGTGTGGGGAAGAAGATGCTAAAACCATTTTCTTTGTGAACAGAAAATATTCGAAATTCAAAACATGAAGTGTCATAATTGTTCTAGAGCAAGAGCTGCATTTAGGCTGCCTTGAGTTAATGCCAAAGCCATTTTTGTAACCACTATTGGGGAGAGAAGACATCTTAATTAAACTCTGCCTTTGTTGAAGACATCAGAAAAGCTACTGGCAGAGTGTGCATGCTAACTGCAATCATGCATCCTGCCATTACCACTGACAAGGAAAAAAACCAATAAAAGTGGGCTGCAAGTGGCTGCTGTCACACAAATTGCTGTGGAAGAAAACTGTTGCTTGTCCATTCAGTATGTCTTTGAATTTTAAATGACAACCTCTAATAACCACAAGTCAGAATAATTTTTTCCACAGTAGGGCTTTACTGACATGTCACACAGAACTGTTCAATTTCAGAAGTCAAGGTGCAAAATAAGATCAGTGAAAATCTTTAGGAGATGTTGAACTTTGATTGTTGATCCATGGTGAAGTTTGGTTTTCTTGTTTGTTTTCCCCTGAAGTCAAGGTGTTTAAAATTATATAGAAATGGTATTGTTCACAAAAAACACTTCAGTGCGGCAACTAGGACTTGGAGAAAACTAGCAGCAGTATATCTATAATAAAATCACCCTTATCATGTTCATTTGTGGTTTATCATTTTGTTGTATTTTCTTACCATTCTCTTACTCTTACATGTGGGAAGATAAAGGCATGTGTGGGGTTTAATGGACAAGAATAAATGCTGGTCTTCTGTCTGTGTCACTACCGGAAGAGTTAAAGAAAGGTAACATACCCAGTACCCTTGTGGACAGGCAGCATCAGTCTTCTGCTATTTTTTCTGGGCTTTGCTGCTTGCTCCTGCATTAAAAAAAAAGATAAACTAAAAGAAAGTATGGTCCAGAAGGATTTGAGAAGCTCATTTGTAAAACATCTTAAGCTAAGACTGTTCCTGTAATGTTATTAAGCGGCAATGGGTGGAAAAAATACCATAGAAATACAAGGACTACCAGATTTCTCTTCTCTGCTTGCTGCTCAGGTGTCTCAAAAAGGACCTGAAAGAGTAATTTATCTTTCTACTAGGGGAAGAGATAAATTCCTTGTTTGACAGGATTGTCTGCTTCATCTTGGAGATATTTACCTTGAAGCTGTATGGAGTAGTCTTTGTGACTATTGCTTATTATGACTCACATAGAGATTGATGTGTCATTTCATACAACTCTATCACTAAATCTGGGTTCCGTTTTGGATAAGATCAAAGAAGTACTGTGTCTAATTTCCAGTTTGCCCAGTTTTCAGAGCACTGTTGAGTTAAAACATCTAGTTGTTATTTACTTTGATTCTGTGATCTGATGTACTGTGATATATGTTTACTAAAGATTAGAATCAAGAACTAGTAAAATATGCATGATTAAATTACTTGTTAGGAATACAAGTTTTAATCTCACCAAGGACAGGGGGGGCCTTAAGGTAGAAAAGATGTTCTTAGGTAAAAAAGATTCTGATAATCCACAGAAAAAAAAATAAAACCAACAAAGTAAGAAGAAAGTTTCACTTGCTACATAACAATAGTTATTGTTTTGCTATGTTTGGATCTGAGTGAACAAATAAATGGAGGATTCATACTCTGTCTCATCACACATAGGCTGAAAAGCTAACTGAAGTGGATAGCTATTCACTAAGATACTTTCATTTGGGTATAATTTTGGATGGTTGGTAAAGCAGGGTTAACTTTAAATAATGCTTTTGATGAAAACATACTCAAATGATTGTTAGAAACTAGATTTGTCAATTTAGAAAAATTAATATAATAAGTGTAAAGAACAACTTTGAAAGTCACTTCTAAGTTTGACATTCTTCCCTTGAAGCAATAAATGTAAACAACTGGTGACAGTGAGTTGACTGTGCTTTGCCTTCCTATGAAACTTTGCACTAGAAAGCGTTGATAAATAATCATTTATTCATAATTCTATAGGTATAGAAAGTGTTTTTCAAAATGCTGATACTTTTCCTGTAAATAATATTTAAAGATCTAGTTTTAATAACATTTTAAAAATTATTTTATTTAGTCTTTAAAAATGCCCTTTTTAATACGTGTTAAGTAAGCATGTTTAAAATTGTCAGTTTGAAAGTACACATTGAAAGCATACATTGATATGAAATAGGTCTTGACTCCTTTTTAAATTATGAAAATAGTTTTGAGTTGCCTGATTAAGTTGATGGAGACATTAAAAGATAATACACTTTACATGTTTATAAATTTTTTAAAAATATTTCTTTCTGAGTATTCCTATATAAAGACTGAAAAACTTTTGCTAATTTAAAAAATCATGGAAAGTAAAATCTGCAGGTACAATAAATTTAAAAAAATAAGTTGTAATGTACTTACATGTTAATCATCAAAAGATTATGTTATTTATTTGCATGCCTCAGAAGTCTTACAGTGTTACTATTTATAGCAACAGTTTTATTATATTTACAGTTTAATCTTGTATTATTAATTTAGATGGGTTTATTGTTTAATATGACTTTGTAATTTGGATACTCAATAAAAACATTTTCAGAATAATTTCATAGAACCAAGCCCCTATGGAAAACTTCTGAACATACAACTTAGAGCAAGTTTTGTTTATTAGTGTTTATTTTCACCTCCCCATAGGATACTGTAAGTAACCCAGATTGATTAGTTGTGAGAGCAATTATACACAGATTCAAGGAGGATTTTATATTCTGGCCACAGGGTTACATGGAGACACTTTCTGTCTTAGAAGTTCACCTCTTTGTTACATATCTGTATCAAAATCTTTATGAATTTAGCTCACTACTGTGGAACTAAGTATGATATGACATAGATGCTTTTAATGCTAATGTTCTCACAAGTTTATGTACTGGCTACCCGGAGCTGGGCCTGATAGTTAATGTTTAACAACATTAATACCAATATCACACAGAGGTAGTGCTGTTTAATTTTTTTAAGATGTGATGTCTTCTTTCTCTGAACCAGTTTTGAAACAGCTCAGTTTGTAATTTGGTAAGGCAACATCCATGCTATGAATCAAAAAATTTGCAACTTGGCAATCCCTGTCCAATTCTTAGAAATTTTCATATATGCAGAGAGTACCTTCGTTGTTCAGCTACCTAAATTTCCCATGGCTTTAGCTTACTGAGGATTTTCCCCTCTGTTGAAGAAAGGTTATATCTTGCCCTGATCATGGGTGTTTTTCCCTGGGGGTTGTAAGAGGGTTGGTGGGTTGAATCCGCTTCTAGATTGGTAAAATATTTTGGGAACTCTTCAGATGGTACTGTTACAAATTATACCAGATTAGTCTATCACTTTCAGTAGGAAAGGAAACAGACCTTTTCCTTCCAGTTTCCTCAAAACTTGTGTGCAGTACAGTAAGTTACTAACATGTATGAAACGAGTAGATTTTTTCAAATGTTTTGTTATTTTCTGTAAGGGACTATACTTGTTGCTGAAGTCTAAAATTTTTTGCAGGGTTTAATCTGGTTTAAGCTTTTGACTGTGGGTATTTGGGATGTTCTTTTTTCTCTGTTTTACCTGTGTTAATTGTAATGAGGAATGTTGGAGGCAGAGAACAGGACACACGACTGGTCTAATAACACTCTGCAGCAAGATTTTTCTCCATCTCCATCCGCACACATCCTGTTGTAGTACTTACTTTTAAGACAGCAATGCTGCTTCACCAAACTTCCTCCTACAGTGAGAGAAGTAGGGATAACTCTTGGAAAAAGTTTTGAGGCTAGTGACAAAATATGTTTGTCTTTCAGATCCCCAGCTCAAGGGTATAGTGACCAGGTTATATTGCAGGCAAGGCTACTACTTGCAAATGCACCCCGATGGAAGTCTCGATGGAACCAAGGATGACAGCAGTAATTCTAGTAAGTGACTGCCCCAGGGGAATGTCTTAACTGCACACACAGATCGCATCCCTCGAATGTGTATGCACAGACACCGTGTTAATGCCTTTAAAGGGTTTCTGAATGTGTTTTGTTCAAAGGAGGAGGGTTCTGTCTGTTTGAAGCTTGATGACCACCAGCATGGCTCATACAGGACATTGGCCTAAATATGTTCCCTCTGAAGAGAAAGGTGTAAGTGCCCATGGACCTCACGAGTGAGATATTTAGGCCAATGGTTGTCTTCTGGTAATTTTATAAAAATGGTCAAATTACATTAAAATATATTTTAATAAAAATTATATATTTAACTTATTTCTTTTACTTTCCAATAAATAACAAAGAAAAAAAGAGATGGAAACTAAATTTCCCTGAAAAATCTGGATATATAGGCCCTGATTCAGCAAAGCAAATAAATGTACATTTAACTATTAAAGTCCTGTTTAAAACACACACTGAAGTACCTTGCTGAATTGGGGCTAAAAATCCTACAGTCCCTATACCAGAAAGAGTTCCAAAGACCTTAAACAAATTTCTGCCACTGTAGGGGCTGCATCAGTGACAGTTTTCAAAAATATTCCAAACAAAAGCAGTCTTGAAAGGCAATGTGGCTGACTGCTTTAATACACTTTTCCTATGATAAGGCCACATATTTTCATTCAATGAGGATATATGTGTTTGGTAACTTCAGCTGCAAATGATAACTAAAAAAGCCTATTCTTACTCTAAAAACAGTTGATTTGTATTTTGTATATTTTAATTATAATGACATATTTAAGTAACATTTCTGTGTGACCTTGAGTTCTATTTTAGGCACTTTTAATACAAAAGTTTATCTTCTTGTTATGCATACATATACATAAATAAGCCTTCAGTTTCCTCAAAAATCTTGGAATTAGGCTACAGAAATTAGGGGATTTGAGGTTTCTGCTTTACATTGGTAAGGTCTTATTTTATCTATTAATGCATGGCTGTCATTTATAACACTTTTCATCAACAGATAACATGATCATCTTTTATTGTTCTGTTTTTTTAAAGTGAGAAAAGCTGATTAATCTATTTTGATGTGTACTTCTCTACCTGCTTTCCAAGTGTTTTTGTTCCTCCCCACACCCTCCCTCCCCACCCCATTCCTTGTTTATTTTCTTCCCTCAGTGTGTCCATCTCTCATGCCCACTTCTGTACTGGACTAGATACTAAGACCTTATACAGACAAGACTATTATTGCCTTTTATAGAAGCTTTGCCTAGATGAGGTCTGAGAAATATATCTTAGAGTGCGAGTGCGTGTCTCTCTCTGCCCATCTCTCTTATTTTCAGCTTCAGCGAGAAGGTGTGTATGACTACAATAATTTTGCAAAGTTTTATTGTTTTTTCTGAGGGTTTTTTTAAATCTTAGAACTCTATGAATTTGGATTCTTTGCAAAACCGGACCATACTACTTTTCTCTTTTTGCTGTTGTCAGCTTCACAAATCTTTTTTTTTTTTTTTGCTTACTATTTAATTTACCTTTCTCTCCCTTCTTCCCTGCCTCTCTGGTTTTCCATCTGTCTATCCATCTCTTTTATTCTTCTTTTTCCAAAATGCAGAGTGACTTATAATATTATAATTATTATATCTGTATCATTATAATATTATGATTAATATTATAAATATTAGGAAATATAGAACTTCTCCAAACTCAACCAAATACCAGACAGCAATATTGTGTATTTTGGATAAATATTGTTCGATAACATTGTGTTTTACTTCAAAATTATTTTTAAGCTAATTTTTTTCCATAAGAGTATTTTTTTCTGTCTTTAACTGGTGTGATTCTTTATTTTTTATTCACTAGTCCAATTTTAAAATATTTTTTAATAAAGACAGTTTAGAACAGAA
Organism: Corapipo altera; assembly: GCF_003945725.1. NCBI lineage: Eukaryota > Metazoa > Chordata > Aves > Passeriformes > Pipridae > Corapipo > Corapipo altera. The sequence continues at coordinate 38,369,599 of NW_020884872.1, forward strand.
TGCAAAATTAATGTGTTTGCCAGGGGGGCCTATAATGTCCACCTGAAATTTTGCTGGTATAGATGAATCAACACTATATTAAGAGCTGAAAAGATTGATCTAGTTGGTCTATTCATTAATATAAAAAGATATGAATATGTGTCTGTTTCTTTTGTGCTGACAGTCTTTCTCCTTATTTTTTTCCCTTTCCATTTTATTTCCTTCCATTTCCTGTTGAATTTTTTTCCTATTCCTTTTGTTTATTGCAGCATATTTTGGTTTTTCTTCTCTCTTTTACTTTAAAACAATAATTTTCTTATGGATAAAATTACTAGTATTTTGATATTTTGTTTTCTGAGCTCCTTAGCATGATAATTTCTGTCTGAGACTTACAGGTAAATAACTTCTGGCAGTGGCCCAAGGAGAAAATCCTGCTTCTGACCACAGTGTTTACAGACTGCCTATTTAATGTGCCCAGTGGGTGAAGGGATGGACATATATTAGCTGTCAGTAGGACAGATAATATGCTTATCTTGATAGTGAAGATGACTTCCATTTGATTGTGTTCATAAAAAAAGAAAATACAGACCACCAAATGGTGTGCATCTCTGCCAGCCTTCCACCTGTCTTCTGCACTATTCACTGTCCCTGAAGAGAGTGCACTGTCCATCTGAGTAAATGGGTGTCAGAAAAGCAAGGCGTAAGAGTCAGAAAAAGATGTATTTTCTTTTTTGTCTTCAGCAAGGAAACTGTTTGAAGCTTAGTCATGCTGCTACTTTTTGTGCTTCTGCAAGGTATTCTGTGTCAAGCAGTCAGAGGAGTGCTTGAAGTTAAAATTCCCTCAAGTGCCTATATCATTTAGTACTCATTTTATATATATGTCAGTAAACAATAAGTTACACACTATTGGAGTCACAGTGTTACAGAGAGGTAGCATAAACCATTAAGATGTCTTTAAAGCTTCTCAGTAGTCTCTTTACTGACATTTTGCTTCTATTTGAAGTCAAAATGAGTTGTACCAGTGGATTTAATCAGCTGCTCTAGTGCAAGCCATTGTCCCAGCTTGCCTTAAGTCTGAGTAAAGGCTAGAGTCTGCAGAGAGATGGCAAGATTTTTAGTACATTGCTGCACACAAATCCTTCCATGAAAAAGGAAGAAAGATGTGACTTGTAATTACATCCCTGAAGGTACTTTCGTCTGTTCATGTTGATGGCCATGATATTAGAACTCAACCTCAACAGACTGATAGGTTTCAGTTTAGTGTTGTAATTTCTATGTATAACTTATCCAAGTTAATCATGTTTTGTGAAAGAGTGTGAATTAATACAACCATTGGTTAATGATGCTGAGTTTCCTTAGATCACATCACCAGATCAAGGCTGTTAGCTTAAGCAATCTTGTGTGTTCAGTCTGTGGGTTTTTTTGCCCCATTCTCAATCATATGTGAAAAGAAGCTTTAATACATTACTTTTATTATTTTAGCTGGTTTTCTCTTTTTTGTTTCTCTAATGCCTTACAGTTTATGGTTTGCTTTTGGAGCATGCTTGTAGCAAAGGCAGGAGTGACTGTGGTTAAAGCTGTAGGCTTGATTACTGAGGTCCTACTCAGTGTAGCTGCCCTTCTCTAGCTCTAATTTTCCTGGATTTTACAGTTGCAAACGCAACTTGCTTCAGTGTTGTCCACGGGCCTTATCATTATTAATTAGGAAAGCTACAGGCTACTACACAGAAATCATAAAGAAATAGAAGAGATTTCCATATGTGCTTCTGGTAACAAGCATAACATTCTCCTCCTGTCCTCCCCACCTAAACCGGCTCATTTTTAGGTTTTGGTCTGTCTTCAAAGTTTTGTCTTATGAATGAAGGGTAGGTTCTGTAGGAAGACTAATAAATTTGAGAAACAGACAATTCTGATTCTTTAATTTCTGAGATCAAAACCCTAAATCTTTGAGATCTATGGCTTCTTTTGATTCACCTAGAGAGTGTATCTCAGCCAACAACCACTGAAAAAATTCAACATAAATGGTGATACTTTCTTTTATAGGAGATAGACCTGATTGTAACACTCAAATGTTGCTATTTGCGCCCCTTATGAATTACAGTCATGTTTAGAACATGTTTATAACATGCTGTAATTAAAAGAGCATTACTCATTGATAATTAGCCTTATTTCATAAGCTGATAAATGACAAAGTTAACGTTAACCAAGCAACTTTGATTTGGCTTTGTTGTGCACATCTCTTCCTTTATTATTCTGCAGCGTGCTTTACCTCCTTGTGAGGCTTGGTATCTGGTAGAGTTGCTGTTCAAGAAAATCCTGCAACCATTTAACATTCCTTTATTTTCATCTTTTAATGCATGCTCCTAATATTTTATTTATATCTTCCAAATTGACTATGGAAGTATTAACTTTTTAGTGTCTTTCTAAAGTACCTACCCCTATCACATTTTGGTTTGAAGATACAACTAAAATAATCTTTACAGCACGCTTTTAAAGTAAAGGAGATAATTAGACAGAAATAAAGCACATGAAGATTAAAAAACAACACCTGCAGTGCTGTTAAATTTGGATTAATGAACGTTAAATTTGGATTACTGCACTGAAATACCTGCAGCCTGATTTTCACATTGCTTTTTACTGAAGTTTGTCTTCTAAGAATTATACAGGCATTTACTCATCTACCTACACCACCTCTGGGAGTTAGGTAAGCCTGTTTCTCCCATTGGGATAATCTTAGTCTAACAGAGTCAGTGAAGACCATGTTCAGTTATGTTTTAATTACGTCTTGTGTAAAGTCAGGTAGGTAAAATGGGTTTGCTCCATAAGAAACGGATGGACAGACCTCTAAATACCAACCTTTTTGCACTCATTGCCAATCTAAGAGATGTTCTGATGGAGTCGCCATTTTTGCCTGTGCGTCTGCAGATGAAAACAAATTAAAGAAATAGTTGCCTTGATCTGATTGGAGATTTGGTGCTGTGGAAAGTTTTGTTAACTGACACAAGAGCACAGCACATTCAGAAGAGACAGCAAATTTATAAGCCTTAAACAATCGTTTTTTTAGCAAGCTTCTTGAGAAAAACAGTGATCTGCAATAGCAATTTTCTTGTAGCTACAAGTCAGTTGTACCTACATAGACTTTCATAAGTAAATGGAAATATCTGATTTTAGGCATTTCAGATTTCAAATTAATAGACTATGATGATATTGTGTAAAAGAAGGAAAAAGTTATGTGGTGGTTTTGTGTTTTGCTCAAGAAAGGAGTGATTGCTTACAAAAAAAATAAAAGTGGACTTAAACTTTTACTAAAGCTTTGTGAGGATTAAAATACAACTCAGATTTGGAGTTCCTGCAAGTCTCCTCCATGACACCTAAACAAATAACCATTTTCATGCCAGTTGTTCCTGCTAACCGCCCCCCACCCCCATTTTCTGAACTTGTGTGTGTTGGGAATAGGCTTAGGCTTGTAGGCTTAGGAGAAGGAGGAGAAACTGTGTGCTTTATGGTCACGGTTTAGATGGAATACAAATCAAAGCTAAGGGAGTGCACAGATTCAGTGCTGACAAGAAGAAAAGGTTTTACTTGAACCGTTTTTGCCGATTGGTTCCTTTGTTTTCCTTAGTGTTCCCACGTCTTATTTACATTTGGATTCGCCGGGCTTTCTGCTTAAGTGTGCAGTATAGGGACACTGAGCATCAGGTAGAGTTATATTTCCTAGGCTGAAAGAGGGTGCCCCCTCTCTCAACTCATCTATGGACTCATTGAACTGGGTTTAGGTACATAAAGATGTTCAGGAGTCTCACTCTCCAGTCAGTTTTGGTTTTGGATCAATGTCATAAAGACAGAAGAAAGCTGGGGAAATGGTTCTTTTTCACAGCCCCCTCAGGTAAGAGCATAGCTTTGGCTGTGCAGAACCGAAATGCCAGCAGACTCTTGAAGGCTTTCTGCTTCTCTCAAAGCAGGTTCTTATTAGAGTGGGGGATAGCACAGGTGAATCCTAGGAAGGTTTGAAATGTGTAATTAGGCACAAAAGTCTTGTTCATTAAAGAGTACTGCACAGTCATGTTCTGGAGGAAATTGTCTTTCCTTTGGCCACCTTCAAAGCACCTAAAAACCACATACTGTACCTTCCTGATACATGTTTTGCTGACCCCAGTATGAAACATATTGCTGAACACTTGTCAATTGAAAACTGAATGTAGACTGACCTGCCTAGTTTCAACCCAGTCTGAAAGATTTTGTGAAATTTACTGAATTTTCTGTATGTGCAGAATTGCAGCATTTCAGATCATACTCTAAAATTTTATGGTCTTAGGCTAATTACAGGAGCTCTGACAGTCTCCAATTAAAATCTAGCGGCAGTAAAAGATACATTACATACCCTCTTCAATGCTTTCTAAATTCACCAGGAACTATAAGATGCTCTAGTAATTTTATAGTTGCATAAAACACTGCCCTGTTACAAGCCTCTAATTCTTCTTCAGTGGTGGCTGGGGTTTTTTTCTAGCTCTGCTACTTTATTTTCAATGGCAATACAGCAAATTATATCTATGTTCCAGAATTTTTTTGATGGAACTCTATGATTTGAAGTTATTTTTCCATAGCAGTTTTCATGGCTGACTTGTCTTTTGTGTTCATTTCTTGTCTTTATACAAGTATTGTTTGCTTTTTCTTTCTGGTGCCCCTTCAATTGTTGCTACCCCCCCCCTCTAGCATGGTGTTTCTATGCAGGTTTCCTCCTCCTCCGCAATTTCTTTTCTTCTAGGAAAAAACCCCAAACTCAATTGCTATCTGAAACTTAGTTTTTCTCTGACAGACTCCCCATCCACCATCCACAACAGTGATTTTACTGGCTTTGAATTGTTTCCTTTCAGGGTAATGACTTTAATTTTTAACTTGCAGATTATATTGAACATTTGAAAGCCCTCAAGCCATGCAGTGTTTAGCCTATATACTCTTAGGATATCTTATCGATGAGTGCCATATTTCACTGTTTATCCTAATACAGACAGGGAACCTTGTCGATATCCAGTATTTTTCTAGTGAACAGCCCACTAAGATCCTAACATAATGGAGACTTTTGGAAATTACAGAAATTAAAATGCTATTTATTTACGCTAATTCTTGTCATCCTTTCTATTCTTCTTTGTAAACCCCCCCAAAAATTATCTGTCCTTCTAGAGCTCTTTTGAATATATTTTTCTTTCTACACCTTTAGGAAGTACTCTGCTATAATTCCTAGCTTTATACTGGCTTTGTGTGTTTGTAAAAAGACCTAATGTTACACACTCTTTTTCTCCATAACAATGTTGAAGGAAAAGTATCTTTTTTTTTTCATCCACTTCTATCTTTAAGTTCTAGTAGTCAACCTATGCTTTTTCTCAGTTGTAAAGAATTGATCATTTTCATCATAAACAAACTGTGGATTTGTGTCCTTTGACCAAACAGGAGTTTTCATACCTTGAGAAATGTACTTATCCACTACAAGTACATGACACTTTTTCTCTTGATTTTGGCTTTAGCTCTGGCATTCTGATTACAGATAGCCTCATACAGTACATTTTCTGGTCACATCTCTGAATGACCTTCCTAAATTTTGAGGAACTCACTGTAGATGTTACTGTGTTCCTGAGACCTGACTTAGTAGAACCGTAGTCCTCACTGCATATGTCGAATACAAAAGTTGTGCTTTTGGTTTTCATCCAAGGACTTGTGAGTCCTTGACTCATTCAGAATGGAAAAATATTTAGCATGAACTCTGTCTCATCTAGAGCTTTTCTTCCAAGACTTATGTGTGTTTTGCATCTGATTTTCTAGTATGAGTCAGTAAATGTAGTATAGGTGTGTGCTAGCATAATTTTTAGAAGAAGAATCTTTCATGTCTCCAATTTATATAACTTTTCCTGGTTTTCTGTGTGTTTTTCTGTGGTGAGGCTGGTAAACTCCCACTCCTCACACTGGTCTTTTTCAGACAGTGATCAAAGTTGTTGCTGGTTTCGTTACTACAGAGGTATATATCATTCCTACGGTATTTGCTATTAGGTAGTTTTCTAATTATTTTCTAATTACTCCACACACGCACGCACAGAGCCCCAAGTTTTTGAGCATGTTCTGTATTTAGCTCAATAACATTTATGCACATTTAGAGTCAAGTACATATTTCGGTGCCTTTATGAACTTTTAAGCCTCTGCCATTACCTTCTGTGTTGCTTGCCAGAATTGGAGATGTTTTCTGCAGGGCATAAGTATTACTCTTATGATCAGTCTACGTTGGTGAGGGAACTGGTGGGCTCTTTGACGCTATTCAGATTGTCTCAGATGTTCATGTTTGCAGTGCTGCATAAATGATTACAGCCCAGTTTGCTGTGCTTTGTATTTACTAGTTAACACTTGTACCAGATACTAAACTATTGCAGAACTTATTGGTAGATAGATAGGCTTTAATTCTGAGGACGAACTTTGTAAGAAGCTGGTTTTTCTGAATTAGTCTAATTTCAAAATCGGAAAAAAAAATTATACAGTTTATTATATAGTTTCTTTTTACTAGTGATATTTATTAGGATATTGTTTTAGTCATAGCATATTAATATCTGGTTATGTTTTTTCTTCATAGCTTTATTCAACCTTATACCAGTGGGACTTCGAGTTGTTGCTATCCAGGGTGTAAAGACTGGGTTGTATATAGCCCTAAATGGAGAAGGTTTCCTCTACACATCAGTAAGTACCTTGCTGAACTCTGTTTAAGAGACACAACTGAAGCTGAAATCTACATAGGAATGAGAGATTTACTTTTAAGAAGTTCTGTAATGTCTTATATATATATATATACACGTATGGTACACACACCATATATGTACACAGCATTATCTATAAATGGGATTAAGTAGAAATTACTGGGTACTGCATATGAAAGTCTGCATGTTAACAGTCCAGAAAAGGCATACTGTAAATGTCTTTTGCTGGTAGGCTATACTGGTAGTGTACCATATGCCATAAACCTTATAATTTTCAATTAATTTCTCAAAAATCTTTAAATAAAGACCTGCAATTATTTTTTAGTGACTTGTTGATCAGAATCCAAAAGCTACTCCAACAGTTATTTTTACTGATAATATTTACAAGTGCAACTTCCATCTAAAAGGTTGTTAACAGCCTTACAGTTTATTACCATAATCTTGTAATTGTGTCTTAACATTATTGGTTTTTATGTCAGATATAAAGAAAATAAAGAGTTCTGTAAGGGACTATATCTTTGTGGAATGATTAAAGTTGAAAAAAAAATCTTTTGAGTCACAAAGAAGACTGCTGGATAAAGTGATTGGAAAGATCTCATGTTGTTTATGATATCATTGTTTATGATATTTCAAATGATTTAATGCTAATCACTCAGTGTGTTGTTGTGAATATAAAATTCCTCAGTTTTGTATAAATTTAGTGTCTTAACCTCCTTTGAAAGGCAAACAGACTTTAATGTGAGCAGGCAGTTCTGTCAGGTATTAAGAAGGTGGCTTAAAGGATTTTTCATTACTATATTTTTACTGACATCTATGTGGAATTTATTTACATAGTGCTTTTTCCATTTTTTACGTCACATAGTTCTTAATTCCCCACTGAGTTACAATATAGTGCTTTGTTGTCAATGACCGTTGAAAGGAAATTGGAAAGATTAAGTTTCTGATGCCCTGAGGGAAAGTATTCTGTTTGTTTCAAACATACAATTTTCTTGGAAAAGCTAATTAGGAAGAAAATAATGGAACTAATCTTGAATGTCAATGTCAAGACAGAGAGAAAATTCCTCCTTATACAATGTCTGCTGGAAATTCCAGCAGTATGATTTTTTCGCTTCTCTTCAAAATAAAAATTCTATTGCAGGAAAACATGCAATATTTGCTGTCAGAAGGAAGAAAACTAGAAGAAAAAAACCTAGAGTTATTAGAAAAAATGAATTACTGACTTTCCAGTTCCATCACTTCATCTAGGGAGTTCATTTCTGTATCATGGCATGAAGAGTATTTTTTGAATGTTTTGGCACAGTGAAGAGTACATTCTTGCCCAGCACTGCTTCTGAAGTGAGCACTCAGTCCTTCAGAAAGAAATACAAATTTCAGAAGGTGTACAGTTTCCTGATGGATAATTCTGCAGATGGAGTAACCCTACATAAACAAATTCTCACAGCCACTGTATTTATGTATTCCAGAAATAGTTCAAGTTAAATGAAGTAAAGTGAGGCAAGGAAATGAGTGTTTTTATAATGTACTGCTCACTCTTGTGCAGAGAATGAAAGATGAGGGGTCCATTAAATGGCAAAGAGATTTGATGCATTAGAAAACACAGTGGAAGACTTTAGTTTTGATATGTCTACAAAACCTTTTGTCAAGTAGAAAAGTAATAATTTAATCTAATACAAATTTAAAGGTAGTGGTTTCAAAACATCAGGGCTGTAATACAGGTTTGATTGTTCATATTAATGTATTGAAAACATTGGTAATACACTTTTGTCTCAGCAATTGCCTGCTTTCAGCATAAAGACTAATAAATTTGAAAATAAGACAACAAAGCATGAGAGAAGTCTGTCTCCTCCTGAGAATCAAGATGAAGAAATAATGTATGCAGAATTAATACTGTCATTTGTAGAAAAGTGTTTTTAACAAATTACTTTCTATTACTGTTCTGTTTGTGGATTTTTGACTCATTTTCACGTTTGTGTATCTGTTGCACCTAAATGATGAAGTTCTATGTTATATGTCATGTAATTTTCCCTTGGTTATTTAGAGGAGGATGTAAGAAAAAAGTTTTTGAAGTTTTGTATGATGACCATCATAACTGAAAAAACATGCTGCATAATGGGAATGATAGTTAAAATGTATACATAAATATATTTATTACTGACTTATTACAGGGATTTAAAAAATGGAAGCCTGCACTGTAGACTAAGCAGCATTTATAGTCTGAGACCAAAGTTCTGTATAGTCCTTTTCTGCAGAATACCTCAGTGTCCCTTTTTCCATTCACAGTGTACAAAACCCACATCTTGTGACAACATACTACATGTTGATGCCTTTCTTCAGAGACTGAAGGCCCCAACTCAATTATTTTTATCATAAGGTTCTCATCCTGTTGACTAATTAAGCAACAGCACTGACAGGAAAGGTATTATGTGTGAACCTGCTTTCTCTGGTATGAAGTGTTCAGTAAGAAGAAAATGAAGGTACAGTTACAGACCAGCTTCGCATACAGATCACCAAAAGCAGAATTACATTGTCTCTTGCCTTTTTTTAATTTTTTTTTCTCTATAGTTAGTTGTATCAGTTCGAGAGTCTTTTCCCCCCTTCCTCTCTTACTTTATTCTGACATATTTAATATTTTTTCAACTATTTCTCAGAATTAGAACTATCAAAATATGCAGAATAATCGTATTTCTTTGAACAGAAACAGGAGGACAGCAAATTGTGTAGGAAGGTCACTCTCAGGAGCTTTTCATACCTATTTTGCCTGCTGCAGCAGTTGAGATTTGTATTCTGTCCTTTCGGGATTGATCAAGCCAGGGTCTCTATCATACACCATCAAAGTCTTGTCAAATAAAGGAGAAGCAAAATCTTTGGAGTTTGATAGGGATTTGCAGAATTCCTGAGAGAAATTATTTTTACGAAATCATAGCCTAATTTTTTCTATGTGTTTAATTATTGTAATACCAAAATTCATTTTTTCTGTCAGATGAAATATGAGAACAAGAGCCTTTTCATGTTGTTTTTTATCTTACACTTTTAAGGGTTATCCCACCTAAAGACTATCTCACCTATTTTGAAGTTTTGGGTTACTGCATTCAACTTTATTTCTGTGTGTGTATATATATATACACATATATATTTATATTGATATATATCTACTCATAATTAAGATATATTTATCTAGTGACAGCTTTCAAAATCTGCGTGTGTTAGTGAGCAATGACAATTATAAAAGTGAGTTGAAATTTATTTTAGTTGGTTTAATGAACTGTGAACAATTCAGTATTTATGACTGCCTTAATAACTGTGAAAGCTAGTTGGAGAATCTGGATTTTTCCACAAAGAACCATCTCAGTTGCTAGCAAGATTTTTGACATAATAGCTATGGACTTCATATGTTAGAGTCAAAAATGATGCCTTACTCCTGTCTTGCCTTTGGAAAGGGTGAGCAAGATGAGGTTTCTTTTCCAGGTTTTACCTTGTCATAATCAAAAGGAGTGAAACTGGCTCCATACACTGAAAAATGAAGCACAGTTCCAGGGATTCTTCATGGGGAACAGGTATTGCCTGCAGCAGGAAGATGGCAGTGCAGTACATGGCAGAATCTCTTGTTGGGTTTGATGCTAATTTTGCTCAACTCCCTTTGCAAGCAGTTAACTAGTTCAGTGTTCAGGGGGCTGAAGCTTCTTGTTTTGCTTTTAGGATTTTCTGCTATCTTAGCAGGACGAACTCAAAGGTAAAACTTATGTGAGTCCATTTTATGATTCCTATTTTCCTATGATGAGGATATGAGAGTCTTCTGGGTTTATATCAGTGAATTTTTCTCAAGAATTATTTTATATATCTGGGAGGGTTTGGAAGGGCTACTGATTTCCTTTTTCATCGGAGCAGAGTATTACCAACATTTGGTGGCTATTAAAGTAAAAGAAAAGAGAAAATCTAAAATGTAGAAAAGGAAACATCTTAACTCTAGAACACCTTCACCTGCTTATTGTGCACCATGGCTCCAGAGATCCTCTTCTGGGTATGGGGCAGTGGGAACGTCACTGGGAGGATGGAAGGACATGACTGCATTTCTGGGAAGTTTACCAACTTTTTATAAAGTGTTTCAGAATTAGGAATGTCACACCACTCAAAACAGAAAAATCTTCCTTTAGGATGATGGTTTGTATTTTTGATCTGCCATGGTATGCAGTGTTGAGGGTGTTGGAAGGGTGTTGGTCAGGGTAGTGTTTCTTCTGCAGTAAGATATCAGTCTGTATCACAGCCTTCATGAAAGAGAGATAATATCAATATCTGTTACTGGGAAGTGCATTTGTTGTATGACTCTGGGAACTCTCACCTGAAAGAAAAGCCTTTGAGGATTTCTCCTGACATTTCAGCAGCTTCCCAACGCTGAAATTTCCACCATTTCTTTAAGCCCACATAATTGACCTCACTGAGGAGAACCAAATTCAGCCTCAAGGAAGAAGATAGTAGCACAGACAGCGAAGCCTGAGAGTGAGAACTGAAGTAGTCTGTATTTCTAATTAACACCTTATAATAAACAGAGCAGAAGGAAGTTAAAACTACACAAAGCCAAAGAGGAAATGTGATGTTTTAAAATCTGCAGGTTTTTACAAGAATGATCAGAAAGGTGTTAACATTGACATCGAGGCATTATTTTCTGTTATAACGGTGGTTGACCTAGGTTTTAGCAAAGATCATTCCCCACCTTGCAAGCTACTGTAGAAATAGTCAGGAATATATCTGTTTAGAGAGAAGGAGACAAATAGAGCTTGCTGTATGATTTGAAAGATGTAGACTTTTATTTCTAGTGGTTAGATATACACTGAATATTAGAAAAGGATAAGTCTTGTTGCTCTTGAGGTATCTGTGGTTTTGCAAATGCAAATACATCAGACTGGAGTGTCTCCTTTCATAGTATTGTGATCAATAGAAAACATCATTTTCTCTCTCATGTCAGACTTATGCTTTAGGGTCTCAACCTGCTGCCACGCATTTATGTCCCAGCATAGACTTTACTAGGCCAAGGGTAGGACCTTATGTCAGTTGCCATTAGATGTGTCTTGGAAGTATTCTGGTTCTCTTTGGAGAGACAAAAATGGGTGGATTTAATTATTTTAAAATCACACCTTCTGATAAAGTCTTTTGAAAACTGGTTTTGTGATATTTTTAAGAGTGTAAATGCATAGACCTTAGGCAAGCTCCCTAATCTTAAGGGCTTACCACTAATACGTTTCCTTACCATATTCCTTACCATTTTTCCATTTCCTGTTATCTTTTATTCAATTTGGTATTGGTTAGAAGGCAACCTATATTTGTTTCATATGAAAAAAGTTTGTTTGAGAGGGGAGTATGTAGCATGTTTGGGGGCTTTTTTCCTCTATAAGTTGGGCTGCATTGCTCAAAAGGTAAACAAGTTCAGTGTGTTCCATCAGTTGAAATACACTGACAGGGAGGAGGAAAACATCTGCATAGTTTATGCTTATTTATATCTGTGTTTGGAAGTAGATAATTTGTCTCTCAAGTTGCCTGCCAAAAATAAATACAGAAAATTACTAATGTATTTATTTATTCTATGGTGACACTTAAGGAACAGCTGATAACATAGCCCTGCTGTATTGTACAAAATAGTTCCAGATGTTCCTGCTACAGAGTATGGTAGAAAAGGGATATAAAATACATTTTAGGTCCATGACTTTTTTCACTGGGTTATGTTCTCAGTACATTTTTGATTGAATGTGGTGAAGTCAACACTTTCACACACAAGAAAATGTAAAAGGGAGGCAGGGACAGACACATAAGGTTTTGATAAGGGAGGAGAGAACTGAGAAGGGAAGAGATGAATGGAATGGGGCTGCCATGAGGAGACTGTGATAAGAAGAGTTGTAAGAAAGTAGAGAAATAACACAGTTGAGCAGAACAGTACTGTAGAAAACCCTATGATGATATCATCATTGTAGAAATGTTTAGGATGGTATCATCATTGTTCGAGTCTCATGCTTGCATTTGTTACTACCTTTCTGAGTTTTTCACATGAAGAAACAGCTACTATTTAAACAGCAGCTAATAAATAATCTCTCTTAAAGAAATATGCTAATTTGAATATACAAAAAGATAATTAGTACTATAAAGATACAGTATTTTAGTGTGGCTTCTTATTCTGTGGCACCTGTTCCATCCTCCTGGCTTTTAAACTCTGTACTGGGGGTAATAACAGAATTTGACTCAAAACTTGCAGTGGTGTTTCTTGCCACTTAAAACAAGTATGTATGTCCTGTTTGGTTCCTTAATATCCACAGTACCCTTGTCAGGATCTATTAGAAATTTTTGTCTATAAGAAACTGTTTCATATTTGCTTAAAATATTTATTTTCCTTTCTCATATATACTTCTCATATCCACTTGCAAAAAATCTCTTGCTGTATGTGTTCTCTCTCCCTGAGACTACAGAAATGTACATAAATGCTTCAAGATTAAACGATGCTCTTCTAAACTTCTTACCAAAGCATGGATGATCAGAGTCAGCAGCTGCAACTGGATATTTTTCAATAATTTTATGACAAGGAATAGTAACTGTAGGTAGGTATGATAAAATGAGGTAATCTAATCTCATGCTTCAGGAAATAGGATTATTGCCACAGGGATCAAGAGGGATGTTTTCCTCAATATATGGCAACATTTACTGTAGCACTGAAGGAGGTTTGCTTCTGAACTGTTGTGCAATGGTCACAGCCAAAGGCTGAGCACAGGCTTGATGGACCAGCAGCTTAATCAAGTATGTCAAATTTCTGCCTCTGGCAATTCCTCCCTGTGTTTTTGGCCAATGTTTGTTTTGTTGCATAAATACAACACACTTTTCTGGATGTTTCTGTATTCTCTGCATTGTGGTTGTTAGACATTTGGGGTTGTCTGTAATCCTAAATGTTGAATGCATCTCACTGTCTATTGTATACCCCGCTTGCCTTCTGTTCTCTTACTTCCCTTCCAATTGTCACTGCACAAGCAAAAAGGATCATGTTGGAAATTTTCCATTCATTACTGTTAAATCTTAGTAATTCGTTGCATCTAAGTAAGAAAAGTGACTACCAAAAATTTAAAATCTCTCAATTTTTAGACAATTATAAAAAAAATGTTTCCATAACAAACTTCTATTACTTCTTTCCATTACTGGTTAATGAATATTCAAAATAATGAAGACAATTGTTGATGGATTTTATGGTAAGTTTAAATCCATTTTATAATAAATATGGTCCTTATAGCATAAAGAAGACTTCTCATTGCATCATGACGATGTTTGGTAAGAAAAAAAATTAACTTTTTGTGGAGTAGAACAACAGTTAGACATGTGGTGCTGTTTATCGTTGCTGTAATGGCATAGTTAATGCATCTTCTGTTATTCAGGACTATTTCCAAAAGATATATGGCTAGATACCAAGATAGATGAATAGAAATGAACTGTGAGCTTTTACATATAAAGTCTATTTTTAAAAAAATATTTCTGGTTGGCTGAAGAATGGCTTCACTCAGGAAGAATTGTGCTTTCGTTATGCAAGAAAAGTTCCACATTACCTTGCAGATGTTAAATAGTCAAATGCATATTCTGTGATTTTTTTAAATTTCTCTAAATCTTGTGTCTATATCGGAATATTCAATTTATATCTGATAATATCAAGATAAAAGAGGAAACTGTTACATTTACCTAGGTCATTAAAGAAAATTATGCAAGCAGCCTATAACTTCAGGGAACTTGGTAAGGCACCTTACATATCCTATTATGAGAGGCAGAGGCTCAAGTATGTGAGTATTAAATTATCATCATATCTTTATGACACAATTCTGTATCATGTGTGGTCCTTAGGATTAGGCTTTATAAGAAGGATAGTATATTTAAAATGTTATTATAATATGCAAACCTACATAACAAGGCTTTGTATAAAAGATGTTTCTGTAAATATCAAATGTTGAAAAAAGCCATAGCTGTCTTCTGTATTAGTGTTACATATGTAAATGACTGATTTATACCCAATATCCATTTTAATTTTTGAGCAGGTTTCCCATTATTTTGGATTTTTTGAGAGGGGTATTGTTTTAGATTGCCATTATACACATTTATTTTTTTGTTGTAACATATTCACTTTTTTGACTTGAATAGGCAAGTGTTTAGCTAAGCTTAGAGAACGATGGTCAGCATAAATATATATCTCCTCTAATATTCCCATATGCCAAGTGTCCCTGTTGAAAAAATTGAGATATTTCTGTTTCTAAGGCAGTTTTAGCCTTGGGCTGGATCCTGTATGGAAACTTGACCATCTGGGTGGCCCACAGAAATGCTGATTCTGCATGTTCTGACTAATGACCCCTTACCTTGGCCTCTCACATGTTGGCAGAGCTTGTTGATCTGGGACCTGCCCTAGGGTGTTCATGGCCCCCTCTCTTACGTGCGCGTGCTGCAGGGAACAGAGGGAGCCTCCACCTGCTTTCCCCTGTTGAAATTTCTGTGGCCAGGGACTAGATCTGGCGTGTGTCTTTTCAGAGCTGTGACAGTCTGTAGGTGAATATGTCCACATAAAGGACTGGGATCAACTCTAAAGCCTTCTTGTTCCTGTAGGACTAAACCTCTGAAAGGATAACTCGAGGCCATGTTTTTTTCCCTTTAGCTAAATTTGTAGCTGACTATTTGCTGATTAGAGGTCACTTACAAGTGTGTTAACACTGATTTTTATGTGTCTATACAAAACTGACTAGGAAAGAAAGCATCCAGCAACTTATATGTAGTTAGCTAACGTCAAGTAGTCATCTCCGTCTTGGATTGTTTCAAGCCTCCATTTTCTCTGGTTGGCAACTTTCACTGACAGTGATCCTTGGTGTATTCCCATGGATAGTCTGTGATCATATATGTTCATTTAGACAAGTATCATAGACTTTGGGTCCCATGAAGGGCCAGGAGCTGGACTTCAATGATCCTTGTGTGTCCCTTTCAAATCAGGATGTTCTATGATTCTTACAACCTACTTTTGACATTTTTCTTTGTATAGCATGACTGTTTCCTGTCTTCTCATCTCTCCCTCATTTGGGACACCATTCAGTCAGAGGCAGTTTTAAGTGGAAACAGATCTCCAGGACGAATGCATGAAGTTCATCTGTCTTGTTACTTGACCAAGCTCTAGCCATGGACTGGCATCAGAATGACACCTAGCAGTGTTGTTAATTGTGTAATTAAAAGTTCTAATTTTAAATTTGTGAAATACTGTCTAAATATTGGAGGGCTCTGAATTTCCTAGAAGTACAACATGCTGGTCAAGTTCTGATGTTAATTACAGTTGCTGACCTCATAACTATCCGGGTTGGCATAACAGAGCATTTTCAAAAATCCCTCTTGGAAGGCTTAAACTGGTAAGGTTTATTGTGGAATGTTTAGTCAACATATTCTATTCACTGTCAGATGAGAAGCTCTCTTGACTGATTCCTGTTGATTCGACAAGGATTCTTGTTTTTTAGCAGACTACAAATACAGCCTTGGGGATATAATGTCTCTCCCCAAGGATGTCTCAAAAGAAATCATAAATCTGTAGAAAATCAGCAGTCAAACCTGTATCCTGCACTGAAAGTGTTGGAATAGGCGTAAGTAGACAACTCACCCATTGTGTTTGAATTCAGATGTGACTGTTCTCTACATTCTGCTTTTGTGTCACTAAGCATTTTATAATAAAAAGTGACATGATGCAACTACCTGGAAAACCATGAAAGCCTGGACTTAATATGCAGGATTTACAGGAAAACCTTGTACTTTGATTAACCGAAACAAAAAACTGAAGACTTAATTCCTTCTATGCACCCATGGATTTCTTTTTTGATAGCATGTCACTTTATGGATGGCATTGGCTTATTAACAGTATGATAAGACTTTTTAGCATTACCAGATATTTACATTATATTACTTAATCTTCAGTGTGATTGTGGCTGCAAAGCTAAAAACAGTGCTTCAGCAGTACTTTGTGACTCTGCAGATGTACACAGCTAAAGACTTAAACTTTTCCACAAAAGAGATGTGATTGCCTAATTCACCAGGGAATTGTTTACTTATTGCAGAATTGCCTAACAGTGAATTTTAAAAAGATAGAGAGAGGGTTTTATACCAGAGGCACAAAACAAAATATAGCCAACATTTCAAAAGCATAATATGTTCTCCTTTTCATGTCCCTCTTGGCCAGCATGTGACTTCCATGTTGTGACTGATGTCCCCTAAGCAGTTATACTCTGTCACATTACTATTCAGGCTACAGGCCAAAACTAAGCACAGTCCAGATCATCAGGAAAGAGAATAATATTATGAAAAGATCCACTCTTAGAAGTAGCTTAGAAGATGTTAGGTAAAAGTATAATATTTATTTTTAATCTGATTGCAAAGTATTTCTACTATTTCTATCCCCAATATTTTGTGTTCTTGGCTGAGTATGGTTTTATTTAAAAGAAAATAAAAAGAAGGGTTTAATTTTATAAAAAATTAATTAAAAGAACACCTACCTGAGTTTAACCACATTCCACAATTTTTGTTGATATTTTTTTCTTCACTGTAGGATGGGTTTGGATGTTCCCTTGTAAGGGAAGAACAAAAGACATGTTATTGTGATAACATGACAATAGACTTGTTAGACAAAATAGTAAATTATAATTAATATAGAATAATCTGGAAGCACTATCTCTACAAATTATTGATATTATTGAACTGAAAAATGTGTTCTTTCAGAACTCAGTAGCAGTTGTAACTTCGTATTTTCACAAGAATTACTTTTCTTTTAACAGTGGCATAGAATGATTTTTAGATTTGGTTGGAATTTTTCCATTTGTTCTAGTGGGATCTGAAACTATTGGACTATACTTTAGTAGGTGCTAGAAGGATTTGGATAAGTGTAAGCATCATTCTCATTCGGCTTCTTCTTGAACAGAATATATCAGGGAGAATTACTCTGTTTAATTCAACATCTAAATGTTCCTGTTAAAAATGTGTATTTAATTTCAACACGCTTTCCTTGTACTTTTCCTTTCCTTTTCCTCTCCTCTCTCTCCACCCTGCTTTTTTTTTTTACTGGAGAACTTTTAAGGCTTAGGGTAAGATAGGAGGAAGCAACATTTTGTATTCTTTTTCAACATTTAGTTGTTAGTGAGGGGGATTGAGTTGACTATCTTCTTGACATTTGAAGATCAGGAGTGTGCCCTTGTCTCTTCATTTTCAAGTATCTATTGGCACCAGCAGCAAAGGAGATGAAGGAATCGGCCTTTCAGGCATTGGAAGTGACAACTTCAGGAAACATCAGCTGAGGCAATTTGATCACCCATTTAGCATTCATTTGAGCATTGAAGGTGGCATTGAAGAATAACATTTCAAAACAGAATAAGAGATAAAATTGGTGTTTTCCCTTAATACTTACAGAAATTTCACTGCATTTTTGCCAAGTGTCAGCATCCTGCCCTGTGCTGTCTTACTCAAAACTATGAAAGTCACTTTTCTTCAATTGACATTAGAGTAGAAGACAGGTCAATTGATTTTTGATTTTTGAGGATTATTATATGGATGTGACTGCTCTATAGATGGCAGGTGAGGAGTATTGAGAGAGTGTCTGAACTGCTATGTCCAATTCATAGCTTTGGGTGTGCAAGTATTGCGCTGAGAAAGAAAGAGGCAGAGGAAAGGATTAGGATTAGATGATTGACAGGTAGATCATAGTAGGTTCACTTCAAACTTTGCCAATAATATAAAAACAGTCTCACTATATGAAAGTCTCACTAGTAAATTTTGTCAGAAACTACCAAAGATAAAAATAACCTCACTTGAAATTATTGGAATTACCCTGATAAGAAGTGTAAGGGTTGGCCATGCCAGAGACAGACAAGATGCAAAATTCACACTAAATGACCTTTTATTCTGGCAGATCACAGCTTTTGCTAACTGTAAAGAGGTGTGTTCAGTTTCATTCATTTGTACATACATCAAATTCAGAAATATATAATGGAGTTCTGCAGTTGTGGTCTTAAAAATAAGTGCACTATAACCTTTTTACCCTCATGACTTCATTAGCCATATTTTTGTATGAGCCTACCGTGGCAGAAACTTCATGGGCAGATTTGAGGAATAAAACATTAGTTGTAGAAATGTAAAGAAAATGTTGATAGGTTGTTTAACTGAAAAGTCACAAAATAACTCAAGGAGCGTGGCTGTTAACTTAGATATTACTGAACAAAGGAATGATGAATAAATTGTAATACTGTAAGCACTTAAGGTATTGAATAAAAATTAAAAATATTTTTTAAATTATGCTCTGTATTTATCTAGGCAAAAAGTTTGCTAATAAAGTAAATAATTCAGATACTCAGAAATAATTGCTCAAACAAATTTTCAAGATCTTGAATTGTGTTCTTTTTAGGTGTGGGGAGAATGCTGAAATCTTCCCATAGATTTTATTCAAAGTTCTAGATAATCAAGAGAAAATAACAACATAAATACAAATTCATTTAAAAATGCTCCTATCATTTATATGTGTAAAGGGGTGTGTTAGTATATATACCACCAAGCATAACTAAAAGTAGTGTAAATTATTGATATGGTTTGAAGCTGGCTCCCTGCCAAGTCTCCAAACCCTACCACCAGAAGTCCACCCCCCCCGCCAAACCTCAGGGAGAAGAGGGAGAAAAAAACAACCAGCTAAGAAAACCCGAAACGAGAGAGACAGCTAAAGTGATATATATAAATATATTTACACTTATATATACAATTTAAAATATATACAATTTTCACAAGGGAAGGGGAAGGGGGAAGGGAAAGGGAACAAAACCAAAATAAAATATATATATATATATATCCCAATCAGTAGCCCAAGATCTAGTAACTAAAGGGTTAGCAAAGAAAATATCCCACCACTCTCCTTGGGACAACCGAGAGTTGCTCCAGGACGATCGCCGGCAACCTCCGCCTCCCAAGGTCGACAAGGCCTTACCAGGCCTCACTCCCCAACACGGCAGACTCAACAGCAGGGAACCTGCACCTCCAAGCCGCTGGAAGGAAAGAGAGCGAAGACCTCTCCTCCTTTCTTCTTATAATCTGGCTTACGTAAAAATCGTAGGGAATACTGGGTAAATCTGGACCCTTCCTTGGTTACAAACTGGTCACCAAGGAAGGCCTAGCCCAAACCACCACAATTACACATAAAGATGTAATTTAATCACAGGCATTAGTGTTACCAAAAAACTCAAAACAAACCCCCAAAATAGCAAACACAAACCCCACAAAACTATTTTGAGAATGAACCTGTTCTCTGTAAACATGCCTGAATAATTCAGATTACTATCCATTTTTATAAGAACTGAGCCATTGTTTTTTGCAGAACTCAAATATTTATTTCATTCTTCCATCAGTAAATGGAAAGTGTTGATAATCAAATCAGGAAGAATTGAATTCAAGGATATGTAAAAGTAACTTTATAAGAAATCAAAGAAAACTAGAGAATTGTATTGCATTCTTAGTTATTACCATCTGTGGGTAATTTCTAGGGTAATTTCTAGACTAGGGGGTATTTTTGTGAGAGAGATGGACTTCAGAAGCTCTGTAAAAAAAAAACTTGAAACAACCTCTTTTTCTTCACATTCTTCCCTTTGTCAAAACAAGAAATGTTGAAAAATGCCTGCATCTATTTTCTCTCTTTTTTGTCAAGTCCTATTTGTTAAACTAGTGCTATATTTTTTTCCTTTATCTCTGAATGGAAGAGGGAATTTTATTTGGCATTTCATGGCCTACTGCTTTTTCTAAAGGTTTCCAACTCAGTTCCCCTCACTGGTAGACAACAGGGGGTTCTCTAGCTATGCTTAAAATTGTTAGTAGTATCTTTCTGTTAATGTCAACTTGATATTGCTCTGTGATTGGAGTGACCTGGAAAGCAAGCTCTGCTGGATAAGCCCTTATTAAGGTGATATATTGTTCCTTTTTTCTGAAGTAAATATATATTTCCAACTACAAAAAGGCCATCAAATATATAATTAGACTCATTTATTTATTCTATAGTATGAATAGGTAAAATAAGTGAACATAAAATATAAACAAATATTTTCATCAGCATATTTTTCTTTGCCATAGGCCTTTTAAATATCAGTGTTGAAACATCGATAGGAAGTCAGGTTTTTGTAGAACAGGTTGTTAAAGTTATAATCTTATATTATGCTGATAAAGGAATATGCCAAGGATTTCTCACACGTTGGCAGTTTTGTACTTTTGGATAGCCTCGGTGAGGGGAAAACTCTGCTGCTTCCACGAAAAAAAAGCTTTGTGAAACCAGAGCCTAAGCACTGCCAACAAACATCCATAATATCATAGTGACAGAAACTTATTTTGTTAGTGGCTTCCACCTGGAGACCCCAAAAAATTTGACATACAGGAATGAATGTAGCTTTGTTACTTCAATGTATGTTGTGCAAGGATGAGAGTAAGCTTTCTTGACTGCCTGTTAAAAAATTCCAAATAAGATTAAATTTAGGAAGCTGGTTAACTGAGAAGAGTTTAATTGGCTATGGTAACAGAAGTATATGTTAGAGTGTTAATTATAAAGCAGAGATTTGAGATATCTGAATATATAACAATGGAAGCTGGTCTGCACAGGGTCCCTAGTTCTTTCTCTGGAATATTTGAGTCCAGGTTCTGACAGGATTAGGAAGCAGGTGTCTGAATTTCTCATTACTTTCTTAAATTCAAAAGTAATAATAAATTCATTGTAGCACCACAGTATGTGGTTTGAATGTAGCCCCAAAGTCTTTTGTCACCAGGAAAACATCTACTAAAATTATTGACATAGATTCAAATGTTTTAGTTAACTTTATGGTAGAAGGAATTTAACAAAATTTTGAAAATCTTTCTGCAACAATCCTGTATTTAGATTGCAGTGTGGAATATCCTAATTTCTGCCACTAAACCATGGCAAAATTGCATAGTTCATCCACATACTGTCTACAGAAATGTGTCTTAAGCAGATTCTGTGAAAGTCCTATCTTTTTATCGTTTTAACAAAATGGTGAACACAGTGACAGAACAGTGAGAAAACAAGTATGTTTTTTCTTACAGTTTGTTTGCCATGGGCTAAAACATCATGTTCAAAGTAGCTGTCAAAAATGCCTTCTCTTTTTTTTTTTTACTCCCTATTTCTGGTGACTCTTTCTTACCTCAAGACTGTTTTGTTAGCTAACTGGATTACCTGAATACTGAGACTAAAATGTAATTTCTCCCAGGAGAATTTTATACAGAGCTATCTTATTACTATACATATAAAACTTGACTTTCACAACCCAATCTGTCTTGTTTGGTCCTGACTGCAGAAATCTCCTAGCTATGCTACAGGGTAAGACAAAGCAGCAGTACCAGGAACCACATACAGCTTTTGGTATGCTTTGCTTCTTCTTGGAAAAGTTTTGCTAATAACACTGTGTTGTCTTCTGGTTGCAACTTCTGCAGTGGAGAATACAAGAAGAAAGTAATGTTGAACAGATCAAACATAACTAATCATTTCAGATGTCAGATTTAGCATATAAATTAAACAATCCATAATTATTTCAAAATCATATTATTTAAAATTATAAAATCCATGTTTTATGGGTAACAATTAAGTGAAATGCAGTGAAATGAAAAGCATTCCAGGCAATATTCTGTTAATGTTTCTGTTAGACTGGGCCCCTGGTTCTTGAGAGCACCACAGGTGGTTTGAAATGCAGTTAACACTTAGAACAATAGCTATACTTTTATGCAGCTCTCTCTACTTAATTAAATATATCACTGGCAAAGTTTTTGTGTTTTAAAGATGTTATGTCAATACAATTGAACGAGATTCTTTTTGATGAGATGTATTCAGTAGTTTCTCTTTTGTCTTAAAAGTAATGTAATAATGAAAGATTTAAGGTTGAAATGGAAGGTACTCCTTTGTTTCCATTTCTTTGTACTAAAAAACCTTTATACCTGTTTTGTATAATAAAGCTTATATAACATAAAAATCTTACCTTATCCATAAATTACTAGTTTTTTCTAAGATGCTGAAAAAGCTAAGTAACCTCTACAGCTAGTTGTTTGTGTGACATCTCAAGAGACCTGTCTCCTCACCTGTCAGGACTTCCGGCCCTGGGGATCTTAATACAGCAACTTGACTTCTTTTCTTAGATATAGTTCACCATGTATAGAGGGTATTATATGAATGCATTTACTTTGAGCTTCAAGAATGCTTCTCAGCATTACTTATTAGAATCCCTGTATAATGTCTTTGGGTAATTTTTTCCACTTTCTGTATTTTCAAATGCTGCATGTCAGGGAATAAAATACATGAAAATATTTTGTATCTGTCACTCCTTTTACTTCAAAGAACAGCCTCACATATTTTGTGAAATTTATGTTGAAAATTAGTGTTCTAGAAGACACTAAAATGTCCTAAAAGTGACCTGGTAGTCATATTAGTATTAAGATATTCAAAACCAATTTATGCCTTTTGCCAAAAT
The DNA here is from genome assembly GCF_003945725.1 of Corapipo altera. Classification (NCBI taxonomy): domain Eukaryota; kingdom Metazoa; phylum Chordata; class Aves; order Passeriformes; family Pipridae; genus Corapipo; species Corapipo altera. Next base: position 38,392,829 of record NW_020884872.1, read on the forward strand.
AACATAGGAGTATAGAGGAGCAAAAAAAAGTATAGGACCTAGTTTATATGTGTGTTTTCTCTTTTTTTTTTTTCCTACCTTGCTTAACAAATTCCTATAAAGGTAATGAAAACAGAAACATTAGCTACATTTGTCATGAAAAATCCCATCAATATTAGAACCAATTAACAGCCCTTTATTGTGAAGAAAACATGGGGATAAATCCATGCTGCAGTATTACTGCAGTTAAAATAACAGGTGCTTAGTTCAATGGAGTATTAGGCTGCAAATGGTATGCCTCAGGGGGTTAAAATCAGTGAATATTATTGCAAAACTCAGCTACAAATGAGTTTCCAAGAAGAGGGTATATGTAACAGATTCTAGCATCCAATTTTCTACTTTTGTTCATTAAGACTCTTGCTTACCTTCCAGAAGGATATGGAGGTACATGAAGGGTGGCTTTGCTTTTCAACCATAAGAATGGCAGAGCCAAAGATAAATGTAGTCTTCTGTAACAAAATTAGCTAAATGTTCATACATGGACTTGTAAAACTTAAACAAAACTATTTTCTTAATTTTTTCCCCTTTTCCATTATATAAAATCATTTCCATTGCTGTTCAAAGGAAGACTTTAGTACTAGTGATCAGGGAAAAGAAAAAGACTTTACAGAAGGAATGCATCAGAATATAACGTACAACCTAGCCAATAGTACATAGTATGATTAACTACCTTAATGAAAAAAAATACTTTATTAAATACGTCCAGATAACTTGGAAATGTAAGATGGTAATATGAATGCATTTTTCCAATACCCTACTCTGGGTAGCTCAACAGGATAATTACCAGGAGCAGATGGGAAGCAGACAAGCGCACCTGAACCAATATATACAAAATACAAATTGCTGTAGAGATTGTTTTGAAATGAGAAAGACCTACAGGAGTAAAAAGATCATAGAAACAAATCTATAACTGGAGACAAATTATGTGAAAACCTGTGAATAAATATATACTATACTTTCTCCTGTTGAGATCTGAAAGGTAATTTGTGACTTTAAACTACAGAATAGAGGTTTATTATGTAGACTTAAATGCTATCTATATAGAAATCTTATTAATTTGTAATGAAGTTTTTCCTTTGTTTCACCCTTTCTCTTTACATACTGTTTCTATGACTTACTACATTCAGGACACTGTATTACTTCTCCATTAGCAAATAGGAAAAACATTTTTGGAGGACCTTTTGTTGATGGAAGGTTTTGAAATTTATATTTTTGTGACTTTGTTGTACTGTTTGGTTTTTGGTTGGTTTTTTTTTTTTTTAATGTGGGAAAATGTGGTATTTGGTCTCCCATTAGTCCTTAGCTAAAAATTATGTGATACTTTGACACAATATTTGTCATTTGCATTGTTCCTGTCTGCTGTCAGTTCTTCTAATTTGATTTGAATGTGCTTTTTTGTCTTGAAAATGTGTGTATAACTTACCTTATATCCATCAACCATAATTCTCTTGCATTAAATAAAAAGTTATTAACTAGAAGTCAATATTAAAGATTAATAAAAGTGTATATCCACTAATTTTGAAGACTTGAAACATTTTTTCCATTGTATTGCTTTCTTAGCTGTGCTTCCAGCTTAACTTTTTTTTATGTAGAAATGAATCAGCGAAAAAAAAGTTTTCTTGATGTAAATCCTTAGAAAAAAGTTTTCTCATCTATTCATGGTGTTGGTATGTCTGCTTCAGAGCATTAAAAAAAACTTAGTAGAATATTTTAAGAATTTCTGGCATAAAGTTTGGGTTGATTTCTTGTAGTACTTCAATTTTCGTGTGGCACGCACTAATAATTTAAGTAAGGAACTTCGGTATTTTTTAATTATATCACAGGGCAAGACTAGAAAATTCCAAATAATGGGATTTTTTCTTCAATAATTTTTTATCACAAGGTGGTCCAGAACTAATCCTAACCTAATTGGACCCACTGAGAAGTGAGTCAAAACAAGACTTGTTCAAAGCTAGAGGATTTGTAGATTAAATGGATGTATTTGATCAGAAGTTCCTGCTCTGCCTGGTCTTTAATGCACCAAAGGAACTTGAAGCTCTAAGGATAAGGCAGGACCCAAAAACCCAAAGCAAGGCAAGCATTCTATCTAGCTTTGAGGGATGGGATGGAGTGGGAGGAGGAGGTAGAATCTAGCAAAGAGTATCTTTTTACATATAATATATAAATTCTGTAGAAAAATATTAATTTTATAAATATACAAATATTAATATAGTAAGAAACAACCTATATGAATTGATCAGGAAGTTACAGTGTGAAATCAGTCTCATTGCTGTCTTTGATAGTGTAGCTTAACTACTGTTAAGAAAAAGCTATATGTATGCCTTTCCTTGAATTTTAGTAAGGTTTTGATTTTGAGAGAACTGGATGGAATTACATCTGTACTGTAGTGGGGCAAGAAAAACAATAAGTTATTTTTATATTAATCTAGAATAGGACAAGATGTAATTAGTAATTGTTAGTGAAGGCAATGTCAGGGAAAATCTGAAACTACATGATGTTCTGGGAAAAGCTAAAAACCTGTGAATCATCTCACTGGAGGCTTCTAACTATGATTGAGACAAACTTGTCAACATGATCTAGACAGACTTCATTCTGATTCAGAGCAGGCAACTTCATCAAGGTCTATAACTCTTCTAACCTAAAATCCTTTTCTAGTCCAACACTTGTATGATTACTCTGGTTTACATAGTCTATGACTATGCATTGAGTGATAATGCAATCAAATAATTACTAACTGCTATCTGCTTTACCTTGGATTTCTTGAGATTTGGGCTGCAGCACTTAATCAAGCTGTCAGAACTGAAAAGAAAGCAGTTAGAGGACTGCCCAGTTCAGTAAGTTCGGTAATAATTATTGAAGTTGAGTTTTTCCTTCTAGTAACCTTTGTTGATTCTAAGTGTAAGAAATGTATTGCTATGTAGGAAAAGTAGCAGCCTTTATTTCTACTAAGAGTACATCTCTGAATTTTAGATCTAATTTCACCAGCTTGATGAATTTCAGTCAGTATTTGGTGTACTTTTCTGAGAGGGTTTGTTTAAGTGGTATGCATGCTCAGATAAGTTCAATAGAGTTGATATAGGTTCTGAATCTTAATTTTTGGAATCACGTGGATAGTGAGGTGAAGTTACTTGTTTTGTGTGATACTATTTCAGGGGAAAATCAATCACTGTAATTGGTAGCTGCCATCAGATTATATGATATGAATTTAATGAATATAGCTCAAAGGTAATATTTATACTAAATATTATACTATTTATACTATACTCTTTCCTAAAAGGAATCATTTGTTACATGAAAGGGAAGCTGTTGAATTCAGTCAATAAACACAACCTAGTACTCTGGGGATCTGCAGAAAGGTATTTACTGCTCTAGTCTCAATCCCCAAATTGCATATCCCAGTCCTCAAAAAATACAGCTTAGACCTTTATTTTGAATCATCACACAGAAAAAGAAGAATATAGGAAGGGAAGTAGGAATGATTCAAAATAGAAATTAAATCCAGTTAGCAGCACAGAGCATAGAAAATCCTTCCAATAATATTTTGTTCACTTCCTGCCAGTCGTTCCTACTGGCTGTTTTCCTAGTTTCTTGCCCAAATTTAGTGTCATTAGACCTTCATTTTTATTAGAGTGCACAAAGATGAAAATGAGCACAGAAAAATCTTTACTCTAAAATGTTTTAAACAGTTTTTAAATTGTCTTCAGTGCTGTCCTTTTTTACTTGGAAGTCTAAACCTTTATTTTTGTCCTTGAGGGATCAAAATGAAACAAAAAGATCTAGTCTAAATTATTTGTCATCAAACAATGCATGTAATGGTGTCCATTTGATGTCCAACAGAGCTCAAAGAAAAGGTGATGGCCTCTGACTGTAGCTGAAATCTCATGGAACAGTAGCACAGTTTTGTAGCTATAATGTAGGTAGCACCTAAACACCTTGAGCAGCTGCAATGGCCCAAACATAAATATGTTCATTTTAGCATAAAACTCACATTAAATTCAAGTGGAGCAAAGCCCAGATAAGAGTGAATACTTTTGAAAACTCCACTCTTGTTTTCATTAGACAGAATGATGAACCAGTTGCCTATTTTCTGGTGTAATGAGGTTATCATCAAAAATGAGGTACCATGTAAAAGGACTTGCAAGTAGTCGAACTACTAACACTTTGAAAACAATGCATTTATTGCTGCGATTTACAGCTCAGTTTTCTTAGCATTAGTTTGATTGTGAGGTCTGAGCAGTTTCTATACAATCTTGAGAGGTGATGTTTTTATGAAGTGAGAGACAATAATAATGCTTGATTAGTTTATCAAGTTAAGAATAAATTTATATTTTAATTTACCCTTCTGAGTTTAGGGATAGTTTGTATTTTCTTCAAGATTTGTAGTAACTTTGCTCTATATTGTGCTGTGTGCATTTTAGTTTGAGTTGTTTTTCACTTTAAGGAGTAAATAATGTTTAGAAAGGGAATGGCATGATGACCACGTGACATTTCAGAAATGGCATAATAATCATACACTAATACAATATTTCATGCTCTTGGAAGAGGAAAAATGTTAGGAAACCACAGAAAAATAGTTTTGATAGGCTGTGTTAAGAGTAGAGAAATATTTCTCTTAAGGCATGGATGAAATTTAAATGCTGCATATCCTTTCAATTTTCCACCTCTTCAAAAAAAGTAACCACTAATTGTCAATAAATAAAATATTATCACAAGTAAGAAGTAAACTAAGTTCCAAGAGATTCCATTAGCAAACTGTGTAATAGTAATAACTGAACTTTATATTCCTTGAGGAATTTATTCTGTAAACTTTCATGTGACTTTTTATTACATTCTAAAATGTGCCTTCATAAGAAGCTGCAGTTTAAGCTTGTGTTGTGCACTCCTCCCTCATTCCTCTCTTACTTATTTTCTAGCAAAAGCTAGAAATAGTTTTAACGCCTATAAATTCTCCTGAAGGCAGTTTAATATGACACGGATGTGCAATAGGGCATAACCTTTGAGCTTGCTGTGAAGGTAAAGTATACTTTAGAAATATTACAGAGATTAGGAAGCAATCGGATGGTTATGACTTCAAGACTTAAAAAGACTCCATAACCCAACAAATAAAAGCATAAGTGTTTGACTTCTTTTTAACTTGGCCAAAATGCTTCAGAACAAAATATTATTGTGTCAAAGGGCTGCGTGAATTTTGGATGTATGCAATAAAAGTTAAATAGCAGAAGTTCATGTTCAGTTAAAATTTTTAGAGCCACATAAACTTTCTGCACCAACTTTCTTCCATTACCACAAGCGGGTTAGGACATATTTGAGGTAATCTACTATACACTCTTATGAGTTAATTTGATTATTTTAACTTGCTAAAGGTACAAAAGGTTCGAGAAGTGAAATTATGTAGGCATTGGCACAGAATATAACTATTAACATTGGAAGACAAGTCTGTATTCTCCTTTGACTAAAAGAGACGTGCAACAAAGACATCTTTAAACTTCCTTCAAAATACAAGAATAATTTTCAGTAGTTTCTGTGGACTAGGTCCAAGAATTTATGACTGAACAGTACATAAATGAGTGTGGTGGCTTCCCTTCAACTTAATTGCAGAGCACAAGGTTACTTTGATTTGTTTAGCTTAGGAAAGGTCCTAAACCCCAGTATTTTGGGGTGCAGAATTGCTACTGACCCGATTCTTCTCTGATACAGACACAGATTAGGAGATACGTTACTGAAGATAACAAAGTTGAATTAGTGCTTAATTAGTCAGAGACTATTGTCTAGATAATTAAACTCTATTTGAAATATACTAAATTTGAATGAAGTATCCTAGGGTGGGTAGTTCTTCCTACACTATAACTGAGTCTTTTGTTGAGTGATAAATCTGGTGTCACTTTTGGTTTTGTTTGGAATACAAATTCCTTATATGCTAGATTGTGTTTCTTGTCACACAAAATTACTCAATGTCATGATGGCATTGCTTTCTTGATAGGCTTGTAAAGTCAGTTCCTAAGGGCTGCATGTTCAGTGTCTTAAGTGATAAAAATAATGTTTTAATTAAGCCATAAAGTACAGCAATAGCTAAATATTTTGAAGGTTCCAAATCAGTGTTTTTTTAGCAGAGTTCTATATTGTAATTGGACTCATCATGAAAGAAACAAATTATATAGAGGTTGTAGCCAACTGTGTATTTCAGCCTGCTAAATTCCCAAACCTCTTTCTGCATTGATGTACAGCAAATTGATTTAAACATTTAGTTGAAAACATTAAAATTCCACAATTAAAATTTCAAAACCAAATTGGAATACCCCTGTATCCTTTATCCAGAACTAATAATCTAGTTTATGCAAATCTCAAAAAAGATGGTGTCTGATATCGTCTAAGACATCTATGAAGAGATGTATTCATATTCAAACATGATTCATCTTCACTGAAAGATGTCCAAGGTCTGCCTCCATCCTACTCCATCTCCCTTGTACTACATGCACATGTTGTTATTGTTCTTATAGGACAGGAGGGGATGCAACAGGAGCAAACAGCTTTCATTTTATATAGGCCACCAGCATGCTAGTAACATACCTGAATATGACTTACAGGTTTGAACTTTTTCCCCCCATTTTTAAAGTGGTCATTCTGATTCTGTATGGTCTACGTACCATACATTTTCAGTGTTGTCATTGTGCTTTTTTCTCTTTCTATATGAATATGCTTTTGGCTGCTGCCTGTGTTATAGGGCTAGATAGGTTTTGTTCTGATATGACCCTTTTCTGTGGAACCTTAGAGTCAATTGCATTGCAAATCAGGTTTATACTGATGCAAGTCTGCTGTGTGCTGTGTTGTTACTCACTACACAGTATGAAGCAGGTAAAGGCAATATTTAAAGATTTTTGGGGGCCTCATACACACCTGCTGTACCTCTCTACATTCCCTGTGATTTATATCCAGGAGCATAATTTTTTATCATATTTTTATGTTCCTCCAAATTGTGTACTTGTAAATTTCAGCAAAGCAGTATTCTGTATATTTGGTAACAACCAGCAGCTGGCATCATACTACTTATTGCTCCTGGGTGATGCAAAGATATTTATCATATTTCACAGATACAGAATTCAATATGAAGACAGAAATTGTAGCTTCAAGAGGCGAGGGCTCTAAAAATTAACTTTCTCAATGGAGTAACAGCTGCCTGTGCTTTTTACTCTTGGAAGGAAATATTACTTGTGTTATTCATTTATTTTATAGTGATTATCCAAGAACTGTATTGGTGAGTAATGAGGGATCTCATGTGTCAAGGTGATGCCATCTTGGTTTCCTGAGCTTTGTGATCCTGACCTTGTTCCTAGTCAGAGCAGTCCCAGGAGGCAGGGCTGGATGCCTTGGAGATTTCTGTCTCTTATTAGGATGTGCCAATATTAATCACTCTTGCAAAACAAAGTCAGCATGTGGGAGCCTACCTGTGGCTAGGGAGTAACATAATCAACCTATAAAGAACCTGTGATCAATTTTGCAGAGCACCTATTTTGCTGAGACCTTGAACCAGGAGTCACAGGGTGATATGCAGATGGGTTGTTGTTGCCTCTGTGCTGTCCTGTGGGGTGTCTGCTGTGGTTCATTTGCAGGCCTTGAGGTCAGAGGTCTGTGGGTCCTTGTTACAAAACCTGAGAGTACAGGTGCACAAGTCACTGCAGTCTATAACCAGACACAGAGGGCTGCAAGCAGTTCATTTTGGTTTTTACTGCTCTTTTCAAGGAGTCATTATACGGCTGCCAAGGCTCACAGTGCTACATTAAGACAGGTGGCACATGTCAGATAGTTATAGCTCTCCACACTAGTTCTAGGAAATTCTACTAGTAGTATCAAAATTTGTGTGTATGGTTTAATTAGCATGATTTTAAGAGTGACACGCCTGGTTTTGTACAGGGATGCAAGGGGAAACTGTAATTTATTTCCAAGAGTGTTTCAGTTTTAGCTCAAAATGTACCTGAAGAATGCTACTGATTTAGCACTGACAGTGGCTGTGATTGTATTTTAATTTCTTTTTAACTAGAGATACTTGTTAAGACTCAGACCATAAAGGAGACTAAACACGTGCAACATATGGTATTGTTCAGCTTTGTTTGGTTCTTGATCACTGATTTATATAATTCTTTCTGACACTATTTTTTGGCTAAAAACATAAAACAGGGATAAAAGATTTGAGGTGGAACTCTGGTTATAATTTTTTTTCATATACAGAAATAGAAATGAATTCTATACAGTAAAATGTACAATCCCAAAATACTTTCTCCTTCATTGTTATGAAATAGTCTCTCTTAAACTGGCAAAAACAATTGAAATAACAATAGGTGTACATAACATAAAACAATTTGTGAGGATATTACTTAAGTGATAAAGAAAAAGGAAGTAATTAGCTCACAGAACAAGCAACAATACAGTTATTATTATGGATCTAATAAAAGTCATGTTTGCTTTTCGTAGATACGAAAAATCAATTTTTGCTTTTAGTACACACAGAAATCAATGTACTATGAGTCCTTTGCATTAAGAAATGTCTTTCTGCCTCTCAGTTTGGGATTTTCAAATGCAGCTAACTTTGAAGGAATACTTCATTTCTGTTAAAAGAACAGATTTATTTCATAGAATCTGGGACAGTTTTCCAATTTGCTTGTGGTTTAATGAGGGTGCTGTGTTGGTAAAGGAAACCATTGTTACTGGTAGCAATCACATTCATTTCAAATGGCTGAAACAATGCAATTCAGTGAGCAAAATTTGCAAATCGATGGTATAAAAATGATTTGTTGTACTTGAGTTGAACAGCTGATATGTCTGTTGTCTATAAAACTGAGATATAGCACATAGTGGAATGATGTGTAAATGGATATATAGTAAGTACGTATAGTTATGATGATTTTCCTTGCCTATATTTCTTGTCAGCACCTATCAAAAATGAATTTGCATTCTATGTAATAAAGACAGTGCTTTTAATGGTATGTTTTTATTGATGATTTAATATTTTAGACAGAACAGGCTTAACTCAAGCTAAAGCAACAGACTAATGTGACATTTCAATAACTCTTTCTGTTAGACAGTAGTGACATAACTGATTTTACATGTTTTAGAAGTAAACTTAGGCATAAAATTGATGCCCTGAATTACTTTGTGTGTTTGAGGACACTGAACTCAATTGTTTTTCGTTATGTCCATACCTAACCTTGTTTTTTTATTTAAATCTCCTGTTTTCACATATGGTAGAGTTAGGTAACTTTTTTCTTTTCCTTTTTTTCTCTTCAATTTTCACTGCAATGCGTAACCAAGAGCCTTTTCAGAAGGAACTCTGGCTAGTTTGATAAAATTTTAGCTTTCTATTTAGCAGACACTGTGGTGGTTGAAATTTGGCTGGAGTAAGCTGCCAGAGAGGATCTTTTGCACTTTTGCTTATACAGGAGAAAGTTTCAGTTTTTTCAGTTTTGTTCTGGAGAAACATCTGTCTGTCCCATAACTGACATTTAAATCAAATTCAGTTTGGAATGGCTTGTTTATTTATTTTATGAACTACTAAATTTGAAAGTTTGAGGAAATTAAAAGAAAAAAATGAAAAAAAACCTGCAAATCAACCCTGTTCAAATCAGTTATTTTCTTTCTAATTGACTTCTTATTCCAAGCTCTACAAATCTATGGATTTGTGGGTTTTCAAAGCATCTGTTTTTGCAATCAACTGTAGCTTTCAGTGAACTGGAATCCTTCCAAATTCAAAACAAAACTATTTCTTTTCCTCTGCAGAGTGTTTTGCAAACAAAAACTAGCCATTTCTAGAATTGGTATTACCACCTTCATTGTTTATTAGTACTGTAAATACTATGCATATGGTTTGACACTCCAGCCCTGATGAGATTCCAGATTACAGAGCTGTCACAGTGGAACTGCTGGGGAAGAGGGAGGTCTCCACACAGCCCCAGGTGCTGTGATGTAGGGTGCACTGAGCTCTTCTATATTGCATAGCTGTATAAGCTTCTTCCAAAAATTCCGTTTGGATTAAATATTCCATTACTCCTTGTGAACATACTATAAAAGAATCTGGGAGATAGTTTTAGACTGGAGGAGAAAGAAGGTTGGTTCTCATTCTTGTGATCAAAGCTGATCCAAATTTAAGTAATTTGTAATACTGTTGACATTGTGGCATTTGACCTCCACATGCCTCAGCCTTTGTGGTGTTAAAGTTTTTGCTTCTGATTTCCTATTTGATCATAATACCCTTTTTGGTAAAATAGAACTGATGCAATTTCTCTTAAGGTTTTTACTTCCTTCTGTATTCCATTTTGAATATAATTCAAGCCCAACCTTATTTCCCAGGTTTCATATACCATTAAAAATGGTTGCGTTTTTTAATTCAGAATTGCAAATAGATGAAACACAAAATGGTTGCACCAGTATATTTCTCAATAGTTGACATGGTTTTGGTCATAGTTATACGGATGTACATAGCTACACTAAGACACTATGTATCCTTCTGAATAGGGCTCTTCTATACTATAAGAAGAGTTATGTCTTTGTAATAATTTTAATTCCACGTACAGCATCTTTGATGAGAAACAAGACAGAACTTTATTGACTTAATGGTGTGCAAAATTCTATAGTGTACTTAAGTTTGTAATTTAAAAGAAAATTTTAGGATTTCTGTGCACAAATATTGAAATTATTAAAAAAACACATTGGGTTCTTTCATGTAAAATTTTGTATTCTAGTTTATAAACACCTTGTAAAAAATTCTTCTTAAAGAATTCTTCATAAACAACCTTTATATCAAGAAAAACATAATAGAGAACTTATGTATTTTGTAGAGGATCTAATATGCTGAGACTTCATAGCACAGTTGGATTCAAGAGATATCTGCAGAAGCCCGCACTGAATTTCACAATCACACTTTTGTGCATGATAAGTATTTCAAATTTAAGTTTAACATTTTTCTTCATAGCTCTTAGGGAGACATGCTGCCTCAGGTATTTGAAGTCAGCACTAGGATTTTTTTAGTCACCAAATCTGTAGTCTAGTGGTCATCTTTAGGACTGAACTGGACATAGACAAGCTTGAGTTTCTCTCTTTGTTGATGGAATTAAGCTGATTGTATAGTTTCTCAACAGATTGAATGTGAACAGAGAAATGTGAATAGAAAAATACATTTTCCAGGCGAACGGTTAAACTACGATTTTGTGCCTTGAATTTCTGTTTATTTAGTAATATGCACTTAGCAGCATTGCGGCTACAAGGAGCAAACTTAACTTTTAAAGCCTAAGCCAGTAGGCTTCTCCTAGTCATTGCTCAGTCAGAACAAATGGTACCAAACATCAGCTTATACAAGGCCACTAGGAAACTCCCTTCCCTGCATCACACTTATCATACCCTCATAGTGTCCTTTCCTCCTTTTTCAGGTTCAGCTAACTTTACATTTTCTGTGTTCTCTTAGATGTGTTCAAACCATGTCCTTTAGCCATGTCTTAAGACTTTCCTGTAAACCAAAAAGTTTGAAACTGTAACAATTTCAAACATTGGAAACAAAGAGACACCACATTATCTTCTGTCAAGAACTTGATGCAATTTTATATTTTTGCCATGTATTTAGAACCTTTCATGCCATACTGTATTGTACATGTCAAAAAACAGCTTGCTTCAGAAGATGTAGTAAACTGCTAAAAATCAATAAATCTTTTTACAGTTTGCCACCAGGGAACATTATACTGTGTTTATTAGTTGTCTTTTTTACCCTTCAAATCTAAGAAATGATCAATCTGTTGAGCTTTAGTGTATCAGAGGACTTCTCTGCTGCCTGACTGTGCTACACTACTGTGACATATTGGCATGGCTGGTAGGAGCAACAGCAGGCTAGTCATGGTAGGGAGGCATCTGCAGTTGGATGTATGGCATGGGACCTCCTTTTACAAAACATTTTTGGTAGCCCTTTTTTTTCCTCAACTTTCATGCTTCCTCAACCAGACCCTCAGTGATTCGGTGTCAGGTAGCCTGACACCAACCATTGCAGAAGAATAGGCATGCTGGCATTTAGGGCTTTAGTGGTATCAGCCAGCACATTTACCACACATGGCTGCAAGGGCTGCGTGCCTCTTCCCCTCTCTCATGGCTGGGACTGTGAGGAGCCCCCCAACACGTTTTCATCTTGGCATTTCTCATTTGTCCCCTTCTTCTTGGCACCCCTCCTGAGGAGCTTCCCCCTTACATTCAGATCTGGTGGTCAATACACACAGTTCAAACCCATATGCCGATTATATTATTTTCTTATCACCAGACAGCATAAGGTGCTTTTTCTCATACATTTTTCTTCCTTTTTTTAATACTTTCCTAAGCTTTCTGTTTGGGCTTTCATGTTATTTTTTAAATTCTAGTTTTACAGATCATTGGTAACTGATGTGGATTAAAGAAATCATATTTGGATCTTTTATGAACAGGGAAATCTGACAATTACTTAGTTTAAAATAGCAATCACTAAAAAGTGTTTTGCTTAGCAATTCATGCAAGTGATGTAAATGTGAAGGAGATAACATTTTATTTATCTGGTGATAAAGGAGGTATTTTAGTTCCTGAGTCTAGAGAAGTCCAACATACATTTTGTCCTAACAACAAAAAATGTATCTGTTTGTTTAAATAGCGTTTTAAAAGTTCTTTTACATTTGTGGTAATTTACAGTATGACTCTTCTTATAGGCTTGGGAAATGGTGGGCTGGGACCTGTTATCAAAACTCAGTAATGAAGGCTAGAGGAAAAATCTGAAGCAAAGTAGGCAAGTGGGCAAAATTAAAACAGAGGTTAAAAATGGTCCTTATTTCAGCTATTCCCTGTGCACTGAAAAGGCTTCAAATAGATTTTTTTCTCTTGAGATTTAGGCCAAAATAAACAATCTGAAGCTGAAATTGTCAGCACTAACCTACACTTTTCCTTCATATCACAGGTGATATTTATGGTCTTAGGGTTGTTTAAGCATGTCTGCCTTCTGTACAGATTTTTAAATGTGAAGAAGAAATCAGTACAGAAGACAAAGCTGCAATAGTACCTTATTATCCACAAACATAACTGTGCTTTCATAGAAATCTCTCTTTAAAATCATGTGATTTTTTTCTTTGCTTTGTGACTGTATCAAAGCTTAATACCTTTCCTGTAATGTGTAGTGTCAAGCATCAGAAACACTAGGTTGCCTGATATATTGTTGCTATTTTCTTTCTGACATATTATCCCATGAGGTAAAAGAGCAATCTGCACTGGCATATTCCCTGGTGGCTTTGTATCGCCACAATTAATGCACAGCTCAAATCCCTTCACATGTTGTTCTGTAGAGAAATGGTTAGATGAAGCAGGTGTGCCAAAGGACTGAATGAAGTCTTGAGAGCAAAATGATAAGTGAAAAGGTTAAGGTACAAGTAGCTCTGTTTTCAATTGCTGCTAATTGCAGGCATCACTATCAGGACGCTCCCTGAAGTAAGGGGCAGTCAAGCAGACCCGGCAAGTCCCTGAAAACTGCAGTAACAAACCTCTACACCCAACTGGAAAAATCCTGAGGGCTCTTCCTTAACAGTTGCCTGCACGGATAACTAGTAGGGAGAGAAGAAATAATCCCTAGGATGTGCTGTAGCATCCTCATCCAGGTTAGAGATGCCTTTTAACACCTCCTATGCACCAAATCCCACTGTTTTCTGTGCTATTTCAGAGATGTAGTATAGGACAAAATCTAGTCTGTTCATATGCCTGGCAATACAAAAGGAAGAGGAAAAAAAAGGTTAATGGTTCACATTTATTACTTGAAATATTCCACTCTTATTCCACTCTTTATCCCCCAACTTGTCTCCACATGTTGCTTTTTGCTGTCGTGCACCAACGACATTATTGCAGCACTGCCTGTCAGTGGTAGTAGAGACCAGTCATGGAATTTCCTTGCCTCCTGGTTCCACTCACCCTAAGCATCACTGCATTGGTTTAGTGGAAGCTTACAAGCAGATGCTGGCTGTGGCAATGCTTTCTGCAAACACAGTGGAATTCTCAGCTGTGGAGTTTCATCCAAACAATTCTTTGGCAGTTTCCTGATGCCCATCTTTTCATAATTAAGCCATCACACCGTTATGTATTGTCTCCAGCCCAGCAGTACAGAAATTCTTCTTCTAGATAGTCAGTTTGATCTGATAAAAATAGTTAGAATTTTTAGATTAGTTTGGGGAAGAATTAAAACACATAAATCTCTCCAGATTTGGGTGTGGTTGTTTCGTCTTGATGAATTTTTGTTACATAACTTTTCTGATACACAGATATCTGGCATGAAAGCCCTCTGAAATGAGCTCTCTAAGAAGATAGCATAGGTACTAAAGCTATATAGAGAATGATGATTAATAAAGTTTCCTCCTGTCTTTCCTCCCTCCATCCATCTGGAACAAAACTGTGGCAGACCAGAGAGATACACATTAATTATTTTCTGTCATTATGATCTGGGTGGATTTATTCAGAATCCCTTGAGAGAATGCAGAACAAGCACATTTTGATTTTGCTTTTTGATTCTGTCAGAGAAGCCTTTTCTGCTCATATCCCAAAATATGGATTTAAGTTTGCCTGAACCCTAGGGCAGTCAGTAATCACTTTAGGGTCAATAGCAGCTTTTCTATGTGTTAAAATGTCATTGCTTCTGAATATTGTATCTTACTACCTTTGAGAGGTGGGATTGGAGGGTTTCCAGATTTGCCCTGGATCGCAGCACTGAATTTAGCTCTTAGAGGCATTCAATATCATGATGTTTTGAAAAGAAAAAGAGTGTTGGGGTTCCTGCTTAACCTTTTACTGATGATAATTTAGACATCTTTCAGAAGGATGAGAAGAACATTTCTAATATTATCATTTTACAATCCCTAGTACACTCTTGACATATTTTTCCTCACAACAAAATTTATGCATGCTCACACAATTGCAAGGTATAAATATTTTGATTAATACTTGTGCAATGGAACATATATAACCAGCATTTGGTCATCAGTTCTGAATTTGATATGGATATATGACTAAATTGTAGTGATCATTGAATTTTCATTTTTTCCCCTCATGGTCTTCTATCCTTTCATTCTTAGAGGAGTAGCACTGACTTACATGCAAGACAGTAAGAAAGTTAATGAAACACAAAAACAGCATATTTTCCATCAGTAAACTGTCCATGAACCATGAAGCAATGAGCCAAATATTTGTATTACAGCTTAATATAGTACTGTTTGTTCTGTACATGTATATAAAAGGAGCCTTGTAACCCCAGGGAGACCTCATGCACAAAAAAACTGGTACAAGCTGTGATCAAGAATTATTTTTCAGTGACTTTAAATCTGGGGATTGAACAGACTCTTGAGTGACAAGTACAGCGATGTGTTTTGAAACTGCCATTGCAGACATAGGGTTTACATTCATATGTTACTGACACAGATATCCTACTACACTCAGCAGAATATATCATAGTATTCCTTACTAATTAGGATATATTAAAGTCTTGGTTCATATTCCTGAATATTCGATAGGTCAGTAGACTTTTAAATCAGTAGCAGTCAAACATGGTACTGTATCTTTTAAAAGTATTTTATTTTGTGATAAGCATCTTTGTGCTACTTCAGGTTATTTATTGCATCTTGTTACATAATAGGGGGATAGCTCACATTTATTCTTCTAGGATTTCAAAAGATTTGGCTTGCATTATTTATTTTTTAATCCAGTGTAGATACAAAGTCCAGCTGCTGCCACCTGCAAGTACTCTTCAGAGCACTAAAACATTGGTCTAGTAAAGTTTCTGGTAGTGCACAACTTCTAACTTTGTTATTATTCTATGTTTCTTTCATATTTTAATCTTTTTCTAAGGCAACCCTTTTTCACACTAATGTTTTGCAGTGGCAGAATTTAATTGTCACATTATGCAGGAATCCTACCATCCTAATATTATTTTCAGGCATGCAGCATTGTGCCCTGCTGTAATAGAGCTGCTCTCAGGGTATGGTGGGTGATGAGGACCAAACTCTCTAAAATTTCATTTTTTCATCTCCATTATGTGGGGTTTTTTAAGTATCCAGCCACTATCTCCAACTTGTTTCCTGACCACAGTTTCTCAAACTGACTTTCAGTCTCTTCACAACTTCCTCATTAGAAGCTTCTGTTTTGGAAAAATGGGCAAAGATACTTTGATTTAGAATATGTGTAACCAATTCTTTTATTTTTCTTCATTCAAAGCAACTACCAGAGTAGTCATTTGTGCTATGTTGGAAATTAGATCATCTGAGAAATCTGTCATGAAGACAGTAAATGAAAGTCACCAGATGTCACAGGCATTTACACACCAAATGCTTACAGCTGAGTAGTAGTTGTGAGCCCTTAAATATTCAGTGGCAAGTGTGGGAAAGTGCAGCTACTTGTTGGCTGTTGCAGAACTTTTGTACAGGGGAATATCATTCCTGAAATTGTGCATCATGCTCTTCCTATCTATGAAATGCAATCAACTGTGAGACCACCAAGAGATGTTTTGATGATACAAACACAGCTTACTGTCTCGCCTAGAACTGGACAATGGTAATTATTTCAGAATCAGAAAATCCAGGGTAAGTGTGTTATCATCCGCTGACAGTGAATTGTGAGGCTGAACAGGAGTATTTAGTGCCATTACTATTCCAACAGCAACTCTTGCGTGCCCAGACTGAAACTGTAACAGGGATGACAAAAATTACTGTTGAAGAGGGTTCAGGAGGGACCTCATTGCTCTCTGTAACTGTCTGAAAGGAGGTTGTAGTGAGATGAGGCTGCCTGCAGTGAGAGGACCAGAGGAAATGGCCTTAAGCTGAGACGGCAGATGCAGATTAGATACTAGAAAAAATTTGTCACTGTTCAAGTGACCAGGCATTGGAATAGGATGCCCAGAGAAGTGATGGAGTCATCATCCCTGGAAGCGTTTAACAGATGTCTGGATCTGGTGCTGGGTAATAAAATTTTAAGGGTTACGGTGATAGTGCTAAACTGACAGTTGGACATTAAGGTCTCTTCCAATCCTGATGATTCTAATTCATACATCTGATAAACTAATAGGAAACTTACAAGAAAATTTATGTCAAAATAGCAAGACCTACATTGTCTTCTAGCTAGTTGTCATTGTCCCATTTCAAAATACCTCCTCATAATACCAACTCAATCCTGCCATAATTGCAATGCTTTCTTGATATAAACATTTAAGCATCTTGGGAAATATGGGAGTTATTTTAAACTTTATCCTTTAAGGACCTTTAAAGAATAAATTCTTTTAAAGTGGATTTAACATAATCTTAGTTTGATAGATATTTTTTATATAAAAGTTCTATCCCACCTGCTATTTTCCTTTGTCAAAGCAGGATTATTCTTTGTTATTTGATAATACTTTATTGAATGGATCGTGTTCATTTAGGTATTTAAACTCAGTCTCCTTTCCCAGAGTTCTTTCCTTTATTTTTTGTGTTTGGCAGCACTGAATGGATTAAATATATTTAGTATACAAAATTTAAATAACATAGGAATGGCAGCTGTCCAATACAAGAGTATAGCTTAGCATAATGAGCACTAATAAAGAAGATAACAAGTCTATTAGCTAGTATTAATTCTTAGACAACGTGTGCAATTAATGTAGCACAATAGAGAGGAATTTAATGGCTGGAAAGGCATTAGCCTGGCTAGTTTATTAATATCTGGTTTTACTTTTAGAAATGTGAATCCTGTTATTTTTAGTTATGTCTGTTTCTATCTGCTTTAGCACCCTTTTTCTACATGTGTATTTGGATATAATTTTTTTTATTTTGTCCTCTCCTCATAAACCTTTCTATTTTATCTTTTTTAAGTATGAATGAATGAATGAATGAATGAATGAACCCTTCCAACTGCTTCTGTGTGTTTCTTCCAAAATTGCTCCCATTTAGCAGCATGGAGTAGCTTCAAGCTGCATATGGTACTCCAAGTGTATAATCAGCAAAGTTATATGGATTAAATCATTCTATGAGTACAACGATATATAACCAAAATCTCAATTTCTTAATAAAAAGTTGTACTATGTATGCCTCTCTAAGACATGCCTTCTAACATGCCAAGTGTCTTTGGGACTTACATTGGGAAAAGTGCTGTCAAAATCTCCTACTCTGTGTTCCAAGATGATTTCTCCAAAGCATGTGGCTTTATTTCACATTTACTGCATGCAATATTACTATTACCTTTTATATCAGAGCAAGCAAATATTAATAAAATATAGTGGGTGATATCGAGAACTTAATATCTTAATTTTTGATTAGCTGTTAACTGAGGATACCAATATAGGACAATCCTCAAGTCTGGGTAGAAGTTCCTCTTAGTAAATTATTGTTCCTTTGTATTATATCCCCAATCTCATGAATGCTTGCAGAAAAGTTTAATTTAGTATTAACTGTGCACTTAATTAGTGCTGTTATCCCATTAGATTATTTATGACATTGCTAATTAAAATTGGAATTAGCACTGTTGTCAATACTTCCCTACTGGAAAACTAATGCTAACTAGGAATGTGTGAAATCGCTGTGCACTAAAACTGAACATAATATTATATTTTTACTATAGTGAATGAATGCCATGTTTGAATGGCCAGAACTACTAATTTTTCTTTTAAAACTTTTTGAACAATGACATATGAACTACTTTTTTACATTTTTATTGCATAATTTTTCCTGACTGTCATGATACAAAAGAGACCTTGGAGGATATTTTCAGAGTAAAACCAGACTTATGGTGATACAAATTTTGAAATCCTGTAAAATTTGTGGTCAAAGTTATAGAAAAGTGTAAAGGAGATAAATCCTAATAATAAAGACATTGTAAGATTTGATGGGATTGATGGTTATTTTAGGATGGAAACAGACTGGGGAGCCTGAGTTTTTAACTTTGTGAAGTGTGGGCTGCATTTTCCCCTCAATTCAGAATGTTTTGAAAATGATCTGCAATACTGTTCCTTCTTTTCACTCTTCAGACTTCTGTATCCTGTGGAGCATAAAATCTCCTGTCTTAAAAAGCTTCTCCCTGTTAGACAGAATGCAGCGGTTGTATCCCAGTTGTGGTTTGCTCTTTCCTTTCATGAGATAACAGAAATAATAACCAACTTCTGGTGGTTTAGGAACCTTTCAGGATCTATTAAAATTGAAGCATTTTGTTGAACTTTTGCAGAGGTATATTTTTATAGGATACTGCGTCATAACAGCTTATTTCTTGCAAAGTTATGATACGGACTGTTTTCCTGGTTGAGCAGATACTGCATTCTTGCTTGAGCAGTTTTATTCAGAGACTATTTCTCTATGGGCATGCAGAAAATTGTAGAAACATTTTCTGATTTCATGGTGTAACGCATGATGGTGTCATGTTAATGCAAGTCGCAAAAATATATTTTTCAGATCTAAATGTTTTACACTCTTATACTGGAAGTCAAAGGTGGTTATTCATGGCTTCATAACTATACATTAACAATTCAGCAACAATGGAATATAAAAATTATTTTCATTTTTAATATTCAGATATATCAAATAATAATATAAATAAGGAAGGATCGATTTTAAAGTTGTTCAATAGTTTTGCTAAGAATACTTCTTTCCCTACCCACATACAGCACATTGCTTTTTATATAGCTTTCTTTGAAAAATGAGATATGCTTACTGAAAGATGCAATAATTGAATTCTAAGCTCTTCTATGCAATGAGTATTAGTTTTATCCTTGTATGGAATACTAAGTAAAGAACATTTCTCCCTGCCACTGCCATTGGTATGCTGTGCATTTGTCTATAAGTTGGATGGTGAGCACTCAACCTGTATCACGACAAGTTAGATTATGAACTATACCTAATTCAAAATTCACATATCTGCATTAGTACTATGGCATGTTTAGTCATTATAATGTTTCTCAACAAAACTTTGAGCCTGAGCTCAGAACTCTGTTATCACAGAGCGTATAGACAGGAGCTGCCTTGTGACCCAAAGAACAAGGCAAAACTTGCTCAAAATTATTCAGTCTGTCATGTAGGTATCCCCTTAACGCTCACCAGTTATCTTGTTTAATTTTGTATTAGTTCCTCCTTTTTATAATAGGGTGATAACACCATGGATATTAGGGGAGGATGAAGTAACAATTTCTCTAAGTGTAGGACGCAGCCTGTGACACATAACACAAACCCATCCAGACAGCCAAGCTTGTTGCAAAGGAGCTGGCCCTAGCACAGCTAGCAGCATTGTACCTGCATTACTTCAGCACTATGCCTTTTCTAATTAATTTCTCATGAGAGCAATTAGTATGGGTGCAGAAGTATGATCAGGATGCTAGAAGTTACCTTGGTTATGTCTCTGTGTTCCCAAGAGTCTCAAAGCAAGGAGTTTTTGTATGGCTCTCTTCAGTAGATATTGTGGTGGTGCATTATTCATGAAAACTACATTTTGATGCACCTTAATTTTCATACCAGTTTCCCTTGGAAACCCTCCTGTAAATTTAAATGATGGAAAGCATACACAGGGAGATTATCTCAGAAGGAGCCTTTTTTTTTTTGCAGAGGCAGCCCAGTAGGCACTAGGATAAAAACGTAGCCAGTTTAGGATGACCAGGTTACTAGTTTTCAAGGTTTATACATTTTACAATTAGGCACCCTACCATTTTGACCAGTGACCATTGAATCAGTCCTTAAAAATATGTAATATACATCTTCCAAAAAGAACTGTGATAAAGGAATAGATAAATGCAGCGCCACGGCTCTTTATTCCCACAACTCCAAATGTAAAAGAATGGGTATCAGAAATGCAAACATTAACCCATTACTGATCTGATCATGCTGTATAGAGACATAAAGCCACCTCCTCTGAATATTAGCTTTGGTTTTGGTTTTTATTAAGTCCAGACTACTGTAACTCCTGCTTGCCAAAGCACTGTGCACTGAGAATTCATGCTGAGTTGTTTGTCTCCTCTGGCCTGTCCTGTTTAAAGGTAACATTTTCCATAATTCTTCCTTATTGTAGAATTTTTATTTGCATTTTGCCCCTAAATACTTGAGTCTCCCTGTAGCTATGTTAACATATTTTGTCTGGATTTACCCCTTTTACCCCAGTTTACCCGGTACCTGTCTTTCTCATCATCTGATACTTTATGGATTCATCGATGAATATGGTGGAACACTAATCTAGAATGGTTTCTAAGACAGCTATGGTTGAGGCATGTCTTATTTTTTTCAGTCAAAATTCTGTAAAGTATCAAGTCAGATGCTTTTACAAATTGAAATACAGTTGAAATATGGTATGTCTTTTTTCCTTTGTCTTTTCCTTTGTCAGCTATCAAATTTAAAGTAATGAATGAATCAGTATTTCTCTGAAAAAAAAAGTTTTCCATAGTATCATGTTGAGTTGTCCACTTAAATGCCTAAGTTTTAATTAACAACTAATTAAATCCAATATTTTTTTTCTGATTGGTTGCTTTGTTGTCTGTTGACTGATGCATCTGTGTTAACTGACATACAATCAGTCCATTTGCCCTTTTCAAATGTTGGCACAGCACTAGAATGAGAATTCCCTACTAATTCCTATTCGTATTAAAAGTAAGCATCATTGTTGGAGATTCTTCTTATGCAGCTCTTTAACTTTTGAGAAAAATAATATATGTTCAGTACTTTCTGCAATACCAAAAAATTGTTAGCTGTTCGTAGAGATTTTTGTGATGATTTGATACTGTAAAATGGTGCAAAATATAGATGATATGGTTCTTGCCTCAAAGATTTGACAATATACATTACTTGTCAGTCATACATATTCACACGTACCTACAAACACATTCTTTCTTCTCTATGGGGAGAAATAGTGAAGTTACATTTTCTCTCACACACAAGATAAAAAAGGGACCAACAGCAGAAGACTCCTATCCATGAAGTAAATTGTGTGGTGAGCACTTTTTCAGCAAACCTGGAATGATCTCCATGTTTCAGTGCCCTAAGAAAATTGTCTGGTCTTTTCAGTGTTTCGTAGTCTACAGGCTAGCTTAGTTTTCAGAGCTGTTAGCTGGTTTCTGTGTCACTGGAGTCAGGACTTCAAGGGGCCCACACTTGCTCCCTAGCTGCAAATCAACAGAGACTCAGCAGCCCCTTGGGAACATGCATATTTTATGCCTAGATGAAAGCAGGCTTCTTATGCATTTCTTATGCACTTTATTTGGTGTGACGGATTGCATTCATTTTGTAATTGGGATTTTTGAGAAAAGGAGTATTTCCAGTAATTGCCAGAAAGGTTTACATTTTTGTTGTACCATGTGGAGTTTGGTACAGGTAGTCCATACAAGATTTGGTCTGGTACACATTACAGAAATCAGCAGAAAATTTTTATCTAAAGTGAGTCCAATGTACCAATATATTGTGTCTAATGTAAGAGCAGAATTAGATATCCAACAAGAAACAGGGAAGGATAATTAGCTTTCCAGGTGGGGAACTATTACCAGATCCAATATTGCATGGAATCTTCAAAGTAGTTCTAATTTAATTGAAAAAATGAAGCTTTCTTAAAATAAACATTGATCAAATACAGTACCCATAATAATTTATGTTGCAATTAATCGCAACAATATCATATGGTGAATTTTAAGGGGTGCTTTAGTGATGAAACTGAGTCTCAGAAACTGTTTGAGGTCATCTTTATTTGCATTTCTTCTAGGAACTATGAAAACAGATTGGATCTAGCACCTTACCATCTCTATAAGCTTTCATGTGCTTAGTTACTTTGAAACTTCTGCAAGCTTTACAAAAACCCTGAAAAAGGAGAAAGGCAGTGGAAGGGAAGGGACATGAGTATGAAACAGTGTCATGTTGAGACACCGGTATGAATTTGGTGGTCTTTAGTCTTTGGACGCTTAGTGTCTTTGTAAAGTGGAAATTGGGAGACAAATATTGGTGTGTGACCATCAACATGTCTAAAGGCCTGTGCAAATTCTAAATGAAAAACAGAAGAACCTTTAAAAAAATAAATCTTGTTTGCAAATTGTAGTTGAGTATTTTATGACCATATAAAAGTAGAGTTTCCTTATGGTTGCAAAAAAAATTCCGGACGGTCTCTACATCCACATTTATGTCAATCCTAATTATATTTTGACAATTAGATTGTATCTTAATTTACATCAGTTTCTCCTTGTCTGTCTGAACAAGAAGAAAATCATTTACTGTTGAAGTTCAAAGAAATTACCTGGTATGTTATACCACAAACTGCATCTCTAATCCTTAAAAAAAGAACAATGTGGGCAGATATTTCACCTAAACAAAGGGTTTTTTTAGGAAGTCAGGAGACTCCATGTGGGTGTAACGATCTACATTTATGCACCTGTGGACCTCAAGACTCAGGTAATTAAGGCATTAGAAGCTTTATTTGCTTGAGTACTTCCATTAATTTTAGAAAGAATATTCACAGTAACAAGCACCAAGCTCAGAAGCAAATCAAGATCAGCCCTTACAGTATTTAAATGATTGCATAGTTCTGGCACCTTCACTTCTGAACTTTCCTCTTATATTCTTGCGTGAACAAAGGATGCAGCTGCAAGTGTGTCTGAAAGCAGCAGTCACTGCTGCAGGATCAACATTTGTTGAGTGTATAAGACCATAGATACTGTGCATGGTTCTGTCATTGGTCAGTTTTCCCTTCTGCTTCAGGAAAAGCCCAACGACAGTGACAGTGACACCTGTTGGTATACAGATGATCTCTGAATGCTGACAGCTGTACTGTGAAATCCCTATTATGGATAACCTTGCCGTGCTATTCTTCTTTGCAAGGAGCCTCTGTCCTTTTCTAAATTGAATGATTGGATGGAAATTGTCATTCTTGATATGTTTACCTTTCATTAAATGAACAATGCCATTACGGAGGCTGAAGACAATGCAGTCTAGCATATGGGTTGTGTTACAGTTCATCAAAGAAAACACCCTTGCAATATCAAACCTCTTCTGTGGCAGGCAGCACCAGAAGATGCTAACTACCCACTGTGAAAGAGGGAATCATTTAAAGTCAGTGCAAAAGGATTAAAAGGAGAAAATTTCAAACTAGGACTTATCTAAGGCCAAGAAATGCCTCAAGGTACTTTCTGTGGAATTTCAGTATTTTGCACTGTATGGTAATATACTGTATGAGGTCTTCCAGTAATCAGGGCTTCTCCTCCCCCGGTACCCTCACCCCCCCTGTTCCTATCACCTAGGCTTTGTGGTTGTAACAGTCTAAAGACAATAGAAAGACATCTTCAGAGATATTTTTTTTTTGCTTTCGTGAATCATCTTTAACCAGTTTCTGCCTTTCTATTGAAGTTAAAAGCACGGTTGGTGGTAGAATTTGTATTGCTGACTGTGGTTTTGAATGACCCAGATATTATTTGGCTAGTTGGTAAGTGCAAAGAGAAGTCAAACAAGTGTAAACTATAGGCAAAAATCTATTCTGTACTCAGGATACATGTAATGTGCCATATCGCTGCCTGCCTTTTATGAGCCATTATTTTAGTGAATGATTTCCATCAGTACAAATGCATACAGGAAATTCAATTTCACTACTAAACTACAGTCAATATCATGGTCACAAAATCGGGTGGGCAGAGTCCATGGCCATCATATGTAGGGCTCCATTTACATGTTGCAAAATGCTGGGCCCATGTGACCTGCCAGTTTCAAGAGCAAACCAGGTTTGATGTGCCATTCAACAAAGGCCATCTCTATGATTATTTTTCATCCTTTTTTGGTCTGGCTCTAGCAGGATAACTAAAAAGCCATGTTTGATTGAAATATCTACACTGTGGCTGTTTATTTCCTGCATCTTTGACTTTCAAAACTTTTCCGTGACTATTCAATGTTGTTTAATTCCTGATCATGCCTTTTTTCTTTGTTTGTTTTTCTGTCATATACAAATATGTAATCACTTCTGCATTTTATATCGTAAAATCTGTATGGACTCTGCTTTTTTGCTTGTCTGGAAATCCCTTGATTTGTATCATTAAAATGGTATTTTCCACTGTATTTTATTAAGTGGGCAGATAATTTTTAAGGCATTCTATATGCTTTTTCTGTCTTTGAGTCCCAGATAATCTCATCTTCCTAATTGTACAGATTACATGTTTCTATGCTTTTCTATAGCCTTAAGTTTAATTAGAAGCATAACAAATTATAGTACATGAGCAGCAACACCATAAAATCACATGACATCTAACTATAGTAACAGATTCAAGTATTGACTGAAAATACAGGCACTGTTTTAAATTTGAATTTGTAGCTCAACAGAGTTATAGTTTCTCTATAGCTAATGTTGATAACATAGAAATCTTATTTTAAAAAGGGTAAACAAGTTCAGTAATATTGTAGATATTTAAATGCAAAGGAAAAATGAAAAATGCGTGGACGACTTCTAAAAATTCTCTTTCTGCTGTGTTATCACATACACAAGGTGAAATTAGGCACTATAATTAAGGATACTTAGGGACAGTATTTCCCTGTTTATGATTGTATACTTTAGACACCTTTCAAACTCTCATTATTAATCTCTTCTGATTTTATTTTCATTCCTAACACCTTCTTCTAATTTGAAAGATGAAAATGTCTCAGAAATATCATCAGATGAAGTTTCTAATGGAAGTTGAAATTATTCTAAAAAACATAACATGAATTTACTGAGAATAAATCATAACCCCTTACAAATTAGGACTAGTCTTGATTTTAAAGTACAGACTTCACATTTACTGAGATCATACTTTCTGGTTAAGCCCAATTAGTTACACAATAAATTAATGTCTTTTCAGATTCAGGGGACTCAGAATCATGTTGTTTCCTGGAGGTGATGTTGAAAATAGTAAGCTGAGTTATTTCTGTATTTTCAAGGGCTATTGGAAATACTAGAGACAGTTAGGTAAGGAGGTTAAAATAAGGATAAAACAATTGCTTGGTGAAACATAATACACAAAAAGAAAAAGAAAGGTTTTTACCTTATCCAATAGATCGAAGAATTTTCACGTTCGAGATTGTCACCAAGAAAATCACTTGGGGTCAAGAAAGGATTTTTTTCATTCTAGGGAGAAGATGAACATTCTTTTCTTTTTCTTTTTTTTCTTTTCTTATACAGGATGGTTTTTACAATGCAATGTGAAGCAGCTTACAACCATTTACACCAGAAAACAATTTTGCTCATGGGAGAACTAACAGAACTGAAAGCCATTCTCTGTTAGGATACCCAGCTGACGACTGATAGGAATGTTTTGAGCATGTGCATGTGTGTCTTTATGGTGCTACCTAAATAAGTCATGTCAGTCAGTCTTCTTCTAACTAGAAAAGTACATTCACAACAATGGCAATATATAATGTGCAGCAGTTGAAAACAGTCAGGAGTCCCAGAGGCCAGAAATGCAAAGAAATTGAAGAAGAAACTGTTCTCCCACTCTGAAAGAAAAGTCAGCTTTTCCTTAGATTTCTTCAAAACCAAAATCTGGCACAGTAACATAGGCCACCATTGACCACCCTTTGCACTGCAAACTCCCTAAAGCTTTGATTGCCAAGCATGATTTGGCCTTGCACTTCTTCTAAATTTTGAATTCATTGTATTTTTACAAAAGGTGTTTTTTTCTTTTTGTTGTTGTTGTTTGTTTGGGGTTTTTTTAAGGTAGACGGCTTAAAAAAGTAGACAGCTACTCTATGGTAGTGGTAATCTCATGGTTGTATTGGCTTACTTCGTATGGAGTAACAGTGACATCCAGTGGTTGGCTGTTTCAGCCAGATGTATAAATCACTATTACCAGGCAGTATTTCAGTGACTGTACTCCTGCCAGTGCTTCCCTTTCCAAGGTTCCCTTGAGTAGGAGGTGAGGAGAAACAGAAATAAACTTTATAGTGAAAGAGATTTGCTCTGGGAGTTTCAGTAAATGTTGTGCTGAAGTGATAGAAAAATATTTATGATTTTAAATTCAAAAAGGTTTTTTTTTTTGGTGTTCGCTTCTGTGGTTCAAAATCTGTTCACACAGCAGTGGAAGGTTGCTTCATGACTTTTTGAATTTTACTTTGTATCTGAAGTTCATGGAATCATAGAATGACTCTAACATAATTATGCAGCTGTGCACATAAAAGAAGATATTTTCCTTTGCCATCTGCAATTAATAATCATGTAGTTGAATAGGGGAGAGAGAGAGAGAAGATAATGGGAAAAATTTTTCATGTCTTTTCTTCTGGTATGACATATGTTTATTTTAAGGACTTTGTAAAGTAAAAGATATGTTATTACATATATTTAAAAAAGCATGCCATTAACTGCATTCATTCTATACTGTGCAACTTGTTGGACAAATTTTTGGTTGTCAAATCTTGGATGAAGCTCTTAAGAATGAAAAGAAACTTTTAGTATTGTTCATCTGAATCAATCATGTTGAAAGGCATCTCAGACACAAAATCTTCCCTGTGTGTTGCCTTGTAATTTTTCTTATAGGCTTTATCCACTTCCATTATCAATGGATAATCTGTCAACTAGCAATGTAAACTCAAATAGCTTTTATTATTATTATTATATATATATATATATATATATGTATCTATAAATCACTTATTTTCAGTCTTATGTTCTGTAATAGTCTCTCCATAATGTCTCAGTAGTAATTATTTCCTTGGTCAGGAGAAAGAACAGTGGTGGTACCTCTGCACCTCTCTTGCTGAATGATAAAGATTTTTTTGGTCCACCCAGTAAGTAATCTTTGTTCTGAACTGCAAAAGCATTTGAGATAGTGTCTAAGCTTTGAAAAGGTCAAAGTGCTGGTGCATGGCTTCTGAGTTATGGCAGTGATCATTCCTGAAATAGTGCTCAAAGTGATAAAGATAAATGGCAATACCTACAGAGTAAGAGAGAAGTGTTTCTTTGTGGTCCCCCTTGGTGGTGTAACTGAAGTCAACATGTTGCAAACCAAAACAGGCAACGTCCCAAAGCCAAATACTGTGAAGCCTATGAGTTTTATTACCAGTTAAGTAAATAAGAAACATTGATTTAATTTTGAGAAAGCAGTGTTATGTTTCTGTTCTCTCATTTCTATGTATTTCCCTAATTCTTTATTGTGCCCTGGTGACAGCAGTTCTTGATGAAATTTCTTGTTATAAGTTAGGAAGGAAAACTTTGAACTTCAAATACTTTTGTTGACCTTTCAAAATCTGGTAATTTGTCACCAACCTCTTCTAGGGTTAACATGAGCTTTATCTTTCAGTTAAAGGCTGAGAACTGTAAGATTTACTTCAAAGTCCCCCTAGGCTGGAAATAGTGGATTAAGCTTTGGGTGCAGTGAAACATTTACTGTGGAAGTGTCTAAGATATGTCAGCAGTTGTTTTGAGGAAAAACTTTTGTCTGTCCAAGCTGTTGTATGTGTGCAAGGTGATTTTAAAAAAAGTATGATTTTAGCCTTCAGATTTGAGCAGTTTTTCGCTTAGTTAATTTTATAGGTAGCTTTCAATTCAAAATTTAAGGCAAAAACTAGTGTTTGCTGTTCTTGGCCTCAATTGTCATTAGGATGTAAATCATTCAATGGAGTCAGGTAGGTGAGTTTCTGGGGTCACACACTTCAGGGCTGAATGCTGATGTGTGAAAAAGAAAAGAGGTGGTTGGCTTGCTCTAGGACTTTGGCTGTAGATGGAGACATCTACATCATTTAACAGATGTTAAATGACATCATGTTAAAAGATGTCATTCTTTTAACATGAAGTGTATGTTTCTTTAAAAAGTATTTCACGGCATATCATGCATAGGAGATATATTCTGGAAAATCATTTTTCTCAATTACAGTGAAATTAATACTTTGAATAAAAGGGGTTTTCCATTTGCATTTCATCTATTGCTAGTTAAAATTGTCTTCTGCTCAAAATACTATCTTCTGATTTGGAAACCAGTTGCAGCACTCCAATGCAACTATTTACTTCAAATGAATTTAATTTAGGTAATGTTGAATGAATACCCTTGATACTTAAAAAACAAACTATGCCATGTGTTTGTTGACAAAATAAAATGGATGTACAAGATAAAACCTGACCAAAGATAATCTGGTTTCTGATAGCATTACTCCAACATCTACAGTCATACATTTCCTTCAAATCTGTAAAATAAATCCTTTGTAATTTGAAGCATGGAGTCTTAGACAGAGTTTTTATGTGAACAACTTGTTAACAAAAGACTAGAATGATTCTGACCTTGGAAAAGCTAGAACTATGATCTACACATGGGGAAAAGTAGAGAGAATTACTGTGCAGGCAAATAATTTCAACCATCATTATTGTATGATGAGGAGATCATTTTAGGTGTGCTGTACAAAATGGCTTATTGTATTGCTTGCTCTTGAAACAGCACAAAAACACACTGAGCAGTCCAATATAACATTTCTGAAATGTACAACCTTAGCACTCCTAAAAACTGTTCTTCTCCAGGAACTAGAAGAGGCATTGGTTTCCCTACTGGAGTCAGGAATACACCCTAGCAGAGATATTCTAGGCTACTGTGGGTAAAAAGGAAACTGTGGAGCTTTGGGTGACCTAACCTAGGGCTTTTATGTGTTTGGTTTGGTTTTGTTCTATTTTTTTTTAATGAAGCTGGACATTTCAGCCAAATCTTTTCACTATTTGTTTAATAAAAAGTAAAAGCAGCGAAATGCAAATGGTTGTTGGTGTACCAAGAAAACATCTTGTGAATTTGTCTTAGTTAAAAAGACTGTGAAAAGTGTCACTAGTTTATATATATATATATATATATATATATATATATATGGAATTCTGATTTAAAAAGCAGAAAATCTTGCTAATCTGTTTCATACAAAACTCTCATCCAAATCCACAGCAGATTCAATAAACATTCCTGGAAAAAGTCATAATTCAATAACATGTTTGATGGTAAGGGCATTTTTCAGAGGTTTTTTAGGTTGCCCCAGTGTATTTAACTGGGTTTTCTTTACTTCTTTGCATCTCTATAGCATACAGGCTGTTTTTCATTTGATCTGTTTCCAAACTGGCATAATTAAAACACAGTTCTGTATGAAACTTTTTTTTTTGTCATCTGAAAAACTTCAGATAACTGTTTCTTTCTTATTTTAACCTTGAGCTTTGATCTTTAGTGACAGTTCAGATTTAAAATCATTTTCTACTGTATCACTTCAGTAGGGTGATTGAAGGGAACTGGAACCCAAGCTGTTTATTCCTCTGGCTGTCAGAAAGTTTTCCTTCAAGGGAAACATTTCAATTAATGTTGTACAAACCACAATGGCAGTGGAGACCAGCCTGAAGCCATATATACGGGTGTCAGTTAAATTCATATGTCAAACATGGCTTTTAATTATAGACCTACAACTGCAAGTCAGTGGTGTTTGAAGCATGTTGGTGATTTCACTTTGATAAACTGTGATGTCTGAAAGTGAAATGAGAGCCTACAGGTAAAGGTATGCACATGGGTTCCATGTGCTTCGAACCGTGAATACAAAAGGTTTGTTTGCTCATCAAACAGAAAGTCCAATGACTTCTGTTCCCTTCATTATCTTCAAATGATGGAAATTTCATTCTGGAGAAAGTAAATACAGGGTAAAGTTGCCTTAGAGGTCTTCCAGATCCTCCAACTGTAACCTCTGTATATCTTGCTTAAGACCACAAGCTCATTCTTTGGGCAGTCCTTTTTGGAGCTCATGTTAATGTTTGAGTGTGCATTTTCTTTCCATTATTTTTTTGGTAATTCACCTCCTGGCTATTCATGGATTTCAGTGCCATCTATAAAGTCCCTTAATTTATCAAGACAAGTGTTTCTCAGATTTCTTAGAATATTTTTAAGGCATTTTTGAATTAGTCTCAAAAAAAAAGGACAAACATAATGATTTCCAGAAAATGGAGAAAAAATTGTCAAGCTGGCATTGATATGGTTTTATGGAATCCTTCAAATTTAATTATTTGAATAGTTTCAGTAAAATAAAAAAATAACTGTTCACCATTTAATTGAGTTGAAGATAACATCATTATTCCAGGTAGAAAAAAGTGTCTTTCCTCTCTTGCCTATTGAGTGTTCTATTCACTCTTCCTGTTAGCAAACATCATAGTAGCATACCACTGCTGTTAGCTTAGTGATATATGCTTTCTATAACAGTATTCTTAGTACTTGAGAGTTTTTACTTTGAAAAACAGAAGAAAAGTTTTCATTCAACAGCAGAAATTTACTGATGGAAATATGTTATTTCCAGTTACAGGCAATTTTCAGTTTTTTTTAATGACAACCAAGAGGCAATTAGGTGGTTTACATTTTCTAGATTTCACTTGACCAAGAAAATTTTTTTTTAATTTGAATTTTTGATGCAGGACTAGGATCGCAATAGCAGTGCAGCTGAAATTCTTAAAACTCACCATTGCTGAAGCAAAACTATAGCTGAAAGTACAAGACTAAGATCAGCCTGACATGGTATCCTGAAATGCAACTTTGGAAAAAAGGGTACCTGTGAAATATTATTACAAACTGCAAAATCAGTTAACAAAAAATTAAAGACAAAGAGTTTTTAGCTACATGACATAGAATCATAGATTGGAAGAGACCTTTCAGATCATCCAGTTCCAACCCCCATGCCATGGGCAGAGATGCCATCCACTAGACCAGGCTGCTCAAGGCCCAATCCAACCTGGCTTTGAACACCTCCAGGGACACCTAGAGCTCTGCTTCAAGAAATATCTAAAGACATTTTTTCCTAACTTACACAAAGATATTGAATTTTCTCAAATCCATCATGACAGACCACCTTTGCTAGAAGCTCACTGTCACTGTAAGTGGATCTCTGCTTGGCCAGCAGCAGGGGTGCCCCAGGGCATCTGGAGGATTCCTCCTTATCTGGAAAGCCAGTCAGACCCTGCTTCTGCTGATCCTTCTGGGCAGTGAAATAAGTTCATGTAAACAAAAGTCCTTAAAAATTACAGTGTTGTTCTAAAAAAATGAAATCTGAACAATCAAACATAGCAGTAAAACTCTCTGAAAACTGCCTAGAAATTTTCATTAAAGTGGAAAAAGCAACAGGGTCTGCCTTGAAAAAAAAAAGGAAGGGTTAGAGTAGATAGAGGTAATTTTCATTAAATGAGTGGAACTAAAACCAGTTAAGGGATTGTGATTCTGTGGTTCACAGTGCCTGTTAGATGTGCAGATATGCTTAAATTCTTGATAGTAAACCTTAGGAATGGCTAAGGGCAAATCCAAACCTAAAGTAGTTCCTTTTAGTTCAGCAATGGGAAAAAAGTCCTCTGGAGTTGCAATACAATTAATACAATTAAGTAAAGAACTCATCTCTCTCCACTGACACTATATGAGACTAATAATTTAAAAAACCTAACATCCACATCTTGAGATCTGGTCTGTCTGTTTGAGGACAGGATCCTAGCAGAGCCAGGATTGTTCTTTACAAACATAATGGTTGGGTCACCAGCATCCCACGTCATTGGTATGTGGGGAGTCAGCTGAAAAGCTTGCCCAGAAGCCTGAATATAACTTTTTGGTCCTTTTGAGGTTGAACCCACTCCTTCCTTGTAGCACAGTGTTCAGAAGAGAGAGGTACCTCTGTACCCATAGAACAGGTGCTTCTTGAAATTTGTGGGTGTCTAAAGAAAGTTTCCAAAGAGGCAGTTAGGCTCCTGATGAATTTTAGTGTGCACAAACAAAACAATACTGGGAATTAGCTGCAACAGATTTCATTTCTTGTGGTAAAGAGATTTCTAAACATGAAATTTATAGTTTTTTGCTAAAATTTTGGTATTCTTGTTCCTCTACAGTACATACTTCATTCATTTCCAAGGCTTAGCACAGAAGAAAATTGGATAGTAGCTGTAAAACTTCCTCCCAAAGTTTCCCATTTCTGTACAGCATACGTTTAATACTTCTAATACAGAGCTAGTTTTTTTTGGTTTTCTGGGTGCATTGTTTGGAGCACCTGCAAATTACAGGAAAAGCAATACATTTATGTTTAAAAATATAGTATATTCTTTAATGCAGTAGAGTAGCCCCATGAGAACTCTTTTTCTGTTTGTGTAGAAATGGACACATATATATTTACACAAATATTTCTCATCAATGTACATACCTGTATGTGTCTCGAGAGAAATAATCTTTTCAAACTCTCAGTTATTTCCCACTAATTTTAGAAAAGTACTCTGGACTATTTGACTTCCTCATTATACCTAGCTGAACACGGTTTTTATTTCCTTTTCAGAATTCAATTGAAAAAGCTGCTGATAAGAGCTAGATAAAGTGTTAATTGGGTTATATTGTATTTGTGGGAGAGATGGAGAAGGAAGGTGAAGTTCTTGCTCTGAAAAAAGAGTGGAAATGACTGCCTGTCCCAGACTTCTCGCTACTGTTTCTTCTTATGCTAGCTCAAATGTTACCAGCACCAGTCAGTGACACGACTTAGAGGAGCTGTCCTTCTTCCCAAACCTGCACGAGTTGACTTTAGATACCTTTCCCTTTCTCTCTGTATTTTACTGCAGGAAATGTATGCTTAAGTACAATATTCTGCCTAAAGTTTCACTGTTTTTCCGAGTTAGGTGGCTGTGAGCCAGGAGCAAGGTGGAGATGAAGAGCAAGCATTTTTTGGTAAAATGCATAAGCCTCCAGGTGAGGCACAAAGAGCACTGTTAGTGAAGGGGGACCAATGAGGAGGAGGGAGTTCCTCCAAACTTGGATTTTCATGAGATCTCAGCCTCTAGAAAACCACATGTATTTTAAAAATGTACCCAATTAAATAATTTCTAACCATTGTGTTATTCAGTCTTCTAGAAGATATCTAGAAGATAAACTCTCTGTCCAGAAAGAATCTCTATCTTCCAATTAAATCACAGTATCTTATGGCTCTCTTGACACTCTTGCCCATGTGTTTCTGAAATACCGAGCAGCATGGTGTGATGATTAATAAGATGTTTTGTTCCATCAGTATGATTTTTTTGCCCAGACAGTTCTAGTTGTGATTAAAGCCAGTGACACGTTAGAGCTGTCTTCAGCTCCCAGAGCAGAAACACGTGTCAGTTCGTCTTTGGCTTCCACACATAAGAGGAAGCATCAGTGATGCCATGGGATTGTGGAGCAAGCTTTTGTTTATGTCCATTAATAGTTTCTTTAAATGACCTCTATGTCACAAGCTGGGAAGCCAAGGAGAGATGTGTTAGCACAGACCTCTTCCAGTCTACATGCTGCTGCATGTCCTACTGGAAGCAGACACTGTCTGGTTTCCCTGTCACCCTCAAGCAGTGACCAGACTGCTGCCCAGGCCTTCTTATTTGCCTTGGATAAGTTTGCAGGTTTCCAGTCTCTGTGGACTGAGCATGTTCTTCTCTACCTTCCTAAAATTGCATGCATGTGATATGCTATTGAATAACAATCTTAACCATGAGTAAATGTTCCTAGGAAGTAAATTGTGATAACTATTGCAGTTGGGCTGTTGGGGTGCTTGGTATGCTACATCTAACTCCTTTATAAAAGAGCAGGAATACAGTTTTACATCTCCTGGAAAATTAATTGCTCTTAAGAGTTTTGGAAACACCTCCCAGGCTCCAGTTGCTATAGTGATAGGTGTAGTATGGAGATGTAAATAGATTTTCTGAGCAATACTAGCCAATCATCTTTAAACTTCACTATTCACAAACCAAACAACTATAATTTGTTGGCTTTTTTTTTTTAATTTGCTCTTCTAAAAACTCTATTATCCCTGGTCCTATAATTGAAGCCTTGTGGACTGTATTCATGAGGCTTGAGTGCAAATCCTGCAGTCATGGACCCTATAGTCTCTCTATACAAATACAACTTGAGCATGAGCCGATGATTGTTAAATAATGAAATATATTTTTAAAATAGTTAAATATATGTTTTTGATAATTAGTTTATTCTAACCCATAGGAATATTTCTGGTTTTTCCTCTGTTACAGTGTGTGCTTGGTGAAGCTGCATAGTAAGCAACAGCACCACTTCAAACCTTGAGACTACTCAATGTCAATTGTTTTCAAGTGCTCACCCAACATATTTATGTATAAGAGGTATCAGTGCTAGGTACTGATGGGTTGCGGGCAGTATAGATCCCTGTGATGTTAGACACAAAATAAGAGAAACTGTACATTTATTTGTATAAGTTATTAAAGGACATGCTGCTTACATTGTACCTCTTGATCACATATTTATATTCAGTATTTTTTCCACACACAAGGGCTTTGGGTTTTTTTCCGAATTTCAGCAATTAGCATGAGATGATTCCCTAGATGTTCTTTATGACCAGTATAAAATAATTAACCTTATTTAATCTTATTTATTTTCAACATCATAGGTTGCAAGGGGTCTCTTTGTGAAGGTGCACCTGTCTCCCAACTGGCTACATAAGAAGAGTTGATAGCTAAAATTATGCAAAAGAGATCCTTTTTATTCTCTGCTACCAAACATATATACTCTAGTGTAGAGTTTGTTTCTTATGTTCCAGAAGGATGTACTCATAACCTAAACAGACCAGGATATATCATAGAATCAGAACAGTTTGGGTTGGAAGGGACTTTAAAGATCACCTAGTTCCAACCCCTCTGCCATGGGCAGGGAAGCTTCCACTAGACCAGGTTGCTCAGAGCTCGATCCAAACCAGCCTTGAACACTTCCAGTGTTCATAATTTCTCTGGGCAACCTGTTCCAATGCCTCACCATCCTCACAGTAAAGAATTTCTCACTAATATCTAATCTAAACCTACCCTCTTTCAGTTTAAATTCATTCTCCCTTGCCCTATCTCTACATATCCTCATAAGAAGTTGTTCTCCAGCTCTCTCGTAGCCCTGTTTAGGCACCGGGAGGCTGCTAGGAGGTCTTCATGGAGCCTTCACTTCTTCAGGCTGAACAACCCCAACTTTCTTGACCTGTCTTCATAGGAGAGGTGCTTCAACCCTCTGATCATCTTCATGGACATCCTCTGGACGTGCTTCAACAGGTCCATGGGGTGCCAAAGCTGAAAACAGTACTCAGTTTGGATCTGATGAGAGTGGAGTGGAAGAGAAGAATTACTTCTCTTGATGCAGTTATCGTACATACTTTTACTTGGTGGATATTTTGTCTCTCCGGCATAAGTGAAGTGTTTTTCAGTGACAACTTGTATAAGGTAATTAAATCCTTTCTGAATAGTTCCTGTGGATTTTTTTTTCTTAAGGTGCTAGGGTTATTTCCTGGAAGACTGAAGGTGTGCGAGAGGCTTTGCATGAGAAACAAAAGTTAAAGTAGGAGCACGTCGGTGAGGAGGCAGAGGCAGCACTGAAAGGTGCTCCCCATGGCTGCGGCAGCCAGCCTGCCCTAATGTAGGTCATTGCCTAGAATAAAAATCTTCCTCAGGGCATCTGTGGAAAAAATGACAAGTACGAAAATTTGGCTGATGCAGACGTAGTCTGAGGAAATAGAACATTTACAACAACTGTCGTTGAACAGCACCATCCAAGGCCACCCAACAGCTGTTTAATATTGAGGTATAAGCAGAATTCTCAGTGAATAAATATCCTGCAATGGTTGTAGTTAACAGTACCTGAATAAGCATCCTGCAAAGAATGTAGATAGCAGTACATAGAGGCAAAAAGTAATCATCTGGAGCAAGGACCTGTAGTGAAAGCTGTGCAGTCATAATATGTTTTTAATACCTTTGCTGCCAAAAGCTTCAGACAGCTGGATAATGACTCATCAGAAAGCCTCTTGGAGTGATTCCACAGTTCTCCGAATCCCCAGATTTTGGTGCTGTTTTTCCCCTAAAAATGCCATCAGCTATTTAGTTTCACACTGGTTGGCCAAGCAGCATGGATTAGCATGGGAAAAAGTCAAACAGTGAGACAGTTTTATTTTGTCACTGCTCTAGATAATATAGGACAGCTTGCAAAATGTGTCAGAGTGCGATGCTTTGCTGCAGGAGTTCCACAAAAGTATTGCTTGGCAAGCAGCCACAAAGGCGCTCAGCGCAGCATCTCATCTGAGGGCCAGTCTCACCTGCCCCACGGTGGAGGTTTCAAGAAGATGCTGATCCTTACCAAAGTCAAGATTTTGAATTTGTGAAATTGTTTAATTAAGACCAGCAGAAAGCCTGCTGGGTAGTACATCAATTAGTTTGCCACTCTTAAGGCATGAGCAATAATTTTTATTTCACTTATTTACCCTGGTCCACCAAGAGTGAGATCTAAATGATCTTTAGCTCAGTGAAGGAGACAAAGGATTGTTATTCTTGCAAAATGCACTTTGAAACTTTCCAAAAGCCCCAGAAAGAGACCAATTTTTTTGTCTTCATAGAGTGGGCAGTATATTACCCACCTACATTCATTATATGTTAGGGCAGGAGAGCTCAGAAATTTGCAGCACAAAAACCGCACTGTGCTGCTTATGTACTTTGTCTAAGAGTGGCTCCATTTTTGCAATAGCCCACTGTTCTTTTATTTCCTCAACTGTAAATTGTATACACCTGAACTCTGATTTGCTTCTGATCTGAGAATTTTCTCCTTAGGTGCTCTGTAAAAAGATGCTCCTTTGCTCCCTCCAACACTTCCAGAATAACAACTCTGTTACTTTGTCCTGGTTTTCGTGGGTTTTTTGTTAGCTAAATCTGCTGTCAGGCATTATGGGGTGATCGTCTCCAAAATAGTAATTTTTCTGCCCTGGAAAAATTATAATAAATATTGGCAACAGTCCTAGCTTCTGACTGTAAATCATTACAAATCTTATTTCTCTATGTACTGCTGCACATATGCTACAAAGTCCTTGACAGGCTTCATGTCCCAGGCACAAAAACTATCACAGTAAATATTTAGTTTTTTGGCTGTGGAAGAGATGTCAGGAAGGGTCCTGCACCTCTCCATCCTATTGTTTCCATGTCTTTGCTGCTGTCTCGGGAAAGTGATGGATAGGCAAGAAGTCTGTGTTTTCCCATCCATTTCATTGTTGAGAATTGCTGTGGGTAAAAAGCTAGTGTTTAATGAGGTAATTCTTCTGTACACCTTGGAATCAGATTTTTAGGTGGCTGATGAATCCAGGGCCCAGGAGGCATAGGTGCTTTTGGAGGCTGTGTGTCTTCCCTTATCTCCAGACCCAGCTGATGCCCTCACCCAGACCTGGAGAACTGCAGAACACTGGAAGTGACATTAAGGCATTTGATGTGCACAGGTGGGGAGTAGCTACAGGCACTTAGAAGAAAGAATAGTACAGAAAAATTGTAAATAAGAGAAGGTTAGCAGAGAGTGTTAGGCAGGCTTAGAAAGCTTTTATCTGAGTGGGTATTTTGAAAGATGCAAATATGCCTTTGCTTTTACTTGTCATTCTTGGGTTGTTAATCTCGGGATCTGCCTTTGCTTGTGTTCCAGTAGAAAGATGGGAATAGCAGCATTTGCTCAATTCTGTGAAGTAGTTAATAACATATAACACAAAAACCTGCCTTGGTGTTACTCATTTTTGATTGAAGTACATTAAAGTACTAGTGGTATATTTAAGCGTCATCTTAATAGAATTTAAAGGAAAGATTAATTTAAGGTGATACTAACTTCTGCTACACAAACAGAATTCTCAAAAATGTATTCAACCTCAGCCATATGTTGTTTTAAAAATGGTAAGAGGTATTAGAAGTGGAACAATAGGTTAATTCTGCCACTATCTCTTATGGTACTATAAAGGGTATTAACAATATGGTGAATAGCAGTCTTAGGGCTGATACACTACAAAAGTTCATCACAAATAAAAAATAAGCGCAATGTACAGAAAATTAATTATTTATTATTCTTTACACTAATTAAATATTTTTAAAATAATTTCTTTCTAAAGCTATAAAATTAATCAGGAAAAGAATGCGAACAAAAAGTGGTGGCAAGTCTTTCTTTGGCTGAGATTTCACTTTGGTTTTCTTGAGAAGCAGACTGAAGACGTATCTACAGACATGTAGAGCATATGGGTTGCCACTAAAATATGTGATTTGAAATTACATGAATAACTAGTATTGTTTGGCATTGTCTTCACTGGGCATTCTGTCTTTTTAATAATATTGGATCTCTGAGATTGTTAAATCCTGCTGGATGATCCTTCTAGTTTTCCTTCTTTTCTTGGTAGTTCAATTAGGAGGAGATACTTATTTTAGAGGAAAATCCTCATGTTTTAAAGTGAATATTTGAAATTTGAAGAGTTTGGGTTAGAGTACAGTAATTATATCTGATAAAGTCTGATTTAAATATGGTCTAAATTGGAAATACCTTAGAAAGTAGTTAACGCATAACCACTTTGTTTTTGGTACAGCACTGCACTGTTCCTCACAAGTCATTGGAAGTCATTGATATAAAAATTGTGAGGTCTGAAAACAGAGAACAAATATCAAGCTTATTTTTTTCTTTCCTTCCAATCATTTGTGTCTGACTGTTTAGCATCTTTTTAACAGCTGTTTGAAGTAGAACTTTTAACTACAGGAAAGCTGAAATTCTCTAGTAATTGCTTGCTACCAATGTAGAAAGTAAACTAATATAAATAATAACAGAAAAAATCATTAGCAGCATACTCTCATAGGTGACTCTGCTTCAAGCAGTAGTTGGACCTTACGAAGTCACTTTCAACCTGAGTTTTACTGGAAGTCTGTTGCTACAGTTAAACAAGCTCTAACAAAGTTCCAGGCCAAGACCAGCCCAAGTAGAACCTAACACATCCTAAGTCCTGTTCACTGGCCCAACACACAGCTAGTGGCCTGATGGAAGCAATTACCACCCTTACCTGTGTCCACTTCTAAAATCACAGCTGGACCTCCTTTGCCTCTAGAGAAGAATGGGGAAGTCAATCATTCCACTCTTATTCTTGTGGCACAAAGGGTTGATTGGGAGAGGGCATACCTTCATCCTTATTTTTCCTCCACACAGGCCCTTCTGTAGGGCTTTTCTGAACAGGTAGCTGTTAGCAATATTTTAAAACAGTTCAGGATCCTTTTTAAACTTTATTCTTTGTGTTCTGGTTTTAGATTAGCTGCTATATTTTGTCTTTTTTTTCTTTTTTTTTACAGCACATCTGACCTAATTCCCTTCACTGTTTTTCACATCATGTGCAGCTAACTTACTCATGAAGAGTAGTGTTTTGTGAAATAAGTTTTCACTTTAAAATAAATATCTTCATTATGAAAATATAGGAGAGAAATGAATTCCAATTCTGGTATTTTGCTTTAAATTACGTTCCAAATATCAGATTTCCAACTGTGTCTTTCTCAGTGGCAGATATAGGTGAGGCCATCTCCACATCTGCTTACAGGAACAGCATTGATAAATACCTGGAATACTTCATAGAGTACCTATCTTCAGATAGTAATGGTTTTTATATCCCCCTAGTATCAGGTATACTAATTAAGGTTATTTATATTTATAAATGTTCGCAGGTTGGGGCTTTGTTATCCAAGGCAGTGGAGAGTTTTTAGGTTGCTGTTTTAATGAAAAATAAATATAATAAGCACTCTCTTAAGTGTTGTAGGGCCTCTCTATTCTTCATGAAGTACAGTTGTTCTGTAAGTAATGTATCTGTAGCTTCTGAGCCTTAGAAAGAATCAGAGTGCCCAACAATAGGGAATTCAATTCAGATGAGATTATCCATATCAGTAATTGAATGTTCCTGATTTTCATTTTAATAAAATAAATTATAGCTCATAACATTTTATGTTTCATTAAGTAATTTCATGAATGAGAGTCATAAATATTACATTTAGACAAATAAAACATTAATGATTATAAATTATTCAAGGGTACTTTTACTCAGCTCTGTCTATTTGGCACTCTGCTCATTGGCCTGGAGGATTGACTCCTGTTAGAAGTTTCAGCAAATCAGGCAAATCTTCAGTCTATTAAAATAGATAAGATTATGCTAATATTATAATTTTTGCACAGTGTTTAGCTTTTCATTTAAAAGGATGTAAACCACAATGTTATTAAATA
This sequence comes from Corapipo altera, assembly GCF_003945725.1. Classification (NCBI taxonomy): domain Eukaryota; kingdom Metazoa; phylum Chordata; class Aves; order Passeriformes; family Pipridae; genus Corapipo; species Corapipo altera. The sequence continues at coordinate 38,433,828 of NW_020884872.1, forward strand.
ATGATTTCCCCCTTTTTTTCATTTACTGTTTAAGTTTTCTTTTTGAGGCAGGAAAGAAGAATATGTTTCCTGAAATACAAGTGGTAATTTTTTTACTTTTAAATGTGGTGGTATCTACAGAAGACTTTATCCTGAGAACTAAACAAGGAGTGACATGAGAAAAAATACTCCACATAAGTTAAAAAGATGTAAAAATTAAATTACTTGAGGACATGATTTTAGAAGTGAAATCTAATAAAAGCATAATAAAGAAATGGCCAAGATAATGAAAGTCTGGTATCTGCTGAGTTTCAGTGAAGGGAGAGAGAGTCTATTTAAATATTCATAAATTGAGCCATGAACCAGAAAGGAACAGGTTCCTTCTCCCACCCACCATGACTAGTGGCCTTGCCTGGAAGAATCCAAAAGGAAACGATGTTGAACATCCATCATGAATCAATTCTTTGTCTGGGAGGCTAAGGTCTGAATTTACCACTGCCTTGCCCTGTGACCAATTCCATGCATACCCTAAAATCTGCGGTCTGGCTGTGCACCCTCTGGACAGGTGCCAGGGAGAGAGGCTGCTCCCTGCCACAGCACCAGGTCCCCGCTTCCTGCATGACAGGCACATGTATCCCCAGCAGGAGTCAGGCTGTTCCTGAAGACATTGCCTTTAATGACATCCCTGTAATGTCCTCATGGTGTGATCTGTTCATGCCAAATTCAGGGCCTTAATTAAGGACCTTTGAAGATCACTCTACATGTTGACCATTGCTTTTAGGTGATAGCCGGCATGGCATGGCACTGATGTGAACACCCAGAGAGTAATGTTATGTATTTACTGCTTGGTACTTGCTGAAATCTCTGGCCAGGGAGCTGTGTAATTCTTCCTTTAATCTCAATGTAAAATTTAGCATTTAACCAAAGAGAGTAACTCACTTTCAGTTCTAAAAGCACATACACTTTTATCAGACATGAAAGTAATTGAAATGTTAACTCTTATCCCCCAAGGAGGACCCTGAGTATTTTTATATCAGTTTTCTGTGGAGTGTAGTATTTCAGAATTTTACCTCTACTTTGTAACCCAATGTAGATGAGATTTGAGTCAGTCATGTCTAATAGATACACAAGCTGAGGTACCAAATAACTTTTTGGTGAAAGGTATGTAGACTGTGTGTGCTGTACAAGTTGTGAGCCTAAGCAGCATCAGTCAAGATACAGATACTGTGTGAGTAGAGAAGGGAGATTTTTTTTTTTTCAAATATTGCACCACTTTGTTATTATTGATAGGAACGAACGATTAAATACTTTCAATAGCATTCTAGAGGCGTTGATAGGTTAGAAAAATAAAGCAGAGAGGGGTTTTTCTCCCTTTTCTTTGTAAGCATGACTCCATTTAATTCATTTCAGTTTCTAAAAAAGCTTTGCTAACAGAAATGAGTTGGCTAAGGCAGGAGATGCATGGTACTCCCCTGGATATCACCATGAGCAAATATCCTGCTCACTTCAGAGCTCTGATAAAGCGGTTTATACAGAATTCTTTTACAGTGTCAGGCTGCAACCTGTGGTAGCTTGGTTGTCCTATGAACATATTGTTTCATTTCCCAATCTAGATAAATGGATCCAAAGGTCCACAGCTTGGGAAGAAGTCTGGAAAAGCAGCAAGGTTTATTTTATCTACTTGTCTTTCCATCCGTCAGTGTCTCTGCTGGCATCCCCCAGAGCATGAAGGGTGAATGATTTTTAAAAAGGGAGGAGTGGCAGGAACATTTGGCACCTAAAGTGTTCCTCTCCTGACAAGAAAATGAGGTACAGCCTCAGCATGTCCAGACTTGAGTATCAGGGTGTTCTCAGGCCCACTCATACTGTAGGTTTAGCTGATCCCAGGTACTTTTTTTGATGATTAAAAACGTCGTTCTGCCGTGATAAAATTTACAAGAAACTCTACAAACGAATCCTAGCACTTCAGTGAGAATATGTGGGGAGAGGCTTCTATAAGCAATATTTTTGTACCTGTGCATTTATTCACAGTGTCTCAGCCCATGTGAACTTTGCTTCCAATTCTTTTGAGTGAGCCCCTGAACTTCTGTACTGCTTTTTCTCTGTCTTATTACACAGTTCTGTTCCATGTCGACTCCTCCTATTTGTCCAGGTCTTCACAAACTAAGTTCAGACCATTTCTATTTCTCTTTTCTGTTTTCCCATATGTTGTCCTGGCTTAATTTTTTTCTTCTCCAACCTGATTTAGTGGATTTCACTTTTCTTGAACATTTACACTGATGAAACACCAATAGAACATCTATTCACCTCCACACTAAATAGGTTTGAGAATTGATTTGTAACCACTGTACTGTATTGCACTTGATATGCAAACATGTTTATATGTGGGCTGTTTTTAAGTTAGATAGAGAGATATCTAACCCTTTGTTGAGTGTTGTGCATCAGGTATAGATACGACAGCACAAGGATAACTGTGACAACCTGTGGTGAAAAGGCCCCTGTCCATTCCTGGGGCCTCCAGAAGAGGTCTAACATAGGCAAGCAGAGCATTTTAGCTGGATTGAAAAATGGGACTGCTTTTGTGAATTTAGGGAAAATTGTTTATGTGTAAATTTCCACAGTTGTATATTTGGAGAACCAAAATTTCTGACCTGATATTCAGAAGCACTGGAGCTGCTGAGAGCAGAGCAAATGCTGCCCAGCACCACTCAGCTGAACATCTAGCCTCCAAGTATTGCTGTTAAAATAACAATCTCAAAATCAGAGACCACCTTCGAAAATGTTGGCTGTAATCTCAATTTGCCAGGTTTTCTTAGGTGTACTCCAAAGGCTTTTTTCCAACCTATTTATTTGACCTGAAAGAGAGGTATATTGAGATCAGATATTCAGAAGGAATTCTTTACTGTGAGGGTGGTGAGGCACTGAAACAGATCTCCCAGAGAAGCTAGGGGTGAGCCATTCCTGGATATGTTCAAGATCGGATTGGATGGGGCTTTGGGAAAACTGGTCTAAGTGGAAGGTTTCCTGACTGTTGAGGGGAGGGGGTGGAGCTAGATATTCTTTAACTATTCTATGAATCTGCGATTCTGCTTGCTGCCAATTACTAGTACAGACCTCTGTAGACATAAAGCTTGACAGAAGTTAAAAGTTTTCTGTTTGTCTTTTTGTGAAATACCAGTTTTGCTATTGATGTAAATCACACAGAATGTAAACAGCATGTTCTTGTTACTGCGGGGTACTGAGCGCCTCAGCAGAAACTGTAAACGCTATTCATGATGACTCCCTCTTTTCTAATTATTGAATTCATGCAAACAGATAAGAGAAAATTTATTCATTAAAATTAGTGACACTGGTGTAGGCAGGTATATCCAATGCCTCCAATTTTATGTTTATTGGCGGCATTGTTTTAGTTGCTGCTTTTTTCCATAGAGGAGTTCAATTCCTAGGCTGATGACTTTCCAGAAGCAGCAGGGGTGACACAACTGTAAGAATGACTGCAGAGGCAGCCCCCAGCAGCAGCAGCACTCGTCTCTTAATCACTGACAGAGTGTTGTATCAGTGCACATCCTGAAGAAGAAGGTTTTCACACCCTGTGTTTTCCCAAATATCTTGGTGCTTCCCACTGACACCACTGAATGCTTGGTGAAATACCGGATATGCAAGGTGATATATCACTAAAGATGACGGGTCTTAAAAGCTGAAAAGATGTTACACTTTCAGGGATCCAGACAAACTGTACCACAAACCAATCTCTATTTAAATGTGGATTTCAAAAAAAATGTTCCTTTTTTACTTAAGACTCTGTGTGATTGTTTGGAAAAAACCCAAAATCATTTTGATCCCATTTTGTTTTAAGCACTAGTAGGTCTGACAGATGATCATTATTAAGTTAACATATAAGAATTATCCTTGTTTTGCAACTGTATGAGATATTCAGCGTATAAAGAAATAACCCAGGATTAGCCAAGTGATATATCTGTACGAAAATACTGTAAATTATATGATAGAAGCTTCTCACATTTCCAAAATGTCTAGATGTTTGGTTTTGTTGGGGTTTTTTTCTTGTTTATTTGCTTTTAGTTAGATCAAAGGTACAATTAAAAAAGCCTGACAGGCAAAGCAAAGAGTCATAAGACGAGGAGCTGCCACCTGCTGTAAGCTTTAGACATTCAATTCCATGTTCTGTTGGTTGATTTCTCCTATAATGCCTCTGCAAACTCAACTTTGATACATGAAGTACAACCCTCTATGAACAGACTTGGTTTCCTTAGCGTTATTCTATTCTCTACCCATTATAAAAGTTAGATATTTGAACAGAATAATAATAGGTAATAGTCCCTAAACTCACTGGGTTTTTTTCAGTAGCCATCTAAATTCTTTGCAAAAGAATGGAAGGGGCATGAACAAAGTCCTGAGGAAATATCACTGATGAGAGGCTAAACTCACAGCTAAAAAAACCCCCAAAGTACAAAAGAAAACAAGGCAGCATAGCACAGAATATAGTTTGGAAAATCCTTCTTTTTTTTGCAGTCAAAGTTCCCTTTCTATGTCCACTCTTTCGTTTTTTCTTCCACAAGTCTTGTTTTTATGCATTTTAAAATGTCTGTGGTCCATCCTCACCTTGGACCTTGTAGGTCATAAATACAGAAAGCATTTTTACATGTTTTAACATGCTCATTTACCTGTTATTATTATATGGCTGCGGAAAGAGCCACTTCGGCAAACTTGCCCCTTGTTGTAAGGGGTGTGCCAGTGAGGCAGAGGGCATGGTTAGAGATGTGGCAACCCGGCAGTCCTTCTGGGCCACTGCAAGTTAGCACCAGTGAGATCAGCCCTGACATGCATCGAGTCAAACCAACAACTTGAGTCCAAGTTGAAAGGTCATATTTGCTTGACTATTCAGTGAAGCTCATGTATCTAAAAAAATCATGTTTTGTAAGGAATTATGAGCAGCAAGTAAAAAAATAAATCTATTGACTATACAAAGGGAACAGTATTTGGAATTTTCAGGGAAAAAAGAACACTTCCATCTCTAATTCTATATTTCTATAAGCATGAGGATCAAATTTGGTTGTGATGAGTAAAAACAGGCTGAAAAACACGCTCTTATAAACGGGTTTACATGGGATTGCTTGTATCTATCTGGATCAATGTAAAATGTAGAAGCTAAGAGTTAAACAAATGGAACAGAAGTTTAAGTCTAAACACAGGTCTTTCATTTCCATTTTTGCTTAATTTTAAAAACTTAGTGAGCTAATTCAATAGGAAGAAGAGCAGAACATATATATAATTTTGATAGATTTTATGAATGCATGCCATGCAATGCATTTGGGACATGATGGGAGAAACTGGAAATCATGATAAAGCTGAGGATAAGCCAATTGTGTGTTTATAGCTCATAAGATGAAAGTATAAGCAGGAAGCCAAAACTTTGCCCTCTTTGATGTTAGTTTAAGGTCAAGGTAAACACTTAAATTCCTCAGGATGAGTATGGAAACATGTATGTGGTCACTGTGACATTGTCAGGACAAAGGAGTTCATATAGCCTGTAGCAACATTTTAATATACTGATAGCTTGATTACTGTGGGGGTAAGAAAGAATGTACTTCAAAAGGTTCTTGAAAGACTTGAAGGAAATGGACAAGAAAAATGGAATGTAGATCAACAAATACTAATAGACAAAAAAAAATTCCCACAATCTTATAAGCAAGGAGGCACAATCTTACAAAAGTGTGACCAGTGCTTGTCAATGTAACAGTAATCAATGAATTAGTCTGTATATTAGGAAAAGTGATTAAAAGGAACTTTGCTCTGGAGGAATTAAGGCATGGTCTGGTGGTGGGATACTTTTTTCTTTACCTTGCTAATATTTTTTTCTGC